>NW_011494720.1:5912956-5962414 GCF_000754665.1 Bison bison bison
CTTATGCTAAATGAAATAAGTCAGACAGAGAAAAATAAATACTGTATGATGTTTATATGTGGAATCTATTCTTTTAAAAGCCAATTTCATAAAAACAGAAAATAAAATGGTGGTTTCCCAGGGACTGGTAAGAAGGAAAAATGGGGAGACTTTGGTCAAAGGATATAAACTTTCAGTTTTATGAAGAGTAAGTGCTGAGATTCTAATAGACTGAATGGTGACTATGGTTAATAATACAGTATTGTATACTTGAAAGTAGCTGAGTGTAGAACTTTAAGCATTCACATAACCAAAAATTTTTTTAAAAAGTTAACTATGTGAGGTGATGAATATGTCAATTATCTTGATCTTAATAATCACTTCACTATGTATCTCAAATCACCATGCTATACACTATAAATGTATACAATTATATTTGTCAATTATACCTCAAATAAAGTTGAAAAAAATTAAAATAAAGTAAAATTGCAACCCTTGCTTCTAAGGCTCCGTTTCCCATTCCCTGTTATACTTTTCTCATCGCCCTCATTCCCAACCAATTATTGATGCTACCAGGCTTCCCTGGTAGCTCAGATAGTAAAAATCTGCCTGCAGTGTAGGAGACCCCTAGGTTGGGAAGATCCCCTGCAGAATGGAATGGTACCCACTCTAGTATTCTTGCCTGGAGAATTCCATGGACAGAGGAGCCTGGTGGGCCCATGACAAATTATATATTACAATTACATATCATGTTTGCAGTGTGAATTCCCCCTGATGTTAACTTCAGGCAGACAAGAGATTTTATCTGTTCTGTTCACTGCTCTATTTCCTGTGCTTAGAACACTGTCAGATACTCACCACATATTTGTTTAACAGATGACCAAATAAATGAATGAGGTAACCTCTCAGAGAGATGAATCCGTGCCCAAGGTTCACTCAAAAGCCTGTTTGAGCTGAGATTTGGAGGGAGGGGATGGGGATAAGGAGACAGGTCAGCGAGCAAGAGGAAGAACCAGAGTAGTGATCAAAACTTTCAGTCCTTGACTAGAAAGTGTGACTTTATTCTGCCACCCACCAGTTGGGGGAGTAAAGAATATTAATGTGCACTTTCTGCCTCCATCTGTGAGGCAGACGATGTGGGTGGGAAGTAAAAGAAATAAGGCAGGGACTCACACAGAATTCTACTCTAAGAAAAACGCTTAAACATTTGCAAGCAGAATGTGGTGCCGGATGCCTCAGTGGAGAGAGAGATGGTCATGTGAATGTTATGGTTTGCTGAATAAAATGTGGTCTCAAAACATGAGTCAGAGTCCCCTAGAAAGTCTGGAATTTCTAATAATTGAGTTTCCTCAGTACAATAGAAAAACATGACCTCATCTCTCCATATAAGCAGCTATGTTTTCCAGGGTAACACAATTCCAAATTTCTCTTAAAAGGATTTTACTGGAGGAGATAAAAGAAAACTGATGCTCATCTGCATTTTCCTGCCTAATGTCATCATTATTGCTTGGTTATAATTCTTGAACTGTCTCCTCCATTCAGGATTTGTTGACATTATTTAAGCTTGCAAAAATATTTCTGAAAGTCAAAGAGAGTCCAGGAACCAAGCCCCGTGCATGATAAAGATTTTTATTACAACTGAAATCATGTGGGTGATACCAGTTTATCCCTTGGGATTTCATGTCCCAGTGAGCAAATCCATATCTTCAATTGGCTCTGGATCTATAGGAGACCAGCCAAAGCTTAAACACAGCAGAGAAGCTTCATTACAGCCAAGGTTCAAAGTCAAAAACGAAGCACAGGACTGGCCCTTCTGGAGACAGCAGTTCGGGGGAAGAAGAGAAAAAAGAATTCTGAGTTTAGGAGTGTGTGTGCACACGTACGTGTATGTGTATTTGCATGTGTATGCGTGTGTATAATATAAACTCTAGTGTTATTTGCTCAGTCGTGTCTGACTCTTTGCAACCCCATGGATGGTAGCCCGCCAGTCTCCTCTGTCCATGGGATTCTCCAGGCAAGAATACTGGAGTGGATTGCCATTCCCTTCTCCAGATGATCTTCCTGACACAGGGATCGAACCCGGGTCTCCTGTACTGCAGGCAAACTCTTTACCATTTGAGCTACAGGGAAGACCTTAATATAAAGTTTAATTGAGCTATTTTCTTCCAAACATACAAATGGCCTTCAATTAAATAGCATCATTTAATTGTAAAAAATCTAAAATTCAAATAAGTTATGCAATGTGTGGGTTTATGATCTAAGAAGCATATATACAAGATTTTAGAAGCTCATGTCTGGGCAGAGGTGAACTACAACATGAGAAACAAGGCTGAGGTAGCGAACAGTTCAGGATTAAACTACTAGAGGAGCTTCCAGAGGTCCTGACAACTCAAAAAATCTAAAGGAACCAAAAATGGGCTTTGAGAAAAATGGTTCAGGAGTAGAGGAAAGTGATAAGTGATTTCCGGAAATGTATGAGCAAATCCATCTAGTCAAAGCTACGGTTTTTCCAGTGGTCATGTATGGATGTGAGAGTGGGACTAGAAAGAAAGCTGAGTGCCGAAGAATTGATGCTTTTGAACTGTGGTGTTGGAGAAGACTCTTGAGAGTCCCTTGGACTGCAAGGAGATCCAACCAGTCCATCCTAAAGGAGATCAGTCCTGGGTGTTCATCGGAAGGACTGATGTTGAAGCTGAAACTCCAATACTTTAGCCACCTGATGAGAAGAGCTGACTCATTGGAAAAGACTCTGATTCTGGGAAAGATTGAAGGCAGGAGGAGAAGGGACTGACAGAGGATGAGATGGTTCGATGGCATCACTGATTCAATAGACATGAGTCTGAGTAAACTCCAGGAGTTGGTGATGGACAGGGAGGCCTGGCGTGCTGCAGTCCATGGGGTCACAAAGAGTTGGACATGACTGAGCAACTGAATCAACTAACTAACTAAATCTGTGAGGGCTGGAAATCAGGAGAAGGGCCCCAGGTCTCCATGGGCAGGTCCGAGGACTGCAGGTCTAGTCATATGCCACGGGCACTGAGATGGACAGTGTAGATAGACTGAAGCCAGGCTCCCCTCAGGGAAAGATCCTGTTGGTCCAAAATTAGGTTTGGAAGTGAATGAACTAGTGACAGGGCATCATCTTTCAGTCACTCATTCATACACTCAATGAACACCCACAGCAAACTCTTAATTTGGAAGTCCTGAGCCACCGTATATTAATAAGAAGACCACCTACACTGGTGGAGAGATCACGCAGAGAAGGAAGGGCCCTGAGACTCCACAGAGAGAACAGAGGAGCCAATGGAGAGAGAGAACCAAGGACCCAGTTCACTCAAGCCTTATTCACAGCAACCTCAGCATGTGAGTCAAGAAGTCGTTTCGGACCTTCCAGCCTGCGCAGACAGAAAGAGAGCAGAGACAAGACGGTAAAGGTCTGCCTGCAATGCAGGAGATGCAGGTTCAATCCCTGGGTCTGGGAGATCCCCTAGAGAAGGGAATGGCAACCCACTCCAGCATTCTTGCCTGGAGAATCCCATGGACAGGGGAGCCTGGGTAGTATGCAGTCTGTACAGGACAGACTATACAGTCCTTCCTCCCATCAGGAGCTAAGAGTTATGTTTCCTCCCCTTGAATGTGGCATAGCTCTGTGACTGCTTCAGCTAACAGGAGGCAGCATATGTGAGAGGCTGGGGCTCCCAGGCCCAGGTTTTAAGGGACTTTGCAGTTCTTCCTTCCTTCTTGGAAAGCTTGATCTTGGGACACACCCTCCCTGAACCCAGCTCCTACATTCTAAAAGCTCAAGCCAAATGAGGAGGTCACTGAGATGAGAAGAGCAGGATTAGGGCCAAAAGCCACAGCTCAGTCTTGACTGACAGTCATCAACTGCCAGGCGTGCGAATGAGTCATCTCAGGAGTTCCAGTTTCAACAGCCCCCAGATGACTGCAGCTCCCGCCAACATGAGGAGATGGAGAAATAACCATCTGGCTGATCTTACTCAACCCTGAGAACTGTGATAGATAATAATTGGTGCTATTTTAAGCAATGGGATTGTGGGGTGGCTTATTATATAGCTTTGTGTTTCCAAAATCATGGCAGATATTAATTGTTGGAATTTAGGAATGGGAATTTTTAACTCCTGAGAATTCTTGAAAATTCCTGAAATTATGTTATTTTTTAATACTTCTAATATTCCTTAAAACTTTACTCATTATTATAGATAGTTTTTTAAAGTTTTAATAAATAAGAAATATTAAATTTAGTAGTATTTTCAAAGAGTTAGAGCCTAGAATATTCACTGGAAAATATCAGCAAACATTATTGGGTAGTATTCAAATAAATGTAACATTTCAATCTCCTAGCAAGCACTAACAAAATCATGTGCCTAAATAGCCAAGTTAAGAGCTTATTTTGCTTCTAATACATATTATTTCTTGAAGCATCACTCATAAGATTTGCATAAAATATACTATGCATATAAACTCATTCATTTGTATTTTATTTTTAAGAAGGGTTCACCATCAGAAATAGAGCCACAAACCCACACTTATAACAGCATGGCTGATTAGATTGTGAGCAATTCTTTCTTATACATCCCTGTCCCATTACCCCTAAGTTGTTGACATTATGCATGCTTGTGTACCCAGTCCCTTCAGCGGTGTCCAACTCTTTGCGACCTTATGGACTATAGCCTGCCAGGCTCCTTTCTCCATGGGATTCTCCAGGCAAGAATACTGGAGTGGGTTGTCATGCCCTCCTCCAGAGGCTCTTCCCCACCCAGAGATCAAACCCAAGTCTCCTGCAGCTCCTGCACTGCAGGTGGATTCTTTACCACTGAGTCACCAGGGAAGCCCATTGACCTTTATACTTGATTCCAAGTATCACTATTTTCTGCTCTTGCTTTCTACTTGACATCAGTGGATTCCTCAAAACCAAGAACAATCTCTATGCTGTGTTCATCCTTATAAAAGTATGTTATTTTCTCCAATTTTCCTGATTTTATGACTGGCTTGTCTTGGGATTTATGATTCAGAAAAACATGTAAATTTCACAAGAAATCCCAAGAAAGAAATCCCATATGGAAACACTAAGAGATAACAACATCCATATTCAGCCTGAGTTTCTAGGTAATCAAACTGATAACAAATATGGTTTCTACAGTCACTGAGCTTAGAGATGAGTAAAGAAAATGAATACTAAACAAATGAGCAGAGAGATAACTATTCAATCACAAACCACCATGGGTCCCACAACCACAAGCAATGCCCTTGCCCAGATGAAGATGGGAAGCTGCCAAATGAGAAAAAAAAAAGAAAAACAAGCTGGACTCTATAAAACAATCTTGAAGAGAAGCCCCAGATCTTTGTACCATCAGCATAGTGATTACAAAGTTACAGGGGGTGGTGGTGGGGTGGGGAATAAAGTGAACTCAACTGAGAAGACCCTGGTTTGGCAGTTGTTCTTAGAAGGGCCATTCACCATGAAGAATATCTGTTCAGTCACCACCCTCTACCAATTGGAGCCAGTATTTTGAAGCTACTGCAACCTGCTGAAGGATTCACTCAGCAAAGTGCTATGGTGAATCCTATTTTTACAATATCACTATATTTCCTCACAATTTACACCTTTTTTCCAAACCCATTACCTTCTCTTTATAGATATAATGCACTTTCACAATTAATGCTAATTTCCTGTGATTTGTGGTCATTTCTTGTGAATTCTCAACAAATATCTCTGTTGATGCTAGTAATTAGAAGGGAGGACAAAGGTCCTTAAACAGGCTTCCAGCAAGCATATCAGACCTTCCTGAGACATGCCCAGTTCACCACGTTCACCACTCACAGAGATGATTCACTCCACCTTCTGCATGCTTCCTGAGTTAATGACCCACTGACAATAAAGATGGAACCTCTGTAACCCGACCCCTGAGGACTTGGGAAGGTTCTACCATGTGAACTCGTCTAGGCATTTGCTGTGGCTTTAATTATGTCTAACTATAAAATGTGATAAGAAAACGACCTGGTTAATTTAAGAGTTCCATCAGTTTACGCTTTCTTGCTACTTACAAAAATCCCCTTACACCACCAGGCAATTTCCCATATAGGCAGAGGACAGATTTAAGAGTGACCAGAGCAGGACTTAATGCCATGGAACAGCCTATGCCGGCCAGCTTCAATCATTCCTGTCACTAAGCCTTGCTCTCCCCTTGTAAAATGCTGCATGATACCCATAAGCCACCACCACTTAGGACTAATTGTGAGATTCCCCAAGATGTAAGTTGAATTGCTGTGAGGAGAAAAAGCAAGAGGAAGAGATGGAAATGGACAGAGAATGAAAGAGATGGATTTTTTTTCAACCATGGCTAAGGAATCAGACGCAATTAATAATACTTAATTAGCCTGGCTCTATGAAATCCTCTCAAAGATCTGACTCAGTTAATGAAAATACCTTAAGTTTATATGAGAAATTGCTTTCCAAAAACATCATGCACTCACAGCCAATCCTCCAAACATCTCAGTATGGCAAAGGAAGGGGACAGAGAAATGAGTTGGTAACTAAGCGTGCCCAAGGACACGCAGGCAGAGGCACCAGAGGTTTGCTCACATTTTGTGATCTTCAATGCCAAGTGCATTCCTTCCAGAACACAGCTCCCCACAAAAAGTGACTCAGAATAATGAGCCAATTCACTTCTTCCCAACTCCCAATAATCACATGGTCTTGAGGCTTGGGAAGCCTCCTTCCCTACCTCTCCTGACCAGCCTCAGAACATTAACCATGATCCAAAGCTAACCTGAGAGTGAACTTGGAGGAGACTTGAGGGGAGTCAGTTTATTTTGGATTTAACCAGATGAATTTCAATCTCAATTAGACATCTTGGAACACAGTGTAAAATTTAACCTGGGTTATTTGATTCTCACACTTCATCAGTTGAATGGAATGAATTCTGATCTACCTAACTCCTCCAGGCAAAAGGCTGGTGGGCTAAGGTGTTTCCGTATTGTTGGCATGAATGTCTCTTGGGGAAAGCTATGCAGAGCCTTGTTCCAAATACTGAGGTGAAAATAGGAGTGGAATGGTGGGATGGATCTGCCCACACAACATCTTGGGCCCAAAAGGAAAATGGCACGCTCAAGCCTACTCTAACCCTGTCTATCCCTTGGGACACCGTAGGCTAATGTAAGTTATGAGAAAATGCATAAACAGGCAGTGTTGGTCATGTTTGCAACTCCCTCTTAAAATCCCACGCTGTTGTTGTTGTTCAGTCCCCAAGTCATGTCTGACTCTCTGTGACCCCATGACTGCAGTACATCAGGCCTCCCTGTCCTTACCATTTCCCAGAGTTTGCCAAGTTCATGCTCATTGCATTGGTGAAGCCATCCAACTATCTCATCCTCTGATGCCCTCTTCTCCTGCCCTCATTCTTTACCAGCATCAGGGACTTTTCCAGTGAGTCATCTGTTTGCATCAGATGATCAAAATACTGGAGCTTCAGCTTCAGCATCAGTCCTTCCAGTGAATATTCAGGGTTGATCTCTGTTAAGATTGACTGGTTTGATCTCCTTGCTGTCCAAGGGACTTTCAGAAGTCTTCTCCAGCACCACAGTTCAAAGGCATCGATTCTTTGGCATTCTCCTTCTTTATGGTCCAGCTCTCACAACTGTACATGACCACTGTGAAGACCATAGCCTTGACTATATGGACCTTTGTCGGCGGGGCAATGTCTCTGCTTTGCAACATTCTGTCTAGGTTTGTCATCGCTTTCCTGCCAAGAAGCAACTGTCTTCTGATCATGGCTGCAAGACACTGTCTGCAGTGATTTGGGAGCCCAAGAAGAGGAAATTTGTCACTACTTCCACATTTCCCCCTTCTATTTGCCAAGAAATAATGGAGCCAGATGCCATGATCTTAGTTTTTTCAATGTTTAGTCTTAAGCTGGCTCTTTCACTCTCCTCCTTCACCCTCCTCAAGAAGCTCTTTAGTCCAGCTTCACTTTCTGCCATTAGAGTGGTATCATCCGCATATCTGAGGTTGTTGATGTTTCTCCCACCTATCTTGATTCCAGCTTGTAAGTCATCCAGCCTGGCATTTCTCGTGATGTGCTCAGCTTATGGGCTAAACAAATAGGGTGACAGCAGACAACCCTGTCACACTCCTTTCTCAATCTTGAACCAACCAGGTTGTTCCACACAGAGTTCTGTTGCTTCTTGACCCACATACAGGTTTCTCAGGAGACAGGTTAGATGGTTTGGTAATCCCATCTCTCTAAGAGCTTTCCACAGTTTGTCATGATCCACCCAGTCAAAGGCTTTAGCATAGTTGATGAAACAGAGACAGATGTTTTTCTGAAATTCCCTTGCCTTCTCTATAATCCAGCGAATGTTGGCAATTTGATCTCTAGTTCCTCTTTCTTTTCTAAACCCAGCTTGGACATCTGGAAGTTCTTGGTTCAAATGATGCTGAAGCCAGCATGCAAGATTTTAAGCATGACCCTACTAGCATGGGAGATGAGTGCCATTGTCTGATGGTTAGCACATTCTTTGGTACAACCCTTCTTGAGAATTGGGATGAGGATTGACCTTTTCCAGTCCTTGGCCACTGCTGGGTCTTCCAGAATTGCTGACATAACGAATGCAAAACCTTTATGGCATCAACCTTTAAGGATTTGAAGTTCTGCTGGAATTTCATTGCATCCACTAGCTTTAGTAAGATCCCATGGTGGTGGTGGTGGTTTAGTCACTAAGTCATGTCCAACTCTTGTGGCCCCCCTGGACTGTAGCTAGCCAGGCTCCTCTGCCCACGGGATTCTCCAGGCAAGAATATTGGAGTGGGTTGCCATTTCCTTCTCCAAGTAAGATCCCATACTATCATTTAAATCCAACTATCTTATCTTCCCTCCAGGGACCCCTCCTTTCCCCACACTTCTTATACCTGGACTCTTCAACTCAACCAAGCCAATCTATGAAGCACTCATTCACAAGATACCACTTTGCTATCCTAGGCATGCCACGTCACAAACATCCCCCTTTCAGGACCAACTACATAATTTGTGGGGCCCACAGCAAAGGTGAAATGTGGGTCTCCTTGCTCAAAAATCATTAAGAATTGAACGTGCTAACTACAGAGCAGTAAAACAAGCGTGGGGCCCTTCTCAGTTTAGGGCTGTGTGATTGCCTAGGTCACGTGCCCTGGCCCTACTGCCTCCTCCTGCATTGGAGATAAGATCATGCCCTCCTAGCAAGCTTCGTCAGGTAAAGCCAATCTCCATTCAACCAGAACCCAAGGGTTGATACGTTGATCTTTGTATTTATGTATTTTCTTACCAACAGGATTATAAAACCCTCTTTAAAAACAACCCCACGTTTTTATTTTTAATCCCTCAATGGTTCATAGCATGATGCTTCATGTATGTGTTATTGTGCTCAGTCACTCGTGTCCAACTCTTCACAACTCATGGGCTGCAGCCTACCAGGCTCCCCTGTCCATGGAATTTTCCAAGCAAGGAAGCTGGAGTGGGTTGCCATTGCTTCTCCAGGGGATCATCCCAATCCAGGAATCAAACCGGTGTCCCTTGTGTCTCCTGCATTGGCGGGCAGATTCTTTACCACCAGTACTACATGGGAAGCACTAGTAAGTATACAGTAGGTATCAGTGAAATGATTGTTTTCTTAAGAAAGCTTCAGAACAATCCTGAGCTATGTTCTGACTCAATAGTGTTTCCATGCTTGGCTCCAGCTCAAGTGACAACACCACTCCTGTTGAGCAAGCAATACTATATAAGCTGGGATCTTCAAGAGAGCTCTGGGGAAGGGGGGAAGAGGGCATCCAGAATCTGCCTGCACTGGACTCCATTTAATAGGTCTGCAGAAAGAACAGCCCCTGCCAGGAAGCCAAATACTCAACTGTGTTTGAACCTGGACTCCAAAGCTGTATAGCAGGAAGAGACAGGGATAAGGTCAGTAAATTGACAATATGGTTCTTCGGAGGCTCTGGGGGTTGGCAGGGAGATGTCCTCCAAGTGTTTCACTTTTAAGCCCACTTTCATTCTTGTGGCCATGGGTTGTAACTTTCCTGTTGTACTACATGGCCAGGTCTCATCAGGCAGATGTTTATATGCTGATGTCAATCATTTCTTTTTTGTGCCGCTTGCTCCTGCAGCCCACAGAGTGGAAGTGATTCTTACTCCTTGATCTATTGATGTTGGTTATTTTTATGACATTATTTTCTCTCACGCTTTGATACCTATCAAGTTCTCACATCTACAGTGAGCAGGGGGTTATCCCAGAATCAAAGCACAGGGTCGGTGCATCAGAAGAATGTGGATGAGAGCTGATGCGAGTTTTTTAAAGAGATTTGCCACCATCCATCATTTTTTGAATTTCCAACAATGGTGTTCTTGCATCTAACAGCACTCTTTGCAGAACGACAGCCAAATGCTTTGGAACCACTAGTCCATTCATCCTCCATCATGAGTGAGCTCCGTGTTAACTATTTATGTCTCTGTTTGGACATAAGAGAAAAATTAGAGAGACACCTCATTTTTCAGAAGGTCACCTTTCTGGCATCTTCCATCATTCAGTAGGCAAATGAGAGCTAAGAACCTCTGAGTGGCCAACAGATCCACCCAAGCCATTACAATATGTGCACAAAAGAAGCCCTCCCTCTGGAAGCTGATTGTTCTGCCTTTAAACACAATTCTGATGAGATCAGGTATGTAGTTTCAGAACCAACAAAAGACAAAGTGCTCGAATGGTAGGAAGAGAGGAGGGCACAGTCAGGCAGAGTGACCCCAGCGATGGAAAACAAACAGAGCCCGGGGGTAGGGGAGAGCCCCTCACTTCCAGAGGCCCACACACACCTGCCCCTGCAGACACTCTGCGCCTTCCCCGCTTGGGCAAGGCACTTTCACAGCCTCTACACATGCTGGGCTCAGTGTCTGGAATGCCCTTTCCCAGGGTCTCTGGTCATCAGTGCAATGTACTTTCGCAGCCTCTACACACAGTGGGCTCAGTGCCTGGAATGTCCTTCCCTAGGGCCGGTGTCTGGTCATCAATCACCTACTCATCCTTTGAGATCCAACCCAAATACCCCCTCCTCCATGAGACTTCCCATCATGTCTGTCCACCTGTGCCACTGCATCAAATGCAGATCATAATGTATGTTTCTGCCGTCCCTGGCCAAACTCAGCAGTTCCTGAGAGCAGAGGTTATTTGGCATATACCTTTATAGCCACACGGCCTCAACCATGGTACATGCTCCATAAATATTTGCTCAAAGAAGGACTTACCTATGGAAAGTAGACAGAGTGAAAACACAGCAAACAGAAGTCCTGGCAGGGATAAAGATGTGGCCATCGAGAATGGTCATGGGGACACAGAGCGGGAAGGGGAGGGCGGGGCGAAATGGAGAGTGGCGCTGACATATACACCACCGTGTGTGCACTGGAGAGCCAGTGGAGGCTGCTGTAGAGCACGGGGGCTCAGCTCCGAGCTGCGTGCTGGCCTAGAGGGCTGGCATGGGATGGGCAGAGAGAGGCTAAAGAGGGAGGGGGCAAGTAGACACACACAGCTGATTCACTCTGTTGTACAGCAGAAGCTAACCCAACATTGCGAAGCAGTTGTACTCCAATAAGAAAATAAGATAAAAAGTAAAAACCCACAAGTCCCAGGAATTATCACCCTGAAATACAGCCTCTAGATTGAATGTCAACCCACACTGAGGACGATAAATTATTTAGGAAAGGTTAAGATATGTTCCATATCCTTTATGTTGCAAGGCAAGTAAGCGTGTAGCCTGTTTTTAGAAAAATTTTGATAATAACTATAGAAAAGTCATTTACTTGGAACACCTCACCTGAGTTAATATTTAATAGGTGCGGAGCTACCATCAATATAATTTACTCAGTGTTTGAACCAAAAGGAATGGGTATTTTTGAGACAGGAACTCTGACCCCTAACTTCAAGCTTCCCTTCCCTCTCGGCCCCAGCAGGAAGCATCGCGTGACCCGCCAGAGGTGGACGACAGGCGCATCCTCTGTTTAAGTAATGGAACCCAGAGGACCACCGTCAAAATGCAGCCATCCGGACCGGTGGCTACTGCAGACACAGGGAGCTTTCTGCTCCCAAGGCAAGGAGATCCTGTTCCCTTTGTTCTTTTGGCACAATTCTGCTTATGGCTCAGGCCTAGGAAAGTGGATGGTGCTATCGAAATATTTATTAATAACCATATCACTTGTCCAAGCAAGCCATTTCCATTCCACTTTTCAAAAAGTAAGCTGCAGCAGCGGGGCCGAGAGAAGCACAGGAACGCCACCCGCCGCTTCGTCTCTTCACATTTAACTGCACCGGGTGACACATTCAAAATCCAGCCCCAACCATGCCAGGAGGTGATGGCGCATTATGAAATAGTAAAATCCGTACCTTTAGGGGAGGGGACAAAGCCCACTGCTTAATGTTTTCTGGGCCTCTTCCATGTGTCTGGCAGCACTGTGCCCTAAGTCTGGGGCAGTAAGCGTTCTTTCCAGAAGAAGGCAAACACTGCTTCTAACTCCCATTCATGCTCTAACCTAGGAAGGCATCCCATTTTTGGTAACCATGTGACTTCAACTCAGTCACCTCCAGTTCTGTACCTTCACCTCTTGACCCTGAACTTCCATGACCCAGGAGCAGGGGAGACGAGCTGAACTGAGAGAGAGGCCGTAAGCAGCACGCCTGGTCACCCACCCACCATTTCCATTCTCGATGACTTTCAAGGTTAAACGCCTTCCTTTTCAAAGCCACAGCCATGGGCAGATTCATGGCAGCTCTGCAAAGCACACTCCAGTTCTGAAAACCTGCCCACTGCCACCACTTGAAAGGGAAGAACTGCTTTCATCTTCAGTGGGTTGCCAGACCAAAAAAAAAAAAACAAAAAACATCATGCCAGGCTGTAGCAAAGCCAGGCCAGGCTGACTGTACCACTAAGAAAGAGCACCCAGACACCCAGTTTCAGGGAGACAGCTGAAACTGTGAGAAGGAGCGGGGCCAGGGCATCTTAACAGGGTCATAATGAGACCCAGACACCCCACAGATGCTTCCCATTCACCCCCAAGTACCAACCCAACATGACCCCAAGGAGGGACCTGGCCGAATGGTAGTGGCAGTGCTGGGTGAGGGCACTGAGAATGTGCTATTGTAATGGCCATCCCCCAAATCCTCTATAAGTAAAAAAAAAAAAGGATAATAATACTTAGCAAAGAATTTTAAAAAATGCAATGATAAAAACCCTTTCAATCTAATTCTATGACCAGGAAACCAGAAAGACAAGAACAAAGAAGGCATCCACAATCCCTAACTTTTCACCATGGCCTGAAAAAATATCGAAGGAGAATATCCTATCGAGTGTAGCTTATGTGGCACCAGATGATAAGCAATGTATAAATGTCCCTGAAACAGGGGAGGTGGAATTCATAGGCTAGATTTCTGGATGTTCACTGGTCTCTTTTTCTAGGAACTGACTGATACTTGCTAAGCGGGAGTGTCTTAAAACAGAATTGAAGAGGGTTGAGTCCTTGGATGGCAGGGAGATCAAACCAGTCAATCCTAAAGGAAATCAACCCTGAATATTCATTGGAAGGACTGATGCTGAAGCTGACCTTCCAGTACTTTGGCAACCTGATGTGAAGAGATGACTTATTGGAAAAGACCCCGACACTGGGAAAGATTGAAGACAAAAGGAGAAGTGGGCGGAAGAGGAAGAGATGGTTGGATGGCATCACGACTCAGTGGACGTGAGTCTGAGCAAACTCCAGGTGATAGTGAAGGACAGGGAAGCCTGGCGTGCTACAGTCCATGGGGTCACAAAGAGTCGGACACAATTCAATGAGTAAACAACAACCAGCTTTTGTTTGTTACATTTGAAAGGAAGCTTAGAGTTCATCTAGTCCAAAGACCCCTGTACCTGGGAGGTGGCTCTCAGACCCATGCCCCAGCCTTCACCATGGTCCAAGTTCCCAGCCGACAGGCTCCCAGCTGGCTTTGGCCAATGGGAAGCACTGGTTGGACACTGGAAAGCAGGAGGAAGGGAGAGGTCAGGGTACTGCTCCTCACTTTCTATGGCAGCAGGAGGTCCCCACTCTGAGGTTCCAGCCCAAACAACACCTCTCTCCACGGCCCCAGCTCTCTCAGGGAAGCTCCAGAGCAGCTTCAACACTGGCCAGAGTGGCCCAGTTTCTGGGTCCTCAAACCACCAGCTTTTCCCTTTGTCCCTCTAGTCCTATGGGTAATGCTTGTTTTTCATTCTAGTCTCCAATTGCCTTATTGGCCAACATAACCTGGATGAAATGCCCCCTGACTAGACTGTTGTTATTCAGTCGCTCAGTTGTGTCCTACTCTTAGAGACCCCATCGACTGCAGCACGCGGGGCTTCCCTGTCCTTCACTATCTCTCAGAGTTTGCTCAAACTCATGTCCACTGAGTTGGTGATGCCATCCAACCATCTCATCCTCTGTCAGCCCCTTCTCCTCCTGCCCCCAGTCTTTCCCAGCATCATGGTCTTTTCTCATGAGTCGGCTCTTCGCATCAGGTGTCCAAAGTATTGGAGCTTCAGCATCAGTCTTCCCAATGAATATTCAGGGTTGATTTCCTTTAGGATTGACTGATTTGATCTCCTTGCAGTCCAAGGGACTCTCAAGAGTCTTCTCCAGCACCATAGCTGAAAAGCATCAGTTCTTTGGGGCTCAGCCTTCTTTATGGTTCTAAGTCTAGACTTCCTAGAGTCCTTCTGGGGCCCCTGCTCCACCTTGACTGATATGCATGACATCTGAATCCTCTCCACAGTGTTTCTCTCAGGTATCTTTCTAAGCTCTGCTTAAATGCTTCCAAAGACTTGGAACTCATTACCTCACAAAGCTACATAGTCCTAATAGATTGGTATAAAAATTCTTCCTTATGCTGCCAAAGTATGTCTCCCAGTAACCTTTAGGCCTAAGCTCCATGGGGGAGGGGGAGGGGAGACCCCTTCAAGCAGCTCCATAGCCCACCCCACAGTTGTCTCCCTTCTTAGGCAAAGGCAAGGCTGGAGCTGAGTCTGTGATCTGATTTGAAGGGCAATTAGAAGGGCCTTCTAAAATTCCACCATTTCTGATTCATCTTTTAAAATTAAAACACTGACACCTCAAATTTTTTGCATGCATACATGCATGCTAAGTTTCTACTTTATAAGAATACCCGTTATGAAGAAAATGCACGAAGTTGCTATCACTTATGAAACTCTTCAGAGGAATTTATTCTATTTATTTCCTTAAAGCTGTTAGTCGAGAGCTGGGCCCTTTGTAAATGGGGTCTGGATAAACTAAAGGCTGGAAGAGCAGTGACTGGGGAGCAGCCAGGAGTCCTAGGGTGGAGGCAGCCTAGGAAAGTGGCCCAGGCTGGGGCTCTGAGCTGCCAAAGGGAAGCAAAGTCACTGGAAAGCGAGAAATTGAGAAAGCAGAAGGGAGATACCCCTCCAAACAGCTTTGCCTCTGCCTCCTCCCCCCAGACTCCCAACCCTCCTCCTGCCCTTCTTCCCTCTGCATTTGGGCATATGGGAGCTTCACGGCCAGACCTACCATCACTCTGACAAATGAAACAAAAGAAAATGCCCATAAAATCATCATTTGCATTTATACGTCCAGTTCCTACAAGTTTTCACAAATCTCTTTGGTAAGCACGGCAGGACTTTTGCAGTGCAGCTCAAGAAGATATTTAATCCAGCTGCCCTCTTCCCAGAAAGTAAACAGATAATAAAATAAATCTAATCAGCATTCCTTTTCACTTAGCTGAAATTAAATTTTACTCATCATGGGTAAGTGGCTAATTACATGTTTAGTGTAAAGAAAATTCCAAGGACATTCCCTTATTTACTTTCTTCTTGTGTCAATAGATGAGAAGACTGGCATTCAGATGGAGGTGGGAACAGCCGGCTGCTGATGCCAACTCACCTTTCACAGCCTGAATTCAGAGCAAGACAAAGCAAACAGTAGAGACACCAGAATTAAATTGCCTTCAAGCCCAATCCAGGCAATCTGCCCATTGATTTGCAGCAAGCACAAGTGCTGATGAAATGGCTTCTGAAATGAATTGATCCCTGGGATCCAAGAGTGAAAAAAAAAATTCTTGAGTCATTACTATGCACTAGGCATTTCTTACATGGATGCTTCATCATAACCCCATGAGGTAAGTATTATTTTTATACTCATTTTGTGTGCTCAGTCGCTCAGTCGTGTCTGACTCTGCGGCACCATGGACTGTAGCCTGCCAGGCTCCTCTGTCCATGGAATTTTCCAGGCACGAATACTGGAGCAGGTTGCCATTTCCTGCTCCAGGGGATCTTCCCGACCTGCATTTCCTGTGTCTCCTGCATTGGCAGGCAGATTCTTTACCACTAGTGCCACCTGTGAAGCCCCAAACTCATTTTGCAGCGGTGAAAAGCAAAGGTTGAAAGGATAAAAAGCATCTCCAAGGTCAAACAGGTGGTAAATGAGGTATGGAAATCTGACGCTGAAGGCCATACTCTTAATTATGACATCGCCTTTGTGGCCAAGAGAGGTCCTTTCCTGACACTTCTCAGCTCCCATGTTCTCACACTAAGGGAACCCAAGAATTCTGAGATCCTATGTCAGTCATGAAAGTTTTCCTCAAAGAAAACTCACAACGGGAAGCTAAATCCCAGTACCGGCCATCCCTCACCTGCTCCATCTTCCTCGTTTGGCCTTCTTCCAGGAAAACGTCTGGCTCCAAAGGCACCTTTTGGGTGACAGACCTCCCATATGTGGCCTGTTTCTCAGTGCCATGTCACTCTGCTAAGCCTTCCAATCTGGAAAACGCGGTTGTATCCAGCACGCTGGCAGACAGAGCACTTTCCACAAAGTGTTTAGGGAATGAAGCAGACTGTACAATTCACAGGCTTGTTAATGAGAGCTGTATGTTTAATTCCCCACGCTCTAAGCAAGACCCAGGGGTATTCTTTTTTAACTCAGGAAAAACATAAATGCAAATAATTCCATACAAATAGAACTGTCCTGAATTGGAACTGCTCAAGTGAGCCTATGCCCAATTATTCCAGCTCCTGATCATTACTAATCGAAGCTTATGTTTATACCATTACATTGTAACACACTCCAAACAAATGGGCTCCATCTCTGAAAAAGGGACTTTTGTCATCTTTTCTTTTGCTGAGCTTTATACATCCTAAGTCATTGTCAGCATCCTACTAAATTTTAAATTCAGTTTCTTTTTTTTATATAACTGTTTTTGGATTTTATCTGACATAGTTAAACAAAATCTGCTTAAACCTAAAGACCTGAAATTGGTCACATGGAAACTCTAGATAATAAATAAAAAGAAACAAGTCAGATCACACTGTCCGGATAATGCCTGCAACATGGAAGAAGTTTTTTCCCTCCATTATGAAAAGTTCATCAATAAAATTATTGCTCAGCAATAGATGCTCTTATGCCTCATGGCTCAGATGGTAAATAATCTGCTTTTAATGCAGGAGACCCGGATTCAATCCATGGGTTGGGAAGATTCCCTGGAAAAGGGAAAGGCAACTTACTCCAATATTCTTGCCTGGAAAATCCCATGAAGGGAGGAGCCTGGCAGGCTACAATGCATGGGGTCACAAAGAGCTGGACTCGACTGAGCAACTAATATTTTCATAAATGTTTTCATCAAAACATACCCCCAAATAGTTTCTCTTAGATTTGCCATAGAGGACAGAGGATATCATATTCGTTTTTGTTGACCTGGGAGACAGATGAGCAAATTTAGAGGATACTCAACGCCGTAACAAAGTCATCAATTTGTGATGATGCCAAGCCCTCCCTGGAGAACAAGTAAGCTACCCAATTCCTTAAGTCTCTGAAGTCCAACCAGGGACACAGGAATAAAAGGTGTCCCCCTGTGACTGACTCATGTTGATGTACGTCAAACATCATCAATATTGTAAAGCAATTATCCTCCAATTAAAATTAATCAATTAATTTTTAAAAAATGAAATAAACTCCCTGCACTCTCTAAAAAAAAAAAAAAAAAAAGTGTCCCCAGCTGAGTTCAGACTGAAAGAAAACCATAGCTAGGTCTTATCAAAAACTAAATCCTTAGGAGTGACTACTAACAGAGAAGAAGCTGGATGGTGTGCTTCTGGTACATTTCCAAACTTCAGAGATTCCATCAAAATATCTTTCATATCATGCTCCCTGAGCCCACAAAATCTGGTATAGAAATTGGCGCAGTGGGAGGCGATATACGGATGTCAGCCTTCCTGTGAATCTCTGTTCTCTCATGGCAAAGACTCTTCCCTCATCCCTACTGACACCTGTTCTTACCTGTAAATTAGTACACCATGTCCACCACACCTTCCCCAAAGGCAGAAGATGGCCTTCTTAGCTTCTCTAAATCAGTTATTTAATATTTAGTGAAAACGTGGGCTGTTCTTCACTGGTGTGTTTCCTGACTCACAGGTCACCTCCTGATCCATTCCACTCTGCCTGCTCCAGCTTGATTTGGGCTGGAACACCTGCTCCTCCCCCATGTCCAATTTCTCCATTTCCTTCCCCTCCCTCTCTCCTTGAGTCCCCATTTAAACAAAGAGAGTAAGATGCTTTTTTGCTCACTACTTCCTGGAACTCCCTTGCCCCTTTTAAAACTTCAACTGTTCCATAGTATTTGGAAATTTTGAAAGATAAACTTGGGAAAGCCAGTGTTCTATCTCCAGTCAGTCAGTCAGTTCAGTCGCTCAGTCATGTCCAACCCTTTGTGACCCCATGGACTGCAGCACACCAACCTTCCCTGTCCTTCACCAACTACCAGAGCTTTCTCAAACTCATGTCCATCAAGTCAGTGATGCCATCCAACCATCTTACCCTCTATTGTCCCCTTCTCCTCCTGCCTTCAATCTTTCCCAGCATCAGGGTCTTTTCTAATGAGTCAGTTGGCATCAGGTGGCCAAAGTATTGGAGTTCCAGTTTCAGCATCAGTCCTTCCAATGAATATTCAGGACTGATTTCCTTTAGGATGGGCTGGTTTAATCTCCTTGCAGACCAAGGGAAGCTCAAGAGTCTTCTCCAACACTGCAATTCAAAAGCATCAATTCTCTGGGGCTCAGCTTTCTTTATAGTCCATTCTCACAGCCATACATGACTACTGGAAAACCATAGCTTTGACTAGACAGAATTTTGTTGGCAAAGTAATGTCTCTACTTTTTAATATGCTATTTAGGTTGGTCATAGCTTTTCTTCCAAGGAGCAAGCATCTTTCAATTTCATGGCTGCAGTCTCCATCTGCAGTGATTTTGGAGCCCCAAAAAATAAAATAAAATCACTCACTATTTCCATTGTTTCCCCATCTATTTCCCATGAAGTGATGGGACCAGATGCCATGATCTCAGCTTTCTGAATGTTGAGTTTTAAGCCAACTTTTTCACTCTCCTCTTTCACTTTCATCAAGAGGCTCTTTAGTTCTTCTTCACTTTCTGCCATAAGGGTGGTGTCATCTGCATATCTGAGGTTATTGATATTTCTCCTAGCAATCTTGATTCCAGCTTGTACTTCATCCAGCCCAGGATTTCGCATGATGTACTCTGCATATAAGTGAAATAAGCAGGGTGACAATATACAGCCTTGACATATTCTTTCCTAATTTGGAACCAGTCTGTTGTTCCATGTCCAGTTCTAACTGTTGCTTCTTGATCTGCATACAGATTTCTCAGGAGGCAGGTAAGGTGGTCTGGTAATCCCATCTCTTGAAGAATTTTCCACAATTTGTTGTGATCCACATAGTGAAAGGCTTTGATGTAGTCAATAAAGCAGAAGTAAATGTTTTTCTGGAACTCTCTAGCTCCCAATTTAAAATATGTCCCTGGATGCTCTAACATCCACCAGAAATGAATCCTTCAACACAAGAATGATAAGTTCCAAGCCCTGGGAACTGATTATAGGTTGACAAATCAAATGGCAGTGATTTCTCCTACATCAATGAATATGTGTTCCTAACTCTCTTCATGTTACAGAACTTCATGCAATAAAAATAACAAAATACAGCAGATGCTGTTAGTGATTCAGCCACATCCTCGTACCCTCATCACTTCATAGCACGTGGACCAGACTTATCACAGCCTGCTCACGTGACTATCTTCTTTGGCTGAGGTCTCTGGCCTCTGAAGCCCTCTCTGCCTGTCCACGTGGAAGACTAGGGATGCTGGGAAATCAAGAATTCCCAGGAGCCACTCTAAGCAATATCTAACAGGAGTCAGAGCATAAATACCCCAGCTCCCTTGCCCCTCAGGTGGGATAAGTCAGGAGCATATGTTCTGAACTGGCTCCTTCAAACAGGAGTCGGAGCATAAATACCCCAGCTCCCTTGCCCCTCAGGTGGGATAAGTCAGGAGCACATGTTCTGAACTGGCTCCTTCATTTTCTTCAGAAGGATTAAGTTCCAGCTGCCACAACTAAAACTGTCCTCACATGCCTTTGTTGGCTGTCTTCTCCTCCTGTCTCATCTCCCCACTTCCTTCCAGCATTTCCTTCTCCTCTCATTTAAATGACTTGTACTTGAGGTCTTGTTTCAGGGTCCTCCTCGGGTGACCCCAAAAGAAAACATGGGCCTATGGAACAATGGGGCTGGGTTAGACACCCCAAACTTTCTCTGTTTTCTAAGTAATATACCATAAAGTAGAAAAGTAAGAAGAAGGAGAAAAATAGCACTGTTAAAATGCCAAACATTTTAAGTCCTTAATACTTTAAAGAAAATAACATGATTTGGCAGATTACCTTAACAAATAGCATGAATTTTTCTTTTTTCATGGAAGTATGCATGTGAAATCTATTACTTCTGAATTACAAAGAAGAAGTGGAAGAAATGACATCTGAATTTTTAGGATGAAATGCAGTGACATCAGAGGTAGATACTTATGGCTCATCATTCTACATTTTTTTCTCCTACATTGATTTAAATTAGAAATTCAGGTTTGCGGTTTTTTGCTGGTTTCCTCTTTTAATTACAAAATGTCTAATTTGCTGTATTTGGCATTAAGTCATCATCTTCCATTCACTGGAGGTGCTTTTAAACCCCATTTAAAGCATCATTTAAATAACTACCCCACTTAGGTAACTACCACACAAGTTATCTTAGAAGTGAGAATTTAATATAGGAGATTGCATAAGTGGGTAATGGATGACTGAAAAGGCAAAGGGAAAATCTGGGCAATTTTAGGAAGCACTCACCACTGCTCAGTTCGGTTCAATCGCTCATTCGTGTCCAACTCTTTGCAACCCCATGGACTGCAGCACACCAGGCTTCCATGCCCATCACCAACTCCCGGAGCTTACTTAAACTCATGTCCATTGAGTCAGTGATGCCATCCAACCATCTCATCCTCTGTCATCCCCTTCTCCTCCTGCCTTCAATCTTTCCCAGCATCAGGGTCTCCTTGAGGCTAAGGAAAATGTAGAGAAATGGAGCAGAACCCAAGAGGAGCATCATATGACCAAACCAGACTTCTGGGAAGAAGTTTCTCTGAGACACAGACTTTTCAGGCTAAAACCAGGAGAGTCCTAGGCAAACGGGCATGGTTGGTCATCCTTGAGGAAATCGTGGTGCCTGACTGGTGGTGATGCCTCAAGCACTTACAGGAGGGGCTCCACAGAGCTCGAACTCAGATCTCTGATTGGGAGGAACCTGCCAGCTGGCACTGCTACCTCTGCGCTGGTAAACAGATCAGGGTCCAGGAATGGAGGAAAAGACTGGAACCAACTGCTGCTCCAGGTTCAAGCCTCCATCTCCATGGACAGATCCCAACAAGAAGCAGCTGCCAAAGGGCGAAGCAGAAATATGGCTTGCTTCACAAAGCGGAGCACAAACAGCAGGTCTGAAACGAGAGCAATAGCTTAACAAGCAGCACAGCCACCACGATGTCCACGGTGTTCGTGGCTCAGGTCTCACTTCTCACTTCTCTCTCTCTGTCTCTCTCTGTGACCCTCTGTGTGTGTGTGTGTTTGTGTGTGTGTGTGTGTGTGTATGTGTGAATCTCTCTCTTGTTGGCATTCTCTCTGATGATGACTCCTTCAGATCTACCACCTAGTCTCTCATTCTTATACCTTTTAAAACTTTTCATTATTTTCAGTTTCTCCTGAATACTTAAGACCTTCCTTTTTGCTCATCACTGGAATTCTTTATAAGGACTCGTTCATGTTTCCATTGCTGTATTAAATAATTTTTTAACAACAAAACCTGCAAGCCCAGGAGAATGGCATGATACACATGCGCAGAAAAACCTGTATAAGGATGAACTGAGGCACTAGAGAGAGGATGAGACGTGTGCTCCCCTGCGGGCTCTCACAACCACCTGCAAAGCATTTTCGCTGTCACCTGGTGTTTCTTGTTAGTGCAAAGCTTAGTTGCTGTGTGACAAAAAAACATCTCATTTGAGCAAAGCTGGTTTTGCATTTTGGTGATTTTATCACCCTATGTATCTGACCCAGAAGAGCCAATTCATGCATTAGAGATGCATTTTAGCAGAAGGCTTGGAGTGAGAGCCAGGGGCACCTCCTAGACCTGAAGTGGAGAAGGACGGGACGCCTGGCCTCAACCCTCTTGGGAGTTTCTCCACGTGTCTCACTGGAAATAGCTTTACAGCCTCTCTTACCTTTCCTATTTACCTACAAGACCACTAAGCCAACCTATCCCTCAGGATTTACTTGATAACATCTTAGGCAGCTTTCTTTACTGACTCTGAGCAGACAGGCAGGATTCACACAATGGGACTATCGCATCTGTATTTCCCAGGAATTCTCAGACTATTTCAACCACAAATACAGACCCATCAGGTTAGCAGAAGCAAGAATTCATGACCCAGGCCACACTCTCAGGTGCCCGAATTCCCCACCTCACCCTGCCTGAGTTCCTACCCCAGCCGCCCACCAATTCCCAGGGTCTGATAAGGGTCTGGTAGTCAGACAAAAAAGCTAGAATCCTTGACTTGTTTTTTCAAACTACTTTACAAAGCACAATGTACTGCAATAAAGACTTTTAACGACTTTCATCTTCAAAGAAACACCAAATTATGTTATAATTTATCTGAAACTTTAAATTATTTCTGGGATTGTTTCATGTTTTCAGTCTCTTGCTTCACACACATTACTCACAATTCCTGAGAGGGTCTTGGATGTGAGCTCGGCATTGCAAAATAGGTCACTGGCGTGCCCGAGCCTGATTCCTGCAGCCTGCAGGATTCCTGCAGTTTCCATTTCAAATGTAAGCAACCATAAACTTTTTATTATGAAGGCAAATTTTCAGAGGCTTCTGCTGCATGTCTGGGACCAAGGCACCCCCATATATGATCAGAGAGCTGATCATACAGGATTGCTGTGAGGTCAACATATGAAACATCATCACCACTCAATTTGCATTTAGCTTTTACTTAATGATGTAGTCGTTGGACAGGCACTCACTGAACCAAGGAAACAAATATATTTCTGCCTTGAAAAGCACCAAGAATACAAAAGAACTTTAAATAAGTTTCTCCCCAAAAATCATTCTTCTGTCCTGGTGGGAAACATTTTCCACTTCTTCATAAGCAGGTTTCCTCCTGATTTTGGGGCTCTTGATTTTTACCCATGGCAGTGGAAGGCCCACCTGGGTCTTATACCTTTAATGTCAATTAGCCACAATGACAGTAAAATCTGAGATATGAAAACAGTTCCCTAACCACAAGACAAGCAGGTTTAGGGAGCGCTCACACCCAGCAGCAGAAACCACATTTGGCCCTGGATCAAGGACAATTTTGATGCCAGCCAGTTCTAAGACCTTCTAGGACTAAGAGTGCTTCCCAGGACCAAACATCTCAGACAGGCTCTACTTCCAGTTCTTTAAAAGGTAGCAAGAAGTTCCAACCACCCCTTAGAAATACTCAGTGACCAGGACTTCCCTGGCTGTCCAGTGGTTAAGGCGTCACCTTCCAATACAGGGGGTGTGGGTTCAGTCCCTAGTTGGGGAGCTAAAATCTCATATGCCTGGAGGCCAAAGGACCAAAGCATAAAACAGAAGCAACACTGTAATAAAATCAATAAAGAGTTTTTAAAAAAAAAGAAATAGTAGCCCAGAATCCTGGGAACAGGCTCAAAGGCTTTTGGGTAGGAAATTCATCAAGCACCATTAAACAAGGATGCTGATGTGCTTAGGTCACAAAGTCGTGTCTGACTCTTGTGACCCCATGGACTGTAGACCTCCCAGCTTCTCTGTCCATGGGAAGTCTTCAGGCAGGAATACTAGAGTGGGTTGCCATGCCTTCCTCCAGGGGCATCTTCCTAACCCAGGAATTGAACCCAGGTCTCTAGCATTGCAGGTGGATTCTTTACCATCTGAGCTCCTTCTTCTTCTACCCTGTGTTATCCTGCAGTTTAAAGTGATGTGAGCAATCTGGAGGGGAGGAAAACCCCTTTTCCTTGCCATTCCCCTCCCCCTTCCTTGGGGGTACACAACACACTCCCCACGTGAACCACAGGTTACCCAACCAACAGTCACACCCCACTGCCAACATGAACCACAGGTCTTACCCCACTCCTTACACAAAGCACAGCTCATTCCAAATGCTCCATACTAACCTTTGAGATTCCAACAGATTCATTTCAGGAAGGATACGTAAGTTCTGAGCATACTGCATGTGGTGGTTTCTTTATTTGATCATTTCATTTTAACTCAGTCCAAGAACATACAAGCCTCATGAGGAAAAGGACTCTGTTTGTCTCAGTGATGCTCCTCATCGCCTGTCTAGCACAAGACCTATCACAGAGTAGACCCAATAGTATTTGGTGAATGAATGATGTAAATGGAAGAAGGAAAGCATGCCCTAAAAGAAACCATTCCTACGGTGATTTGAGCTATGGACATACAAAATCAGCCTAGGTTAAAACCCTTTCCAATATTAAAAAGGTATCTGCTTTTAAAAAACTTAAATTTGAAATTTTTAGTCTCTCCTATTTCCTTTGAAATTATTTCTGAAAATTATCATTTCCATTGCTTTATATGCTTTATATGTCAAACTGTGATCCTGTTTCCATTTCATATATATATCAATGATTGTATCACAAAGTGACACACGATAATATGCAAAACCAAATATGGCATGTATCTCTTCTCCCTGGACCTCCTTTCTTGAGGAAGGCACGAACACATCATTCAGAAACTGTGTTTGTCTCAGTGAGAAGCTCTGTGCAGGCAGGGACCTAACTAGATCACCATCAGCTAATGCATTGCCAACACATAATAATAGGTAGTCAAGAAATATTAGGTAAATGTAATAGTTACATGGGCTCAGGGAATTGCTCCTATTAGGACATCCTTCTTTTCTATGAAAGACATGAGTCTTACTATTTAGGGTAAATCCAGCTTCCTCCAAGAAACCACCCACTCCAGGGGAGATGCAGACATAGAGAACTGACTTATGGACATGGGGCGGGGGAATAGGAAGGAGAGGGATAGAGAGAGTAGCATGGACATATATACACTACCATGTGTAAAATCGATAGCCAGTGGGAATTGGCTGTATGACTCAGGGAGCTCAAACTAGTAATCTGTGACAACCCAGAAGGGGTGAGATGGGATGGGAGGTGGGAGGGAAGCTAAAGAGGCGGGGACATAAGTATACCTATGGCTGATCCACGTTGACGTATTGCAGAAACAATACGATAGTGTAATAATCCTTCAGTTAAAAATAAATAAATGGTTGGATGGCATCACCGACTCCATGGACATGAGTTTGAGCAAGCTCTGGGAGGCAGTGATGGATAGGGAAGCCTGGTGTGCTGCAGTCCATGGGGTCACAAAGAATTGGATATGACTGAGCAACTGAACTAAACTGAAAAATAAAATAAATTAAGAAAATAAATCTTTAAAAAGAAGTCACACATTCAGCAATAATCTCTCCTTTCCTTATGCTCTCTTAGCACGTGGTATATACTTATCAAATTAGACTGAGAGCCCCTAACTGACAAGGACGTTCTCATTTTAAATTTTTTATTTACTTCTCAGTCTTGACTACAGCGCTCTCGTGTGAAAGGGGCTTAGTTATAGTAACAGGAAGCTTTGTAAAGACCTACTTTAAATGATGGGCTTTGAACTATTGTAAGAGATTTCCATGATGAATTCATTTAATTCTCACTACAACCCTATGAGACAGTTAATATCAAGATCCCATTTTACAGATGAGGAGACTGAAGCCCAGAGACACACAAATAATTACTGGCCGTGATTCAAATCCACATGCTCTGCCTTCCAAGACTACTCTCCTTAACTAGAAGGAAACAAAGCCAGCTAGATGGTCATTAACTAGTGAGAAGCTTACAGGATCAGCCATCCTTATGCACACAGGCACAAAAAAAGAACATAGCAAATAAAAGCAGTAATGAACAGACACGGCCTGTAACTCACATGACTACCACGGTAAGCCAGGAAGCCATGGATGCCTGTATGTCCCTGAAGGGGTGCTCTGAGGTCACCCATGGAGAAGATTTTACAAGGTTGTGAAATATTTCCATTCAACATTTCCTGTCTTCTTACCCGTCTGATAAGGGTTACACATCCATGCACAATGGATTTTTCTCCCATTCATCATTATATAGTGCACTTTAAGACTTTTCAATATTCAAGTATTTTAATTCAATACAAAATGTCCCTAATACCTCAACAAATAAACAAACAGGACGTGCTGTTGGATGCATTCTTTTTACAGATGTTGGAATTAATCACGAATTTTGCTCTTCTTTGTCAAGCACGCTTTGCCATCTTGAAATAAAGGAGAGTTGAATAGGTCACAGATTTGCGTTGAGCCTGAACTATAACCTAAATGGCTTGGGCTAAACATGCTTGTGTCTATCAAGATCTCAAGTAGCGTTAAAATGCAAGTGTGCTGCTCTTAAGTCATTTCATCGCCAGTATTACAGAGACACAGAACGACAGAATTTACCTATACTTCATAGTGATCCTAGAATATTCTGTGTAAGCCATGTGCAGGGTTTCAATTACAAAGAGATCCTGGGCAAGCACAAGTCAAACGTTCGTGCTGTCATTTATTTTTGACTGATCCCAAATATTGGCATCATGTAGTGATTTATAATGGGATAAAAATCTCTGCTTCGTGAGTGTGTGTTGAGGATTTAAGAAGATGATACATGGGAAGCATTTTACAGGAGTGTAAATCATGGATACTACCTGGTTGACAGGAAGGACAGAAAGTTTGCCTGCCCAGGCTTCCCCATCTCAGTGGCCGTTGCTCTGAGATTTGGAGACACTGGGGTCTGGATGTATTCCTTTGAAATGAGTCTACTTTTGTTACAATCTTATATTGTGTGATTTTGCAGAGGCAATTTTTCAACATCTATGAAAATTAAGCTATACATCCCCTTGGACCAAACAAACCTGCTTCAAGTTAACTCATGCTCTAGATCTTTTCATGTGCATGTGACTCTTTGTGACCCCATGGACTATAGCCCACCAGGCTTTTCTCTCCATGGGATTTGCCAGACAAGACTGATGTGAGTTGCAACTTCCTCCTCCTGGGGATCTTCCCCACCCAGGGATCAAACCCATGTCTCCTGCATCTCCCGCATTTGCAGGTAGATTCTTTACCACTGAGCCACCGGGGTAGCCCAGATCTACTCACATCGGATCCCAAAAATGTATGCAGACTTGTTTGTAATAGCAGCCAAATGTCCAGCAATAAGGGATGAGTTAGAAAGTATGGCTTGGGACTTCCCTGGTGGTCCAGTGGTTAAGAATCCGCCTTGCAATGCCAGGGACGTGGGTTTGATCCCTGGCTGGGGAACTAAGATCCCACATACCGGAGAGCAGCTAAGCCTGCACCCCAACTACTGAGCCTGCGCACCACAACTAGAGAGTCTGTGCGCCACAGTGAAAGATCCCACGTGCCACAACTAAGACCCAAGGCAGCCAAACAAATAAATATTTAACATAAGTAAATAAAGCATGACTCATCTAAAGAGTGGACAGCTGTGCAAACGTGGAAAGGATGCATGATCAATTTGGCACCACACTGAGATAGATTGATAAGTGAAATGAGTAAGGAGCCAAACAGTACAGATAGGATGCCCCTTGGGTATTTTTAAAATAAGAAGCATACATATAAAACGGATATGTGCACTGACTATTTCAGAAAGGATTCCCAAGAATGTGGGGAGAGTGGTTACCCGTGGAACAAAACTAGAGATTGGGATCTGGTGGGAAGATCTACGTGTCTTCATTATATGCCCTTTGGCAGTGTTTGAATTGTTCTTACCACACTGAAGTGCTACGTTTTCAATTTAAAAACCAGACATTATTTTCCCTACATGATTAGGATCAACATTCACCAATCGGACAGCGTGACTTGCTTCCAGGCTTCCATGTGAGTTGAGTGTAATGTGGAAGCATAGGAGCTGGGCCAGGAATTCTGAACTCTGATAGGACACACACAGACACACACACACACACACACACTTTCGACTGGTGTGTGCAAAATCCCTTCATAAGGTTGCTTGCTGACCTAAACAATCATACTTTTTGGGTAAAGTGTGTCTACCTGGAGGGAAGTTAAAAGCAAGCACAGTGGGAAGATTTCCCTGAAACTGCCTAGTGAAGAATATGTAGTTTGGGCAGGTTGGAACTTTTATTACCATTCAAAACATACCTCATCAAAACTGCCTAGAGAGAGGCTGTGCCAGGACAAAAACAAAACAAAACTTGAGCATTAATTTTTTAAAATATGCATTTGTTCTTATGTTTCATCTCGTAGATACTGGTGTAAAACACTTAAAGAAGATGTCCACATTTGAAAACCTAGGCATGTTGCATAACTTGTCTCTAATTATACAGGAATGAATTATTAAGTGAAAAAAGTAATTAGATGTTTAAAACGTTACTGATAGCTCACACTAACAAAACAAACTGTGAATTATATTTTTTTTAGCATATGATTCAGGCACCAGTTTTATAGATTTAATGTCCTTGAGGAATATCAGATGTCCTCAAGATCTGGAGTTTGATTTAACTGAAAGATACAGGGAAAACTTTGTAGCCAGCCAATCCCCCATCGGCTCCATATCTAAAGAGGATCAAAAGCGTGCGTTATTCCAGCTAAGGTTAGCAATAATTTATGCTGAATAAATTATCTGCAGTTTAGCTGCTTTCAGCCAGGGGCACAAGAAGAAGTTATGCAATGCAAAAGGTTGCGCACACCAGCATGTACTAACATGCTGGAACCAAACCAGGCTGGGCCCGTCAGAGGTGATCCGAGCCCAGTTTGTTACGGACTTGGTGCAAAGCCAAGTCACTGGCTCAGCTGGGAGCTGAAGCACCTTCCCAGTTTCCACCCACTCACCTTGCCTAACCTATTCCTCACCTTGTCTGATCTACAACCGTGAAGTGTAGAAAGCATGCCTTAGAAATAAAATGGAAAACTAATCCACCATTTAGAAGTACAACATAAATACACATAGATGAAAGCTGCATGTTCAAAAAGATGCTGCAGATAAAGGTGACAAGAGGTAATTAATTTTCTAAACTAGAATGAATTCCAGATCTAGGGGATGCCTATAAATGCTGAGCCAAAGCTTTGGTACAGAAGTGGCAGGCAGCACGGGAAAAGTTCCAGAAAGATCCGCCCCAAGAATCTCCTTTTAGGACCTGGAGTTACATGGAGACTGGCTCAGTGTCCTTGCCCTTCTGAGAGAACCCAGCCCACCTACGTCTTTCTATGGTTGAGCCAAAAAAAGGCAAGACCCTTATCACAGGAACATGGGCTTAAAGTGTCTAAAAGGCAAATGTATTAGTATGTTCAGTCACCTTGCAAGCTAATGACTAGACACTTGGAGCACAGGGGATCATTATTCCAGCATATCATCAGTGAGCTCTCCAGAAAAGCTAATTAAGGGATCCATTAAAATGCTTACCCGAAAGTGAGGGTTTATCACAGAATCTCATTCGTATTTGAAGAATTTGCAAGATTTTCCCTCTGCCTGCTCCCGCCACCTTTCATTTCCTTTCCTGTGATCTCTAAAGATGAGCAAAATTAATTAGGGAGATTCTTATTTTCCTTTTATCATAATTTAGGTATCTCATTATTTCCCCCCTTCTCTAACACTGTTTGCTATCAACCTGACATGGAAACCCAAAAGAACTGCTGCTGCTGCTAAGTCGCTTCAGTCGTGTCCGACTCTGTGCGACCCCATAGACGGCAGCCCACCAGGCCCCCCCATCCCTGGGATTCTCCAGGCAAGAAGACTGGAGTGGGTTGCCATTTCCTTCTCCAATGCATGAAAGTGAAGGGTGAAAGTGAAGTCGTTTAGTCATGTCCAACTCTTAGCAACTCCATGGACTGCAGCCTACCAGGCTCCTCCGTCCATGGGATTTTCCAGGCAAGAGTACTGGAGTGGGGTGCCATTGCCTTCTCCGCCAAAAGAACTAGAGGCAGACAAATACTATTCATATATTCCTCTGTCAAGAGTAGCATCAGGTCACACTTGCCCAGAAAATTACCTGTTCACTTCTTTAACATGAGAAGTTAGTTGTTCTTTGATCATCTTTAGGTCTTTAAGTATCCTTTCTTGGCATCCTCCAAAGTAGGTACATGCAAGGTGGGGACGGCATCCATCCAGTAGAGTTGGGAAGATACCCTACATGTTCTCTTTTACATTTCTTTTGTTCCCTCATCTGATGGTAATTTATATTTTCTGTATATATCTTACAATAGATAAAACATCTAGGTATCAATGAGATGGTTGGAGGGCATCACCAACTCAGCGGACATGAGTTTGAGCAAGCTCTGGAAGGTGGGGAGGGACAGGGAAGCCTGGTGTGCCATACAGTCCATGGGGTCCAAAGAGCTGGACACAGCTGAGCGACTGAACAACAATGGGAGCAATACTTACATATCATCTGCAAGTAAAAACAAATAATCACAAAGGAGGAATGTGGATTCAAAAGGTTTCACAGATGAGGCGGGCAGTCTTAGGGACCCGTGGGCCAGCCTGGAGGACCATGGCATCAGTTTAGGATCATCTGCCAAGTGCTGTCCACAGCCACGGGGAGCCCTGTGGTGTGTGTGCTCGCCACAGCTCTTTAAACTACTCAGATTCTATATCTGAAAAGAGTGAAAGGCAGCCGGATTCCCTAAGGATTCAGTCATCTGTGATTTAACCTTGCTCATCTCATATTCAGGAATTTTTAAGGGAAGGAATGATGCTAAAGCTGAAACTCCAGTACTTTGGCCACCTCATGTGAAAAATTGACTCACTGGAGAAGACCCTGATGCTGGGAAGGATTGGGGTCAGGAGGAGAAGGGGACGACAGAGGATGAGATGGCTGGATCGCATCATGGACTCGATGGACAAGAGTCTGAGTGAACTCCGGGAGTTGGTGATGGACAGGGAGGCCTGGCGTGCTGCAATTCATGGGGTCGCAAAGAGTCGGACACGACTGAGCGACTGAACTGAACTGAAGTAAAATTGCTCAATAGGCCCAGAGTGACTCCTCCCCCTACACTGGGAAAACTATATAAAACAAACAGAAAACGCCAAACTAACTTGTAAGTTGGCTCACTGGATGCACAGTCTAGCCTTCCTCTTTCCCTCAAGAGCAAGGTCTGAATTAGCACTGTCTTTTCTTTTTAACTCTCTTGGATTTTTTTCAGTTATAAAATAATATGTGGCTGCCATAACAAAGAAAGATAAAAAAGAAAGAAAGTTGCCTGTGATGGCATTTTTTTTTTTTTTTCTAAAATCAAAACTCTATAGAGTCAAGAATCTACTGAGAAAAATACGCCATCATCACAATGGCTATTGCTCGTCCTAATAAGCCAGGGCTGAAAGAGACAGTCACCGTCGCACACAGTGGTAAATTTTGGGGGACCAACACGGCATCAGACATCAAATTTTACATCAATGAATAACCCCCGATGAGCACATTTCTATGTCAGCCAGCTCACAAAAGACCCTGGTGACTCGCGACAATGACAGAATCTTTCTGAATACTAAAAGTATTTCCCCTTCCCTTAATCTTTGCATTTACTACACTACCAACTATTAATGGAAAATTGATTTCCTTATTTCTGATGCTTCGTCTATCTTATCTAGGAAAAGTCAAAGGGAATCCCTATGGATACAGACAGAGGGAACCGTTCTTTACACATTTTTGTATATGATTTGGAAAGCCTGAGAAAACTGACAAATCACAAGAAAAAGAAATTTGTGTCCTGTGGAGTAAAACTCAGTACCTGGAAATTTCACTGCAGGAAGTTGAAATTGACAGATAGAAACTAGACCAGTTTCATAATATCACTTCACAAACTCACAGTGAAAAACTGTTCTGAAAGTTTAGCTCTATTTCTCACAAATGTAATAAAATGACAGAACTCAAAGGGCATTAAGAGGTCATCTTTTCCAGCCTCCTGCCTCAGGCAAAGGAGGACTCCATCAAACAAGATAAATGACTGCAGGTACTGTTTTGTTTCCCTTTCTGTTTTTTAAATATTCAGAGAGATATTTAAATTCCTCTTAGTCACTTGGCTTGGCCAGAGTCCAATCAGCCTTTTAGTCACAGAACTTTTAATTAGACTTGCAATTTAGTCTCACTTTCTTTTGTTCAATTCTCTATAAAGGATGAATTGTTGATTGGTATATTGTAAGAATATCCATTGATATACTTGAAAAGAGTACTACTGCCTTAAATTTTCAGGAGTATAGTGAACTAGATACTCTAGCCAAACTATTTGCTACAAACGACTAAAAATACTTAATGAAATAGAAAATCTGTCTTCTAACTTGCATCAGTGAGTTGATAAGAAAGTAAGGAATTCTCAGAAGCAAAAATCCAGGTCACAGCCAGATTCTGAATGAAGACCAGAGCCCCAAAACTGCCTCTCAAACTGATGTCAATAGGCAAACCAGATGGACTTGAACTTGGTCTACGAGGCCTCAAGCGGTGCTGGAACAGCACACACAGCCTAAGATGGAACATAAATAGGAGGTGCACACTACACCCCGCATAAAGACACAATGCCAAAGGGCTGTATGCTCAACACAGGTAAACCAAACATAAATCCTCCGCTCTCTAGGAGAGCACAAGGAAGATTATGTCTTGAACTTCAAAGCTGAAAAAAAAATCTTCCCTGCAAATTTTTAACCACAAAGAAGCCTGCCTCAGGTGAGCTTGGATTTCAAAGTTAAAACAACCTGGCATTCTGGGAAAACAGCAGTCTTATTCTAAAAGGATCCCAGGTTCGCCATGCCCTCCAAATATCTGGCTCAAGCAAATTTAAATCATCTATGAAGGACAGGACCCCAGCTTCAACAGAGACCTGGTGAGGTCCCCACAGATACGCACTCAGAAAATAGGCGCCACAGGGAAGTCACCAAGATCTCAAGGAAACAAGACACCCCAATTGTGGATTTTTAGAAGACAGTAAGTTTCTGGTTGAATAAAAAAGAGTAAGATCATAAACTCATAAGTATTTGTTGTCTGATAAACTAAAATATCACCATTTTTCAGGAGACCCAACCTTCACTACCACCAAATTATAGGAATAATTGTATACGCAGATTGATACATAAAGGAGGCTTGTTTATCTGTTGGTTTGACTATGTCTTCATTAACAATTTTCATTCTATCTACTCATGCACATGTATTGAATGTCCGCAAAAGGTGAGGGACCAGGCAGACAGATGTGGAAACGCATGGTCATTTCCCTCCAACGACTCATACCCAAATAGGAAAAATGAGAGACAGGAGTTAGTGGTTTCCTTGTTTTTCATTTGCTTAGCATCTATTAATTTTCAGTCAAGGCTATGGTTTTTCCAGTGGTCATGTATGGATGTGAGAGTTGGACTGTGAAGAAGGCTGAGCGCTGAAGAATTGATGCTTTTGAACTGTGGTGTTGGAGAAGACTCTTGAGAGTCCCTTGGACTGCAAGGAAATCCAACCAGTCCATTCTAAAGGAGATCAGCCCTGAGTGTTCTTTGGAAGGAATGCTAAAGCTGAAACTCCAGTACTTTGGCCACCTCATGTGAAGACTTGACTCACTGGAAAAAGACTCTGATGCTGGGAGGGATTGGGGGCAGGAGGAAAAGGGGATGACAGAGGATGAGATGGCTGGATGGCATCACCAACTCGATGGACGTGACTTTGAGTGAACTCCGGGAGATGGTGATGGACAGGGAGGCCTGGCGTGCTGAGATTCATGGCGTCGCAAAGAGTCAGACACGACTGAGCAACTGAACTGAACTGAACTGAAGCATCTATTAATTTTTTTTCACATTTCATCAGATCTAAAAAATTCACCTCAGTATTATTTGCAAAAAGCTCAAAATTATCATGTAAGCCATCGTGATTTTTTTTCCCCCTAACACCCTTCCACCCAGAGCCTCCTGTCCTCCTGATGATATATTGTTTGGAAATATAAACATATAGTAAAATGATAAGGAAAAGCAAGAGAATGCTTAACATAATATCACATGGGTTATATTTGGAATTAGAAGGAAAAGGTTTGGACCCGGAGGAATACAAATATAAAAATAGGAATTCAATCCCTAGCTGGGGAACTAAGATTCTGCATGCCATGCAACATAGTCAAAATTTTTTTAATCTCTATATGTGTAAATATATGCTATATATAAAATATATACATATATATATATGTGACACATATATCTGTTAATCTTTTACATCAGGAAATTCTTTTATTTTGCCTTCACACATGACAAGATAGTTTATCTGGGGACAGAATCCTGTTTGATAATTATTTTCCCTCAAAATTTTGCAGGTCTTGCATTCAGTATTGCTGTTAAGAAATGCAATGCCATTCTGATTCCCAATACATTTTTTTACTCTGTAAACTTCTCATTTCCCCTGTATCCTGGTATGTCATAATGAGCCATCTCTAATCATTCTTTATTCATTCATTATGATGGATACTCAATAGGCCTTTTCAACTGAAAGATTTATTTATTTCTACAGTTGTAGAAAATTTTCTAGTGCTAGTTCATTAATACTTCTCTCAGCTACACTTTCACTCTTCTCTGCTTTTTTAACTCATTAGTCACAGGTTAGACCTCTGGGATCAATCTTCCAGTTCTTATCTTTTCTCTTATTTTGCATCTCTTAGTTTTTTTGGTGTTTTGTTCTGTTCTATTTGGAGGAGAATTCAAGTTTATCTTCCAATCGTTCTATTGGGATTTTATGTCACCTATCATATTTTTAATTTCCAATAGCATTTCATCCTTTCTGGTTACTCCTTTTCCCCAGTGTCCTATTCTTCCTTCATATATGCAGTATCTCTCCCTATTTCCTGAACTAAATCTTAATTTTAGTTTTCTAGATGTTTTCTTCAGTTTCCTGCCTTATATCAATTTCTTCTAAAGTTCCTTTTTTCTCTTTGTTTTAGTCTCTCTCATTTCACAGATCTCCCTCCAATGAGTAGAAATTCTTGGTTGTCTGCTTGTATTTACAACAATCTAAGTGGAAGTTCTAGTTGCCTGGATTGGGCTTACTGGATAGTTTTCACTACAGTGTGACGGGCTATTAATCTAATCTTTTCATTAGAGTACCATAATGTCAATATGTAAAGGTCTTTTCTCTATGGTCATATTGTTTCTCCAGAGAAGAATCTATCTTCTGGCCCAGTTGGGTTTATGTGTGTGTGTTTAGTGAGTGTAGGCAGAGGAGGTTAGGATGACATGTCTGACTTCTAACATGTTAGTATTAATAACAGAGTAGGGGAGGTCACGTACAGACACTCACTTCATTCTTCGTATTTAATTATCCACTCCATCCTTGCCCTTCCCTATGCCTGTGCTGTGCTGTGCTATGCTGTGCTAAGTCTCTTCAGCCGTGTTTGACTCTTTGCTACCCTATGGACTGCAGCCCACCAAGTTCCTCTGCACATGGAATTCTCCAGGCAAGAATACTGGAGTGGGTGGCCATGCCCTCCTCCAGAGCATCTTCCCAACACAGGGGTAGAACCCACGTCTCTTACGTCTCTTGCACTGGCAGGGGTGTTTTTTACCACTAGTGCCACCTAGGAAGCCATATTCCTTGTCAGTAAATTCTAATTCTCTCTGGTTTCACTTGTCCAAAATACAAACCTCTCACGCCCTGCCTGTGGAATTTGTCAACTGGATGCATGGAATGGGGCGGGACCCAAGGAATCCAACCACTGCATATACAGTGTATCTGCCTGGTGCCTCTCTGCTCCCTGCCGTCCCATCGTGAAGCCTCAATATGTCCCTCCTCTTCAAGTTCTGGGTTGCTTGCTCCTCACAGTCTCCCTCTTGAGGGCACCTGGGATTGTTTCTTCCCTCTACGCTGCTCATTCAGCTGCAGCTCTAGGCTTCTTTCATTTGCTGGTGTCTCCATTCATCTTCCTTTGTGTTTGTGGGTTTACCTATTTTTACTCCTTTCCAGCCATTTTAATTGAATTTGGGGACAGAAAGGAGAAAAAGAGGTATAGACATTTCGCTATGACTGCAAGGAGATCCAACCAGTCCATTCTAAAGGAGATCAGTCCTGGGTGTTTATTGGAAGGACTGATGTTGAAGCTGAAACTCCAATACTTTGGCCACCTGATGCAAAGAGCTGACTCATTGGAAAAGACCCTGATGCTGGGAAAGATTGAGGGCAGGCGGAGAGGGGACGACAGAGGATGAGATGGTTGGATGGGATCACCGACTCAATGAACACAAGTTTGAGTAAACTCCAGGAGTTGGCGAAGGACAGGGAGGCCTGGCGTGCTGCAGTCCATGGGGTTGCAAAGAGTTGGACATGACTGAGCAATTAAACTGAACTGAAGCAGAAAGAGTTGAGTTGAATGGGATGGGTTATAACATGTGTCCATTATACTGTTCAGATTCTCTCTCAGACTTCCTTCAACCTATTTAAATATCTGGCTCCCATCTGAAAAGGCAGACACCGTGTCTCATCTCTGTTGTATTCTCAAAGCCTACAACAATACATATTTGTTGAATGAATTAAATAAATTCAGAGGGTTTAATTCTTGATCATCCACAACAAAATCATGACTACAATTTATTTGCTGAGCACCCTGAATATGCCAAGACCAAGTCTAAACACTTTACAGATATTATTTTACCCAATTTAACCCTCATGACAGTGCTATGATGTAGATACTATTAATCATGCTTACAGATGGTAAAATTGTGGCTCAGCTGAGCTAAATGATTTGGTGACAGACGTACAATTAGCTAAAATGTGACCCAGCATTCATATGTAAATCTTCCTCAAGCCAGAAACCTTGCTTATTCCATCTAAGTCTTCCCTGATAGCTCAGCTGGTAAAGAATCTGCCTGCAATGCAGGAGACCCTGGTTCAGTTCCTGGGTGGGGAAGATCTGCTGGAGAAGGGATAGGCTACCCACTCCAGTATTCTTGGGCTTCCCTAGTGGCTCAGCTGGTAAAAAATCCACCTGCAATGTGGGAGACATGGGTTCGATCCCTGGGTTGGGAAGATCCATCTAAGCATGGTCCTCCCCACCAAAACCTGGCATCAAGAGGGAGCAGCAGCAAGACTACCTACACACAGGCATGGTAAGAAAGGGCTTAAATCCAGAAAGCATGTGCCAAATAGAGATGGGATAAAAAAGAGGCTTTGCACCAAGGTTAAAGGTCGTCAACCACTGACTTAAATTTGGCAGTTCAGACTCACAAACTACTTTTCAAATTTCATAATTAATGTGTGTTGCATGTAGCAGCTCTGAAAGTACTTTCCAGTACATTATCTTGTTTAAATTGCCAAACAAGGGCTTCCCTGATGGGTCAACGGCTAAGAATGTGCCTGCCAGTGCAGGAGTCACGGGTTCAATCCCTGATCCAAGAGGACCCCACATGCCACAGAGCAACTAAATCCAGGCACCACAACTACTGAGCCTGTGCTCCAGAGCCCGTGCTCTGCAACACAAGACACCACAGTGAGAAGCCGCCCACCACAACTGGAGAGCGGCCCCCACTCACTGCGACTAGAGAAAAGCCTGTGCAGCAACAAAGATAGAGCAAAGCCAAAAAATAATACATTTTTTTAAAAAGAAGCTATACTTCCAAAGTATAAAAATAAATTGCTAAACAAAACGATCAGAAATTGACTAGATGTGAATAAGGTGTTTTTAAAGTCCTGAATGAAGACTTTTTGAACAGCATTTTTATTATGCAAGGATAATATATTTCAGAAGAATATTTGAGTGACTAATACGACTAAAAATAGAGAAGTCAAATGCATACTCATTAACACAGTGAATTAAGTATCCCCAACTGTAAGTATGATTCTACATCATATTCCCCAGGAAAATATTTGGACTTGGAATTATCCGTTGAACAACATATTTTCATTCAAAAACATATTGAAATATAAGCAGCTCTCTCACGCTTGCTTTTAGAATCATCGAATTTTGGCTTTGTTGAAATTACTTCTCCCATGGCTTCAATTTTTTCTGCATACACAATTTCATACCCAAATTGTGAAACAAAAACAGAATTTGTCTCATGGCAAATGATGCCATGCAACTAGATTCAACATATTTTGAAGCCCGACTATAGATGAAGGTCTGTGCTAAGCATTCTAGCATATTTAAAGCTGAACAAGGCATGTTTCCAAACAATAAGGGAGGAAGCATATACGTACAACATAATACAAGGCGGGCGTGGGCAGCACTGCTCTGGATATAGACACGCTGGCTGTGGGCGTTTAGAGAAGAGGGAGTATCAGAACCAAGTGGTTGAGGGGATGATGAACTGGCCTTGGAAGCATGGGGGCCCTCACCAGGCAGAGGCGGGAACAGAGGGCACACTGGTGCAGGGCACGGTGAGCACACTCCTGAATGGGAAGGAGGAAGCAGGTAACACCTGCATATCAGACAGAAGTGGCTGGGGCATGTTTTGGAGGCCTGGGGCCGCCATCACAAGGTACTGCAAACTCAGCAGCTTAAAACAACAGAAATTTATTTTCCCAAAGCTCTAGAGGCCAAAAGTCCAAAATCAGGATGTCAGAGGGCTGGGTCCCTCTTGAGGCTCTGTCTGAGAAACCCCTTCCTGCCTTCCTCCTAGCTTCTGCTGGCAGCTGGCAACCCCTGTGTTCCTTGGCTTGCTGCTGCTGCTGCTGCTAAGTTGCTTCAGTCGTGTCTGACTCTGTGTGACCCCATAGATGGCAGCCCACCAGGCTCCCCTGTCCCTGGGATTCTCCAGGCAAGAACACTGGAGTGGGTTGCCATTTCCTTCTCCAATGCATGAAAGTGAAAAGTGAAAGTGAAGTCGCTCAGTCCTGTCTGACTCTTCGCGACCCCATGGACTGCAGCCTACCAGGCTCCTCCATCCGTGGGATTTTCCAGGCAAGAGTACTGGAATGGGGTGCCATTGACTTCTCCTTGGCTTGGAGCTGCACAATTCCACTCTCGGCCTCCCATCCCCACATGGCCCTCATCTCTCTGTGTTTCTGTCACCCATCTTTTTCTTCTTCTCTTCCCTCCCCTCCCTTTCCATTTCCTTCTCTTATTCTCAGGACTTATCTTTTGATTTAGAACCTGCCCTAACCCAGAATGACCTCACCTTAAGATCCTTACCTCTGCAAAGACTCTTTTTCCAATAAGTTACATTCTGAGGTTCATATTTTTATGGGGGCACAATTCAGACCTCTACAGGGTGCCTCTCACATAAATGTATAACTTTAAAAATAAATTTTCTGGGAATTCCCTGACATTCCAATGGTTAGGACTCACTGCTGAGGACCCAGGTTCAGTCCCTGGGCAGGGAACAAAGATCCCACAAGCTACACGTCGTGACCAAATAATAATAATAACTTTCCTTGTATTTATTTTTGGTTATGAATTGAATCAAAAAATATCCAGGCAATAAATTCTTAAAGATAATCTTATGGCCATGTTTCTGAATTTAATTTTTAACCAGTTGGGAGGGTTTTGAGATCTTGGCCAGGGCCATATGACTGATTGCTGAGGGAGACTTTCCCAAACCTATCAATCATCACATGAGTGGAAATACCAGCCACCTCGTATGACTGGATTCACAGCTGTTCCAGAAACCGGTGTGAGTAATGCTGCTATGTGCAACTCTGCACCTCCCATACCAAGAGAACTCCATATTTGAAAAATGCTCTGAAAAATCCTAAACAAGGGACCAAGAGACATGAATCGAAAGCACTATAAAAATTAAGGAAGAATATAAAGTCTAAACTAATCCAAAATTTGCTTTATGCACAGGAAGCATTTAGAAGCTGATTCTTAAGAATGGATTTTGCAAGGCATTTCATAATTGCCTTAATTATGAAAAACACTTTTTATTGGATTAGAGGTGCAATTCGACGCTCTTTGGATTCTGGATAAAGGACTCAGTAATTGTATAAAATGATAGACAGGCTTTCAGGCTCTTGCACTTGTTTTCTGACTCTGATTTAAGTGTGAAATTGATCTGAAGTCTGTATGGGTCTTCTATCAAGTATACTCAAATGTAAGCAATGTGGTTTCATTTGCACTAATTCAGTACAAAATATCCTTTTGCTCTGCAAAACTCAAATGCATCTCTTAGAATAGAGAGTCCAATTTATGTCATGCTATAATCATAGCAGTTCTAAACTAATTTAGCACCCTGAAGAAGTTAATTAACATCATTAAAAAGTGCATCCAGTCAAGTATAACATGTGACCCAAATAAATAACTGAATGAACTTTCCTACTCTAGGGGTGACATGTTCCAAGGCTGTCCTCTTTCATCAGACTGGCCAACAATTGTTTGAAACATCTGACACCAACCACATTAGATGATTTTCATGAAGGTGTAAACCTACATGGCAGCCTAATAAACAACTTAAGTTTCATGGCTGACATTGATTTATACATCTTCTAAAGACATGGTGCATGAAATGATCAGAACAGTCAATAACGCAAGCAAAATGTATGGGCTTGAGATAAGAGAGCAGAAAACAAAATCAATGCCTTCCAGCTATTAACAGCATGCAGCAGAGTTCATAATAGATGGCATTAAACTTGAACAAGTTGCATCATTCAAATACCTCAGAGAAACTGTCATTCCAACAGTAATTGCAAGAATAGCACTCACATAAATGAGTATATGTGGCTTCAGCTTGGTCACTGAAGGCATTTTACCAATGAAAAGCTGCTTGGATGAATTGTTTGGGGTGCATCCTTATTGCAAAAATTTTAAAGGAGGTCACTAGGCATACTAATAAGTATCATTAGGTGCATAAAATTTAGATAATGAAGAAAGTCAATATAATGCTATAAACCTTCACACACAAAACAGATGCACAAAGGGCAAAGCAATCAGCCGCAAATGGATGATTTTTTTTTTCCTTTAAAGGAATGAAAATGAGTGGAATTAAATATTGCTATCTTGTAATCAACACAGTCATTTTTAAGCCCTACAGGTCAGATAAGTTTCTTTTCAGAAACATGAAAAGAGTTCTAGCAAAGTATTCGGTGTAGCTGAGTGGCTGAGCACATTGCCTTGGAGATCAAATCTACCTGTGCCTCTACCACTTATTAGCTTTTCTATTTAACCTTTCTGGGCCTCTGTTTATTCATCTGTAAAATGAGATTAATTGTAAGTACCTCAAAGTGTTGTTGTGAGAATGTAATAACAGATGTTGGAGGAGTCCCTGACTAAACAGTTTCTATCTTTATTTTCAGTATATGTATGAATTTAACCTTATACCAAATTTCTTAGAGACTGTTAAATGGACATAAGTACTTCAAAAGAAGGTCAGCCCTCAATAATCTCTATTTATTACAAAATTACAGTATTCAAATCCATAGCAGCTTACTTAAAGAAGCACACTGTCAAACTGCTCTCCAGCAATTTGAACACATTCAGGAGAGTGATTCTCTAACAGTGACACATTCGTGAACAGGTTTATTCTCCACTTCATATTTCTTTATACATTATCCAGGTAAAGGAGGATTCAGATAGTCCTCACTCACATTTTCCATTTAACCTTGAAATGATTTCAAGTATCCGAGGATCTTTTCAAATTCCAGGTCAGCTACCCACAGCTTTGCATCTCAAGATCACATTCTATCACCCACCAGTATTGCTGCAACTTCAATCGTGACGGCACCATTTGGAATTTTGACTGCTTTTTTTTTCCTTTAGGCAGCATGCATTAGTGAAAAGTCACATGGCATATTTCTAATGGCAACCGGTAATTCTCTGTCACACATTTGTATCAATTAGCACCTTTTTTTCTTGGTTTGTGTCATGAACCACCATTGCACTATGTGAACATTTTGTTGAAATACTGTAGAGTATATGGAAATGATCAATGTTAGGAATGCAAATGACTGTGTCTCAGGGCACTGGAACTAAAATATTGGCTCTTGGTGCTGGAGAAGACTCTTGGGAATTCCTTGGACAGCAAAGAGATCCAACCAGTCCATCCTAAAGGAAATCAACCCTGACTATTCATTGGAAGGACTGATGCTAAAGCTGAAGCTCCAATACTTTGGCCACCTGATGCAAAGAGCCGACTCATTAGAAAAGACCCTGATGCTGGAAAAGATTGAGGGCAGGAGGAGAAGGGGACCACAGAGGATGAGATGGCTGGATGGCATCACCAACTCAATGCACATGAGTTTGAGAAAGCTCTGGGAGATGGTGAAGGACAGGGGAGCCTGGCACACTGCAGAACGTGGATTCACAAACAGTCGGACACGACTGAGCGACTGAACAACAACAATAGGGTATCAGGGCTAAAATACTGGCTCTTGATAGGAAGTGAGCGTGGCCCTGGCCCTGGGATGTTAGTCAGCAGTTGAAATAGAAATACTCCCAGTGTCTCCACCAGCTGCAAAGATGATCCTACAGCAAAGGCTGAGAAGAACAGCTGCTGCTAGACCACGGTCTGCAGCACTGAGTATTCCTGTTCAAGCAAAGATCTCTCCACTGAGCTTCACAGTGAGCTACCACTGGTTCTTTATACCTGATTTTACACCTGATTGTTATGAATTCCAGCACAAGAAGCTCTAGGAAGATCAGTGCATGCGTATATGCTCAGTCGCTTCAGTCGTGTCTGATTCTTTGTGACCCCATGGACTCCAGCCCTCTAGGCTCCTCTGTTCATGGGATTCTCCAGGCAAGAATATTGGAGTGGGTTGCCATGCCCTCCACCAGGGAACCTTCCGCACCCAGGGATCAAACCCACATCTCCTGCGTCTCCTGTGTTACAGACGGATCCTTTACCATTGAGCCACTGGGGGAAGCCCGGAAAGATTAGTACTTGAGGGTAAACTACCGTCTATCCCTCGAACCCCCTGCCCTATACTAGAAAAAGGCTGCATAAAATGTAATTTCCCCATTCTTATTTTCTGAGTACCTACAGCAACAGCTGAACGGACAAACCTACAACTGAACACTTGGTGATTCGGAGACATAGTAGCCAAGCTGGGAAACTGATGGTCAAAGAAATGCCCCTAAATAATAATGCCACGAAAAATAGAGAACTGAATCACTGGTTTGATTATTTGGGTTAAATCTTTAAATCAACCCAGTGGTTTGAAAAAAAGGAGGGTGTACATTTAATAACACCTGCTGCTGCTGCTAAGTCATTTCAGTAGTGTCCAACTCAGTGTGACCCCCATGGACTGCAGCCCACCAGGCTCCTCTGTCCATGGGGGTTCTCCAGCTGAGAATACTAGTGTGGCTGCCATGCTCTCCTCCAGGGGGTCTTCCTGACCCAGGAATCAAACCCACATCTCTTACATCTCCTGCACTTGCAGGTAGGTTCTTTACCACTAGCACCACCTGGGAAGCCCTAATAATCCCAGAACTTTCTCTCAAACAAAATCATATGTAAAAGAAAGAAAATGGTACACGGAGAACTATTAACTTTCAGGGGGCAGAAAGGATAGTGTGGAGCATGGGGCAGCTTTCAGACCCTCTCTGCTTCGACCACAACGGGCACTTGCCTCCAAAGACTTTCCAGTCCCATCAGAAAAGCAAAGATAACAACGATCCAATGACAGAACAATATGAGGGAATAGGCAGCTTTTCCATATTAAAGTGGATGATACAATTAAACTTTGTAGGAGTTCAGAGAAGGGAGGTGTTGTTGGCCCCAAAACAGCAGGGCCCACTAACCAGGCAGGCGCCTCTGCCAGTCACTGATGGGGTCAGTCTGCTTATCTGTGCCTAAATGCCACCTTCGTGCCTCTGACACATCACTCCCCAAATTCAGGTGCCCCGCTCCCTGCTCAAGACCCTCCATCTCGGAGTGGTTGAGCTGCAGCTGTCCCTAATCCATGACGCCACCACCTCACAGCACCCAAGCACCCCTCTTTCACTGACCACCTCTCACCATGAGAACTATCCATGATGCCTTGTACATCGTCAATACTGAGGAAAAAGGCAACTCAGGATCCTTCACATACTGCTCGTAATAATAGAAACTGGTCTGCCTTCTTTTGTACAAACTGTTTAACCCGTTGTCCTTCTAGAAATCCTTCTATGGTGGTTTAGTCACTAAGTCGTGTCCGACTTTTGCAACCCCATGGACTGTAGCCCACCAGGCTACTCAGTCCCTGCGATTCTCCAGGCAAGAATACTGAAGTGCTTGCCATTTCCTTCTCCTTTATTAGAAATCCTTCTAATAAAATTCTAATAATTTCACTTAAAGAAATTATCATAGATGTTGATAAGTTTTAGCTATAAGGATATTCATTGTTTATAATAGTGAAGCTCTGAAAATATCCAAAGTGTCCAATAATAAGGAATACATGGAATGGAATATAATGCAGACGTCAAATATGATGTAGTAAGTAAATACTTATGAATATAGAATATGCTTATTATACATTAAGCTGGATACATGATAGACACAATGTGATCTTACTGTAATATGTGTGTGTGTATATATATATACATACTATTATTTATATATACTATTCTTTTTATATATACTATTATATTTTATATAAGCCCTATAATTTAGATATGTATATAACAGTAGTTTATATGCATAAAAACTGTCTGCCATCAAGTGAAGTACATTCATAATTTTACTTGATTGCTTTGGTATTTTTCTGACTTCTCATTGATAGAGGAAGCAAACCAAAGATGTTTATAATGACTATTCCTGCAAAACTAACATTTTCCTTTCTATCATGAAGTATTTTACACCCACAAATGAGTTTATGGAATAATTTATTAACCATCTAAGTATCTACCCCCAGCTTGCACAACTCTATTTTCGAGCAATTTCATTTTTAGCACAGGCATGTGAGAGATGAACAAAAGTAGGTCAGAATGCTGAAATGCTACATGGATTTACTCTCCAGTAATGAAAGGTTCCTTTCTGATCCCCTTAAACTCAGCTTTTAACTGCCCAGACTATCTCTAAAAGCCCCCTTCCTCCTAGCCTCTGCACCAGTAATAGTGACATAGAATGTGGCACAAAGAACCGTGATTTCTCCCTATTCAGGGCGCTGTTATCATCTGCTGCGGCACGCTGGCTACAGGGCTTGGGTCCGAGCTTGCACACAGCTCACCTCCTGATTTACTTAAATCTTTTTGCTTCTCTCAACCACAGGGAATGGGGACACTTACAGGTAACAACTGACAATTTGAGCAGAAAATACAGAGAAAAGCTGTGTAAAGCAAGTGGCTCAGATTATAGCTGTTGACTTCTAATATTATTTGATAGATGAGGCCGCTACAATTATCTACTGCTCATGGGTTCCATTACTGGAACAAGAAGCACACAAAATAAGGGCAATTTCCCCAACAATATATAGGACCACTTAACTTTGTCAAGAGCCATTTCTGCAAGTGAAGCCCTTCTTGTAAAAGACACGAAGATAATGTGCTGGCAACTTGACATGAGCATTTACTTCATCCCACATTAACTGCCTTTTTTTATTTCTGCCATGCTCTAGTTAAGGCCAAATTGGATATTATTTTTAACTAAACATTTGTTTTAAAATGCATTCTTATAATCTACCATTTTCCCCTAAAATTAAGTAAAAGGAAAAAGAACTGTAAGAAAAATTTGAAAACCCCTCACCAGGTGAAAGAGTGAACAAAATTTCTACCTTAATTTTTTTCATTAATCTTCCTTGCAACTAGCTACCTCAAAACTATCAGGACAGTTTTCATCCTTGCAAAAAAAAAAGAAATCACTCTGAGGTTTAACCTTATGTTACTAGTTAGAGATCAAAAAGAAACTCTGTCTCTAGAGGAAGAAGAAAGCAATACAAGTTTGGAAGACAAAATATAAATAAATAAATAAGGTTCCTGAGCTGTGAACTGAGTGATTGCACCCATGTTAACTAATCATTAATTTTGCATTTTGAATTTGGATGGAGTCATTGGATGGGATGGGTTTCAGAAATGCTAGAATTGAACCAGGAATTATACACGTTCCCCCACCTCTGCCTTGGAGAATGGAAAGAGGAAGGAGGAACCTGAGAGAGAGAAGAAAATGTTTAAATCAGAAAAACACAGGATAACTCAGGATAGTGAGACTCTTACGAGGAATAAATTCCCATTCATTGTACTCTAGAATTGAGGTAGGTAGGGGGGCACTGGAAAGCTCACCCAAAGAGTCTTGATTTTGTCTCCCAAACAGAGTCCACGTGTGTGAGCTTAAATGTTGCCTTATTTCCTAAATTAAAATCTCCCTGATGTTTTTCCCTCTTTATTCTTTTGCTTTGATGCATTTCCAAGCCAAATTATGGGGAAGCCTAAAAGGCGTACAGGATATCTTTAAGACGCCTTTCCTTCCCTTTCCTTTTCTTTTTTATCCCACTTTTCAACTGCTAATCAGTAGACCAGGCCTGACTATTGGCAGGGCTGTGCTCCCTCTCCTCCTGCCTTGACCACATGCTATAGACAAATTCTCATAGGTACTTATCCAAGAAATGCCCAAGTCCCTTAAAATCTGGGTCACTGTGAGCATCCGTACATGGAGCAAGCTGGTCAAAAGGCATGCTCCTCCTCAATAATACTCAAGAGAGATGCTTAAGTCTGTACAGTTTAATTATAACATTCAAGATTTTTTTTTATTATTCTTTCTCAGCTCCTGAAGTCTTTTAAGTCTCTTTTAAAAGGGCCTCGACACAAAAGGTAACTTCATCCAGGAGAGAAAGAAACTCACACTTGGCCATACCACTTCCACTTGGGCATTGATTAGATGTCTTTTTTTTTTTTTTTTAACAAATTCAAAAAGAAAGGGGACACGATTTAAAACTAAAATAGAACCAGGCACATTGTACAAAGGATTATTTCAAGTAATTCTCCTTGAAACTATAACAAAGGAATGTTTCCTGGGGATTAAATGGACTGTCAGGTAATCAGAAAAGTTCTTTTAGGTTTTTCCTCAGGAAGAAAAAGAGCACTTTGGATGGATTTTGTTCCTGGCATTTTGTGACACTTTACAGCTTATTCCCTGGTGCCACACCGATTTATTTTATTATTCATGAGCTCCGTGAAGGAAGGAATGATCTTAGAGGCCCCCAGCTGGACCACACTAATAGATCCTTCTCCTATCCTCCATCTACTGTTACTTTAATATGGATAAGATTGTTTTATTAATGAGAGCAAATGGGTTTCCTGAATATCAGCCTCTCCTTTGGTCACTCTGGAACCTGATATACTTGATTAATTGATTTTCAACTTTTTGGATACCACACCATTTTTGACATGGTACTTTTTAAAAAAATTAGGACATAAATAAACAAAAGCGGTACTTCCAGGAAGTTACATTCTCATGAAACAAGACTGACCTCCATTACTAATTGATGACGCTACAGTCAACTATCAATTATTCATGTCAAGATTATCCATGACACACTCTGTGGAGCATCCACTGTGGATTTCTAAACCCCAGGCTTTCCTCCTTCTCAACCATACAGACTTCGGGGACACAATGTCAGACATCTCACCATGCTATAGATTTAGCTGCAGGGGAAAGCAAGCCAACTTTCCTGTAGGTCTCAGTGTTCATTCAGGGACTGGGCATGGAGGACTTGGAACAAGGCGGTATGCTAGGCACGACGGGAAAAGATGAATTAAGTGTGTATCAAGCAAACCAGATGCCCACAGAGGGGCTAATTCTGCTGGTGGGAAGGAAGAGGAAAGGGTTTCAATGGAAAAAAGACACTTCATCTGAGTACTGAAAATGGAGTGGATGTTGAGAGGTAAGCCAAGGGAGAAGACGTTCTACACAGAGTAGGAGCAAAGGCGTAGAAATGTGAAACAGCATGGTGCACTACGGATGTGACCATCGTTTAGTGTGGCCGCGGGGTTGGCAGTGGGGAGGAGGGTATGAGTTACCTACAAAGATGGAGCTGAAGAGATAAGCAAGAAGTGGTCTCAACAGGACTTCTTTATCTTGGGATCTGAAGGGAAAGAGAGGAGTTTAGTGTGACCCCTCTCCTACTCGGTACCTGGCTTAAGGAACGAAGTAGGTTGCATCACTGAGACTGGGAAGGCTTGGGGGCTGGGGAGAAAGTGTTCAGGGACAATGAGCTCAGTTTGGGACATGCTTCTCACCACGGTGCTGAGAGCCATTAAGAGGCTACAACTCTTAATACAACACCTGGAGCCATTAAGAGCCATTAAGAGGCTACAACTCTTAATACAACACCTGGACTCCAGGGGTGAACGGTGTTGTTGTCTTTGTTGTCATTCAGTTGTATTTGACTCTTTTGTGACCCTCTGGACTATATCCCATCAGGTTCCTCTGTCCATGGGATTTCCCAGGCAAGAATACTGGAATGCGTAGCCATTTTCTTCACCAGGGGATCTTCCTGACCCAGGGATCGAACCTGCATCTCCTGCAATGCAGGCAGATTCTTTACCACTGCGCCACCAGAGAAGCCCCCAGGAGTGACTGCTGTTGGGCTAATAGCTAACTAGGGTAACAGATTATTCTCTCACACACCTCTGTTACATAAGATAGGTTGCCTGTAACATGTATAATTTCTTTAGGCTAAATGCAGGAAAAAAAAAAAAAAGTCACTCAGTCGTGTCCAACTCTTTGCAACCCCATGAAATGTACCTTACCAGGGCCCTCCTTCCATGGGATTTTCCAGGCAAGAATACTGGAGTGGGTTGCCATTTCCTTCTCCAAGGCTAAATGCAGATGTCTGTACAAATTCAGAGAGAAAAAATTCAAAAATCAAGGACTTACTACTTCTGTTGCCTAATCTCAATTTTTTCAACTGAGTGTAGCACTCATTCTTCTACTTTACTCTGGACATGTAGACACTACCTAGAGAGTATGTAGATAGTCTGGAGACAACTTCTCAGATCATAAAAAAACCACATCACAATTAACATTAAAGTTGAACCACACTGACGACAGAGGGAAATGGTACCAAAACATCTAGGAAATGTCACTAGAGTGACAATATGTTGCCATTCATGTATTCATTCATTCATTCATGCATTTT
>NW_011494720.1:5962514-5964222 GCF_000754665.1 Bison bison bison
ATGCATTTATTCAACAAATATATATTGAAATAAACGTATTCATTCGAGAAATGTGCCCAGCCAGAGAATGAAGGAGACCACTAATATCCTGCCCTCTTGGAGCTAACATTCTAGTGGGTGGACACACATCAGATGTCAGTGTTTGGTGTAGGAAGAAAATGAGCTGGCATGAGATAGCCGGGGGAGACAGCGGTGTAAGTGGGGTGGTCCGGGGAGGCTCCCCGGAGTAGATCACACTCAACTCTAGTGGAGCTGAAATTTCAGTAGAGCTGAAAACTAAGGGAAAAAACAGACCATGGTCAGAGGGAAAACATTCCAGAAAGAAAGAGAGCAGATGAGCTAAGTCTGGAACTGGAACTGATCTGGGATGTTCGGGAAACAAAAAGAAGCTAGGATGGACGCAGCAGGCAAAGGGGAGAACGAGGCAAGTGGATGCAGGGAACGCAGGGGAGCCAGTCCTGGATAGATGGGGGCAAGAGTTTCTACGGGGTCAGGACCAGACTCCGGCCCCAGCCCTTGTCAGACGGACTTCAGTCGTGTGACTTAACCTCTCAGAAACATTTTTCCCCCAAATCAATCAAAATAGGAATAATAAATATGTTTATCACTCAAAGAGTAAAGGAGAGAAATGATTCAAACTGGCTCGCACATAGGAAGAGCCCAACAAATGTTCGTTTCCGCCCCTTATCTTTCCTTCTTTGGACAGCAAAAAGGAAGCCCAGGTAGATTGTGCAAGTTTTCAAAAAAGTGAGCCTTTTCTGGTCTAAATGTGTGAGGTCTTCTTTCCAGCAGTTCCTGATTCCTGGAGCTGACCTTCAGAACATCCTCTTCCAGGAACCCCAGGGGCTAGAGGTCAGGGTTGTTGAGATAGATCAGGTGATGTGATGGTGAAAAATGTTCCCAGGTGAGCCAGGAGACCTTCACATTAATTTCCTGTGTAACCCTGGCATTTGTGAGCTGAGGTCTCACAAGTTAAAAATAAAACAGTAGCTAACTCTGCAAGATGAATGCTTTTGAAAATCAACAATTACTTTGAGGTCCTTGAAGAAATGTACTTTAAAATACAGGTTATTCTCCTTGATCTTCACCTGTTTATCACCCCCCTGGAGTTTGGGGCGGTGGTGGGGGGTGGGTGGAGGACAGGGGATGCATCAGGGAATACAGAATATCCCTGACTTACCAACATTCCTCCTCAGCTCTTCTTGATGGCAGACAGAGTTGTTTCTGAAATTTTCTTTATTTAAGACTCTTTTCCTTCTTGGTCACCTCCTCATCCTCCCTTCGTCATCCCCAGAAGGCCCAGACAGGCCTGGCCCCGCCCTGTGGTTCTCACTCCCTCCCTCCAGTTTTAGCATTTCTTCTCAAAATTAATAGCATTTCTTTTTCTCCATGACTAACACTCTGTGATTCCATGTCCTCCAGCCACACACAACAAACTCTGACTCAAGGGCCAGACAGCAGAGTTATTTGTCCCCAGGCTCTTCTGCTGCCTGTGTTTTGGTTGGGTACCCTAGCAAAAGAGGAGGATGGGGAAAACAGTCAAAGCTCACTCGCTGTCACAATCAGTGGACCTGGGGAGGTACTTACCGACTTTCTTTAAACGTTGGCAAAAAAAACATTCGGAGTTGACGTATGTACAACTTTTGTCTCCATTCCCATGGAAACTCAAGCCTTAGTCTTGCTTTAATATTTGCTCAATAAAAAAGAC
>NW_011494720.1:5964322-5967128 GCF_000754665.1 Bison bison bison
AAGACACTAATGGGTTTTAGGTATAAATGATAAATTGCAGTGAGCTGAATGGTGTGTATGCCCCCCTCCAAAAAAAATCTGTCCATGTCCTAATCTCCAAGTGGTTCAGATGGTTAAAAAAAAAAAAAAACCCACCTGCCAATGCAGGAGACACAGGAGATCCAGGTTCCAGCCCTGAGTTAGGAATATCCCCTGGAGAAGGGAATGGCAATCCATTCCAGTATTCGTGACTAGAGAATTCCATGGACAGAGGGGCCTGGTGGGCTACAGTCCATGGGGTCACAAAGAGTCAGACATGACTGAGCCACTAACAACTTTCACTTCCTAATCCCTGGGGCCTGTGAATGAGACCTAATTTAGAAAAGGGGGTATTTGGTAATATAATTAAGATGAGGATCATGAGATGAGAGAGTGTCCTGCATTAGCTGAGTAGGCTCTAAATCCAGGGACAGATGTCCTCATAAGAGTGAAGTAGAGCAAGATTTCATGGAGAGAAGAGGATGCAATGTGATCATGGAGGCAGAGATGGGAGGGATGCAACCATGAGCCATGGAGGCAGATTCTGGAGCGAGGCAGCCATGAGCCATGGAATGCAGGCAACCACCAGAACTGAGACGAGGCACAGAATGGACCCTCCACCAGAGCCTCCAGGGAGAGTGTCGCCCTTGATTTTGGACTTCAGGCCTCAAAACTGTATTAACTAATTGACACTGATACCTTAGATGGTTACTAAACTGTGAGAAAATACATTTCTGTTGTTTTAAGCCACCGAATTTGTGGTAATTTTTTACAGCAGCTACAAGAAACCTATACACTGTGTTTAGAGGAAGCGTCTAAGATATGTGATTTCTTTTGGATAAGGGATTTTACATAATGGCTCCTCCTATCAGTGGACAATCTAAACTTGATCTTCAAAACCACAGACTCTAGTATCAAAACCAATCATCTGTGTTCTGGCAGAGGAACAGTGAGGCAGAAAATCCATGGGAGAAATTATCATAACATGCATTTGCTTTACATCTCAGTCATCAGAAGATTTTCAGGAATCAGTCATTAAGGAGACCTGGAGAGTAATTCATTAAATGCTAACATAGTTTAACACTTCAGGGGGAGAGTGTTCTCAAATGATCCATAAATTTTCCTGCCAATCAGAGGTTACATAAACTATAAATAAACTTATCTTAATGAGAAAAAAAGAACTGAATACATTTAAAATAAGAATCCATTACCATGGTATTTTATGGCTATGGCTGAATATAGATACAGATTTTTATATGGTCAGTGACTCCATTCCCTTCCAGTATCTCACTGACCCAGGTTTCTGAACTGCATCAACTAAGCCACACTGTTATCGTTAAGGGTTATTAAAGTACAGCACAGCTCTCTCTCTTCTGCCTTACACACACACACACACACACACACACACACACCCTTCATTCTTTCTGGATTTCCAGAAAACCAACGAGTAAGAACCTATGGGTACACCTGTGATACAGTGCACTCTTCAGGCAATGCCTCAACTGTCAAATAGCACAGACAAGGGCAGGCACAAAAAGAGGCTTGAGAGTGCCCTGGATCAGGAAGATCCCCTGGAGAAGGGAATGGCTACCCACTCCAGTATTCTGGCCTGGAGAATCCCATGGACAGAGGAGCCTAGTGGACTGCGGTCCATTGGCTGCAAAGAGTTGAACACAACTAAGCAACTAACACATTTTTCAGGAGTGACTTCTGGTAATTATTACTTCTATCTGTTCGGTTGTTCCAGTATATCTAAGAACAGGAGTAAAGAGGAGGAGAAAAATCCCTGTGGACAGAGCAGAGGTGCTGCAGATGGAAGTCTGCTGTCCCCTGAACATCAGACTGAGAGACACACAGTCAGCCCTTTAGGCGTGGCTCTGAACAGAGGGTCCAAATATCACTCACAAAGGCAGAGGAGAGACCCAGCACCATCCAGGCTAATGTCTGTGGAAAAAATTAGGGTCTGGACACCATTCGATGCTGAGTAAAGAGAGGAAAATATTCACACCCGTGTCACTCAGTGGCAGAGTAACATTATAAAAATAATCTACTGCAGAATTCTGAAAATTTTTAGAAAATTCTTCTTGCATTAATGGAGTACACATAAAACAAGTCCTCTATGTACATTAAAGAGTACTATCAACAAGAGGAATCATAATGCTTGTTGCTTCAGTCGTGTCCAACTCTGTGCGACCCCATAGGTGGCAGCCTACGAGGCTCCCCCGTCCCTGGGATTCTCCAGGCAAGAACACCGGAGTGGTTTGCCCTTTCCTTCTCCAATGCATGAAAGTGAAAAGTGAAAGTGAAGTCACTCAGTCTTGTCCAACTATTAGCGACCCCAGGGACTGCGGCCCACGAGGCTCCTCCATCCATGGGACTCTCCAGGAAAGAGTACTGGAGTGGGGTGCCATTGCCTTCTCCGATCATAATGCTTCAGTTCAGTTCAGTCGCTCAGTTGTGTCCAACTCTTTGTGACCTCATGAATTGCAGCACGCCAGGCCTCCCTGTCCATCACCAACTCCCAGAGTTCACTCAGACTCATGTCCATCGAGTCAGTGATGCCATCCAGCCATCTCATCCTCTGTCGTCCCCTTCTCCTCATGCCCCCAATCCCTCCCAGCATCAGAGTCTTTTCCAATGAGGCAACTCTTCGCATGAGGTGGCCAAAGTACTGGAGTTTCAGCTTCAACATCATTCCTTCCAAAGAAATCCCAGGGCTGATCTCCTTTAGAATGGACTGGTTGGATCTCCTTGCATTCCAAGGGACTCTCAAGAGTCTTCTCCAACA
>NW_011494720.1:5967657-5973478 GCF_000754665.1 Bison bison bison
CAGCCTTGACGTACTCCTTTTCCTATTTGGAACCAGTCTGTTGTTCCATGTCCAGTTCTAACTGTTGCTTCCTGACCTGCATACAAATTTCTCAAGAGGCAGATCAGGTGGTCTGGTATTCCCATCTCCTTCAGAATTTTCCACAGTTTATTGTGATCCACACAGTCAAAGGCTTTGGCATAGTCAAGAAAGCAGAAATAGATGCTTTTCTTGCTTTTTCCATGATCCAGCGGATGTTTGCAATTTGATGTCTGGTTCCTCTGCCTTTTCTAAAACCAGCTTGAACATCTGGAAGTTCACGGTTCACATGTTGCTGAAGCCTGGCTTGGAGAATTTTGAGCATTACTTTACTAGCTTGTGAGATGACTGCAATTGTGCGGTAGTTTGAGCATTCTTTGGCATTGCCTTTCTTTGGGACTGGAATGAAAACTGACCTTTTCCAGTCCTGTGGCTTAGGACATAATAAATGAAACAAAATGTTGCAGAGACAAGAGGAGAAAAGGCTACTGTATACACCTTTCTCTTGAAGAAGGGAAGACAAGCAGAAGAGCACCCTTGACCTCTGAGTATGACACCTATGGTCAGAATATGCTCCTGAAACCTTTGGGGGAAACAGCAAACGTGAACTATAAGCAGAACCTGCTTGTTTCTATGATTGCTCTGATGTCAAGCATTGTGATAAGCATGAAGAACTTTCCAAAACTTTTCAAGAAATGAAAACACAGCTTATATTCACAGTTTATATAAAAGTCAAAGGAAGCACAAAGTAACAGAAAATAAAATGCATTGCATGTAACAGTAAATTTAAATTAATGAACTGAGAATCGGCAGGTTATAGAAGATGAAGAGAGGAAAATAGGGAGAGAGGAAGAAAGAAGGAAGAAAGAAAGGAAGTGAGGAAGGAAGAAGAAAAGAAAGAAGGGAGGGGAAGAGAGAAGGTAACATAAAGCAAAATGTCCTCCAAAAAGTCAAAGAATAGAGAAAGAACTATCAGGCAGTCATGTCCAACTTTTTGCAACCCCCTGGACTGTAGCCCGCCAGGTTCCTCTGTCCATGGAATTGTCCAGGAAAGAATATTGCAGTGGGTTACCATTCCCTTCTCCAGGGGATCTTCCCAACCCAGGAATTGAACCTGGGTCTCCTGCATTGCAGGCAGATACTTACCACCTGAGCCACCAGGGAAGCCTTGAAATAATAATAGGAGTAAAAGCAAGACTCCAAGATGAACATCATGTGAAAGAATTCAAGGGGGAAAAAGAGACTAAGTACTTGTGGAAGAACAAGTTCATTTCTAATAACTCATCTTAAGTAAATTACTACAATACATTCAAAGAGAGAGCTCCAATAATGATCATTGCTTTCTCTTTATAATATAAACAAATTGAAAATAACCTAAGTGGCTAACAACTCATCAAATAAAATACTGTAAAACACAGAACAAGATATTATGGAGCCATAAAAGTATGTTTCACAGGCTTTTTTGGTAACTTGAAAAAATACTCAAGATCTATTCTACAGTAAATTAAAAACAGGTTGCTCATCAGCCTATATTATACAGGTTGCTCATCAGTCTATATTATATGATCTGATTTTCTTTTTCAAAAAAATATCTATTCACTAACACCAAAAAAAGTAATCACAGCGAATTATGTGCATTCTTGGACATGTCTTCCCTAGGTACATTTTCTTTTTCCTGCTGTGTCGATTCTCTATACTCATGTCAGCAAATAACTTTAAGGTGGTCTATGTCTAAATATTGTTAAACCAAACACTGTCATACCTTGCTTATTAGATAAAATTTGCATAATACATGTGTGTCCAGTCACTATGTCATCTCCAACTCTTTAAGACCCCATGGACTGCAGCCCACCAGGCTTCTCTACCCATGGGATTTTCCAGGCAAGAGTACTGGAGTGGGGTGCCATTGCCTTCTCCCCACCTGCTACTAGTTCAATACTATTTCCAAAATTAAACAATATAAAAAAAGAATTCCCAGAATAGAGACCAAAACAGAAAAACAAGTTCTGTATGTACGCTAAACCGCAGCAATAACGAGAATATGAAAGGTGATTAGACAACATTGAGAGATCAGCTTTCATGGTTTTCTCCTGCATTTCCATATTTCTGCAAAGGTATGGAATATTCCTTGATTACAGTTAAGAAACGGCAACTTTTTATTGTACTGCATTCTCAATAGGCTCCAGTGAAATCTTAGAACTGACATGACAGACAGCTCATCTCAGCACTGGATTATGACCCCCAGGGTAAGTTTTAAGAAAGTCTTCTGAATTCAATATATTCCATGGAAAGGGACACAGTAAACTCACTAACAGAGCACAATGATACATATTTAATCATCAGGGAAGGAAAGAAGAATTAATCCAGAAAAGTTAAGAACCTGGTCACCTGAAGTAAACATGAAAGAAACATCAAAAATGGAAACACATAAAAATGGCCAAATCTGTTATAAAATATATCGCCTATCTAAATAAAAGGTAAGTGCACAGATGAAACTTGACTACTGAGAATTTTCAAGGACTAGACTGCAAATACTAATCCATACGATGAAGAAATATTTATAATACACATGGAGCCCATACATACATACTGTGTGAAGCTTCCCTTGCGGCTCAACTGGTGAAGAATCTGCCTGTAATACAGGAGACCTGGGTTCAATCCCTGGGAAGATCCTGGAGAAGGGAATGGCTACCCACTCCAGTATTCTAGCCTGGAGTATTCCATGGACTATCCATACATACTATAGAGAGTTTATAAACAACAATCTTGGTATTAAGACATCATCTGAATTTTTAGAAGTGGTGAAATATTTTATTTTAAATATGCACACTAGCAATGGAAACTCTCCAGCACATCTTAAATTTCATCGCATCCTCTTCTTCAACTGCTTTCTGTAAATAGCAGCAACTTTGGATTCTGCAGATGGAAGATGCCAGGGTAGCATGGGACCTCACACCAAGTTAAGATCATCCAGACCAGAAGAAAGATATTCTTTGTTGATATATAAAAAAAAGAACTATGTTCAAAAGCTGTTAAGTTAAGCGTTACGAACAAGCTGAATTCTTTTTTAAATTCTGTGATATATAATCATCTATTTTTTACATAGCCTTTTCCAAGCCGAAATTCAGAAAACCCCAGGAATGAAGCTTTGAGATACATCATCAGAACCTAACACTCTATCAGTCACAACCATGCTCAGCTGCTTCAGTTGTGTCTGACTCTCTGCAACCCTATGGATTGTATCCCGTCAGGCTCCTCTGTCCATGGGATTCTCCAGGCAAGAATACTGGAGCGGGGTTGCCATGCCCTCCTCCAGGGGATCTTCCTGACCCAGGGATCCAACCAGTGACTCCTGCATCTCCTGCATTGCAGGTGGATTCTTTACCACTGAGCCACTAGTGAAGCCCATCAATCACAATGGAAAAAAGTAAATCCCCTGGGTCCATAGTCATCCAGGTAAAATTCCCTAAGTATGAGGCACAAGGAAGGGAGAGAACAAGGAAAGGAGAAGCCACGATCTTCCTCAGCTCACACTGGAGGGCCTCCATTGCTGATCATATGGTCAAAAGGGAGCCATAAATCAAGGCCCTGGGAGAAACCTACTGGGGTAGAGTAAGGCAGCGGTGTGAGGATTTAATCAGAGAAGTAAGGGCCGCCACTCTTGCTCTACTAAAACTCAAGTAAAGCATCTTTAAGGTTTTCATGCTGAAACAGAAGAAGCATGTGAAACTAGAAAAACTGACACAATAGCTGCTTTACGATGTCTGGAAACTCTGCAGGTGGGTAAAAGTTAAAAAGCAGAGTCTAACTTTGACCAGGTGAAGCAGTAATTAATAATACGTAAGACGAGTGAGTGGTTATGCTTATATTCTGTGTAAAGCCCCTCATAGAGCTCGATGTGGGCTTTCAGAGTCCATGTTCAGTGATTAATCGTTTGGGCTACCAGAATACTTTCTTTAAGAGAAATCTTTTGAACAGGAGCATCACAGGTCACTAATGCAGAAGAAAAGGAGAACAGTCCAGGGAAGTACCAAAGGTGCAGCACTCACCCACCAGGCCCCAACCAGTCCAAGCCACATGTGGACTCCATAGAACACAGCTTCAAAACCATTAACCTGGTCCCATGCTTTCTCTTACAACTGAACATAGAAAGAAAGAAGTATATTGGGGAGGAAAAATTATGGCTATAACATGACCAATTCTTTGAGTCTCACACATTCCTGCGACAATCCATCTAGGCACTTCCTGGAAAGATCCGTAAACGAGATACCACAGACGGGATACTGAGGAGGGATCCGTGGGCCATAGAGCTTCCTTTGCAAATCCAACCTATTTCAGTATTCAAAATTGTCGACTTAGAGACTGGGAAGATTTACCACTTAACTAAGGAAACAAATTTAGACTTTTTTCCTAAAAATAGATGGCAAAGGCAGAAAAATGGTATCTTCAACATGTTGACAGAAAAGTAATTGACAACCAAGAAATTGATACTCATCCAAATTATCATTTGAGTAAAGACAACATAAAGACACTTCAAGGCATATAAAGACTAAAAGAATATACCAGCCAAGGATGTTGTTTAAACAACAAAAAAAAAAGAATGCAGCAAGAAAAAAGAGAACCCAGAAGATGTGGAACTTGAGATGAACGGAGAACTTTGTCAAAGGCAATAATTTTATTAAGTATTGTCTATTTAAAAAGTAAATAACAACTCTAAACTACAACAGTCAATAAAATTGTTTAAGTACATGTGTTAATATCCTTGTAGTCATTGAGAGAAGAAAATACTGAATAACTACAGACTTATTTAAAAAAAAAAAAAGGATAGTTAAGTAACTACCTTAAAATTAAAAGTAACCTCCAAACACTGAAAATACACTTTGCAGTTTCCAAATCATCTGAAGAAAATGAAACATTAAAAACTGTAGCAACATAACAAAAATGAGGGAAAGAAGAGAGGTGGCAAAGGAAAAACGTAGTAAAAGGAAACACAAAATAAGATGGTGGAAATAAGTTCAAATATATAAGTGATCTTAATGATTGTACTTTAATGGCAGAAAGTGAAGAGAAACTAAAGAGCCTCTTCAGATCAGATCAGATCAGTCGCTCAGTCGTGTATGACTCTTTGTGACCCCATGCATCGCAGCACGCCAGGCCTCCCTGTCCATCACCAACTCCCGGAGTTCACTCAGACTCACGTCCATTGAATCAGTGATGCCATCCAGCCATCTCATCCTCTGTCGTCCCCTTCTCCTCCTGCCCCCAATCCCTCCCAGCATCAGAGTCTTTTCCAATGAGGCAACTCTTCATATGAGGTGGCCAAAGTACTGGAGTTTCAGCTTTAGCATCATTCCTTCCAAAGAAATCCCAGGGCTGATCTCCTTCAGAATGGACTAGTTGGATCTCCTTGCAGTCCAAGGGATTCTCAAGAGTCTTCTCCAACACCACAGTTCAAAAGCATCAATTCTTTGGTGCTCATCAGCCTTCTTCACAGTCCAACTCTCACATGCATACATGACCACAGGAAAAACCATAGCCTTGACTAGACGAACCTTTGTTGGCAAAGTAATGTCTCTGCTTTTGAATATGCTATCTAGGTTGGTCATAACTTTCCTTCCAAGGAGTAAGCGTCTTTTAATTTCATGGCTGCAGTCACCATCTGCAGTGATTTTGGAGCCCAGAAAAAGAAAGTCTGACACTGTTTCCACTGTTTCCCCATCTATTTCCCATGAAGTGATGGGACCTGATGCCATGATCTTTGTTTTCTGAATGTTGAGCTTTAAGCCAACTTTTTCACTCTCCT
>NW_011494720.1:5973578-6022687 GCF_000754665.1 Bison bison bison
TTTTCTGAATGTTGAGCTTTAAGCCAACTTTTTCACTCTCCTCTTTCACTTTCATCAAGAGGCTTTTGAGTTCCTCTTCACTTTCTGCCATAAGGCTGGTGTCATCTGCATATCTGAGGTTAGTGATATTTCTCCTGGCAATCTTGATTCCAGCTTGTGTTTCTTCCAGTCCAGCATTTCTCATGAGGTACTCTGCATATAAGTTAAATAAGCAGGGTGACAATATACAGCCTTGATGTACTCCTTTTCCTATTTGGAACCAGTCTGTTGTTCCATGTCCAGTTCTAACTGTTGCTTCCTGACCTGCATACAAATTTCTCAAGAGGCAGATCAGGTGGTCTGGTATTCCCGTATCTTTCAGAATTTTCCACAGTTTATTGTGATCCACACAGTCAAAGGCTTTGGCATAGTCAAGAAAGCAGAAATAGATGTTTTTCTGGAACTGTCTTGCTTTTTCCATGATCCAGAGGATGTTGGCAATTTGATCTCTGGTTCCTCTGCCTTTTCTAAAACCAGCTTGAACATCAGGAAGTTCACGGTTCACATATTGCTGAAGCCTGGTTTGGAGAATTTTGAGCATTACTTTACTAGCGTGTGAGATGAGTGCAATTGTGCGGTAGTTTGAGCATTCTTTGGCATAATGAGGGTGAAAGAAAACAGTGGAAAAGCTGGCTTAAAACTCAGCATTCAAAAAGCTAAGATCGTGGCATCTGCTCCCATCACTTCATGCAAATAGATGAGGAAAAGTGGAAACAGTGGAAGATTTTATACTCTTGGGCTCCTAAATCACTGCAGATGGTGACTGCAGCCATGAAATTAAAAGATGCTTGCTCCTTGGAAGGAAAGCTGTGACAAACCAAAACAGCAGAGATATCACTTTGCCAACAAAGCTCTGTATTGTCAAAGCTATGGTTTTTCCAGTAGTCATGTACCGATGTGAGAGTTGGACCATAAGAAGGCTAAGAACCAAAGAACTGATGTTTTAAACTGTGGTGCTGGAGAAAACTCCTGGACAGTAAGGAAATCAACCAGTCGATCCTAAAGGAAATCCACACTGAATATTCATTGGAGAGACTGATGCTGAAGCTGAAGCGCCAATGCTTTGGCCACCTAATGCAAAGAGCCAACTCATTGGAAAAGATCCTGATGCTGTGAAAGGTTGAGGGTGTGAGGAAAAGAGGGCAACAGAGGATGAAATGGTTGGATGGCATCACCAGCTCAATGGACATGAGTTTGAGCAACCTCCAGAAAGTAGTGAAGGACAGGGAAGCCTAGCATGCTGCAGTCCACAGGGTTGCAAAGAGTTGGACGCGATTTAGCAGCTCAATGACAACAACGTTGGAGGACTTCAAAAATAGTTATTATGTAGCTGATTATTATAGCTTTATAATAAAATCAAGAGAGGCTGGAGTATTTGTGTACAGATGAACAAATGATCCTATGGAAAGTAAAAGGAAGCCTAGAGAAACAAACATGCCTATGTGGAAGCTGTATATGTGGCAGGAGTGGCAGCACAAATCAGTGGGGAAATGCTGAACTTGTTATTGAAAGGTCCTGAATAACTGACTACAAAGTGTGTTGGGTCCTGGGGATAAGTTGATCCCCATCTTACACCATACACAAAATTAAATTCAAGGTAATTAAAGATTTAATATGGAAAACAAAATCCTAAAAGCTTTACAGGAAAATATAAGAATAGATATGTGTGGACTTCAGGTAGAGAAGAATTTCTTAGACAAGGTAAAAAATACAAAACGGAAAAACTGATAAGTCTGACTATCCAAATTAAAACTTCTGTTCAACAAAAACATGATGAACAAAATTAAAAGACAAGCCGCAGGTTGAGAGAAAATATTTGCCTCATATAGTCAAAATAATTGACTAGAAACCAAGTAATACAAATAACTCCTAAAAATCAATCAAGAAAACAAACAAAAAAGGACAGTCTAAGGGGATGTGAATGGGAAGTGAGCAAAGGATATGAAAAGGTAATTCATAGAAGAAGAAAACCAAATGGCCAACCGATATGTGTAATTACATCAAACTCACTAGTAATCAGAGAAAGACACATTAAAACAATAATGAGATACCGTTTCACACACTTCAGGTTGGCCAGTATTTATACTCTGACAAAATTCTGGTGAGGGATACTGTGGAAAAACAGGGCTGTCATAGTCCACTGTCTGGAGCACAAATTCCTATCAACCTTCAAAGAGCAATTTGAAAATACCTGTACCATGACTCAGCACATTTCACTCATAAACTATGCCATAAAACAGAAGTTCAGGACCCCTTTACATTCTTAAAAATCATTCAGGACCCCAAAGAACTATTATTTATGTGCATTGTATCTATAAATATCAACATCATTAAAAATATAAATGGGAGATACCTAATACATGTTAAGATACCATTTCTCCAAAAAAATAACTATATTTTCTAAAACCAACAAAATTTAGTAAGGCTTTGCAAATCTCTTTAATATCTGGTTTAAACAAGGCTGAATTCTCAGATCTGCTTCTGCCTTCAGTCTTCTGAATTAGGTTTTTTGGTTGAAGAATATGAAGAAAATTTAGCCCTGTAATTGGAACAAATCATTTAGCCATGCATAGTTGTGTAACATGACGGGAAATACTGATGTACTGAGTTCTACAGACCTTCCAAGTGTGGACACACTTCATTCAGTTCAGTTCAGTTGCTCAGTCGTGTCCGACTCTTTGCAACCCCGTGGACTGCAGCACGCCAGGCCTCCTGGTCCATCACCAACTCCCAGAGTTTACTCAAACTCACGTCCATCGAGTCAGTGATGCCATCCAACAATCTCATCTTCTGTTGTCCCCTTCTCCTCCTGCCTTCAATCTTTCCCAGCATCGGGGTCTTTTCCAATGAGTCAGTTCTTCAAATCACGTGGCCAAAGTATTGGCGTTTCAGCTTCAGCATTAGCCTTTCCAATGAATATTAAGGACTGATTTCTTTTAGGATGGACTTGTTGGATCTCCTTGCTGTCCAAGGGACTTTCAAGAGTCTCCTCTAACACCACCGTTCAAAATCATCAATTCTTTGGCAATCAGCTTTCTTTGGAGAAGGAAATGGCAACCCACTCCAGTATTCTGGCCTGGAAAATCCCATGGACAGAGAAGCCTGGGCGGGCTACAGTCCATGGGGTCACAAAGAGTCGGACACAACCAAAGTGACTTAACACACACACAACCGCTTTCTTTATAGTCCAACTCTCATATGCATACATGACTACTGGAAAAACCATAGCTTTGACTAGACAGACCTTTGCTGGCAAAGTAATGTCTCTGCTATTTATACAGTATCAAAAGATATGTTATTTATTAACTTTGTGTTGTGTTGTGCTCAGTCGCTCATTTGTGTCTGATTCTTTGCGACCCCATAGACTGTACACCACCAGGCTCCTCTGTCCATGGAATTTTTCCAGCAAGAATACTGGAGCGGTTTGCAATTTCTTTCTGCAAGGGATCTTCTTGACTGAGGGATCAAACCTGAGTTTCCTGTGTCTCCTGCATTGGCAGGTGGATTCTTTACCACTGTTCCAAGTCAGAAAATGTCTTTAAGTGTTAGGAAATATCAACCTCACAGTGGCAAAATTTTCCAAGATTCTAAGTTTCACTTGAAAGCTCAAATTTTATCATTGGAAGAAAACACTGCCAGTTGTTTTCCTTGAAGCAAAAGCCTTCCTTTATTCATTTTGGAGAAAATGTCTGCAGGCACCCAGGAGTTTATCCGTCAGTGCAGGACAGCCAGTCTGTCATTCTTTCAAGTAAACTGTGTTGCACAAAAAAGCAGCTAGTTCAGCTCGTAACTTAAACAGCTGCAGTGTGCAGCCAAAGGGTTATACGGACACTCCACTCCGTGCCAGACAGAATTTTAAGACATGTATTCAAGAGTTGAGATTTAATAAAACTAATCCATTTTGTTAAACATTAAGATTGTTTTATTAAGTACTCAATGCTTCACCAGGGACATTCTTAAACGAACGACTTTCTTCTCTGTGAGTGCAGAGTGATGAAGAAGAAAATGACTGCCAGCACCATTTCAGCCATTTCTGATTCATTCTGAAGCAGCAATGAGTTCACTAATCATTGCTTTTCCCCATCAGTACAAATATCAGCACAGTGAAAAGGGCAATTGACATCTTAGTACAACCATGAAAATAGTTTCAATCTTGAAGACTCCCTGGAAAAGGTAACATGGAGCCCAGGGAGTCCATGGGCCACACTTTAAGTGTGTGAGGGAAATTGTCCTAGGGAAACTTACGCATATGAACAAACAGGCATTATCAGTTCCACATTACTTGTATTACAAAAAGCTGGAACCCATCCAAATGCCCATCAACAGAAGAATGGATAAACAAAGTAGCATACATTCATTCAATGGAGCACTAGGCAGCATTTAATCCTCAGTGAACTAAAGTTATATCCATCAACATGAATAATTCTCATTAACATAATGAGCAAAAAAATTTACAGAAAAATAAATACAGTATTATGCCACTAATAAAAAGTCAAAAAGTTTGAAAATAATTCCATACTATGCTAAATACTATATGTTAATACCCTATACTGAAAATATAAAAACATGCATGGGAATGGGAATAACAAATCCTGAGTTTCTGATAATAGTTTAAGGGGGAAGAAATAGAAATAAGATCAAAGAGAAGTTTATAAGAGGGTTCAATTGCATCCTAATGTTTTATATAACCAAAAAATATATCTAGTAATATGGCATCATGTTAAGATTAATAAAGATGTATGATAGGTATTCCCAGGTGGTGCAGTGGTAAAGAATCCACCCACCAATGCAGGAGATGCTGGAGATGCAAGTTTGATCCCTAGATCCCTGGAGATCCCCTGGAGAAGGAAATGGCAACCCACTCCAGTCTTCTTCCTTGGGAAATCCCATGGACAGAGGAGCCTGGTGGGTTACAGTCCGTGAGGTTGCAAAGAGTTGGACATGATGACCACACACCTGTTAGGTATATATGTGTTCTTTACGGTAACTTCTATTCATGTGTATATACTTGAAATCTCTCATAATTTAAAAAATTAATTCTAGGTTTATGAATTTTTTCTTGGAGCATCCTTTCTGCTTTTAAGATCATCATTAATAAATATAAAGTTGATTAAACTTATGTTCCATAGACTTGAATGCAGAGAAGAATGAAATTGCTTAAAATGTGCAAGTTCTATGGACAAAGGATTGTCTTCAGAGGCTGAGAGCAGACTTGTCTCTATATCACCAGAGAACCTCCAGAGCCAGGGAGAAATACTATAGGACTGTTCCATTCTTGATTCCTGCCCACAGCCTGATTATTTGTGAAATTCACTAGGATTCATTCACACTGACAATTCTGAAAAAAAAAGAGAAGAATCTTGCAGACATGCAGAGTGGGTGTTGCAGGGAGAAGGGGGCGGGGGTATCACATGTTACAGTGAAAGTGAAGTCGCTCAGTCGTGTCCAACTCTTTGCGACCCCGTGGACTGTAGCCCACCAGGTTCCACCGTCCATGGGATTCTCCAGGCAAGAATGCTGGAGTGGGTTGCCAGTTCCTTCTCCAGGGGATCTTCCTGACCCAGGGATCGAACCCAGGTCTCCCACATTTCAGGCAGACGCTTTAACCTCTGAGCCACACATGTTAAGGGGGTACCAAATGCCATAGGATGAAAACTGCCACAACATGTCTAAGCCCTGCAAACTTCTGCAAAAATACTAACAAGATTAATTTCCTTTTGTATTGTGATTTAAATTCAGTGAACTTTAATCTTACGTGTGAAGTCTTAACTCTCTCCTAATTAAGAAGCTTTTGCATATGTTATTTGTTACACATGTTTCTAGGGAGGGGGGGTTTTGTTGTTCTTAAAGAGATAGTATTATATCCTTCAAATATTCATGACTCCTTGATTAATCACAGAAAAAATAAGCTACCCTTTCGGTTACTTTCCTTATCATTTTATCTCCCATTTCATTATTAATAGGACAGTTCCCAGAATGCGAGCAGAAAAAAGGAAAGGAAATTAAATATAATTATAGGAATTTTACTAAGGAATTTGACTTAATAAGTAGAAATTGCAACTATTAGATATTTTAATTTTATGGTAACATATCAGTTTTATGCATTCATTCCCTGGTTTTACCCTATCCCAGTAATTAACTTATAGTCAATGTACTCAGTCGCTCAATGGTGTCCAACTCTGCGACCTTATAGAGTGTAGCCTGCCAGGCTCCCCTGTCCATGGGATTCTCCAGGCAAGAATACTGAAGTGGGTTGCCATGCCCACCTCCAGGGGATCTTCCCGACCCAGGGAACGGACCCACCCCATCTCCTGCATTTCCTGCATTACAGGCGTACTCTTTACTGCTGAGCCACCAGGGAAGCCCTTTAACATTTACATCAGTGAGTTATTGATAGAGGGGCAGTGAACATAAGGATAATGACCACTCCAGATAAAAGGAAAAAGAAGACACAGTCCAGTGACAAGCTCTGAAAAAAAGAAGCAAGATGCCCATCCTTCTTTGCATTTTAGCAATGAGAGGAACTGAGGGCTGAGCTCTTTCTCTTTAGTTTATATTTGCACAAAGTATCCCAATCATTGGAGAAGGCAATGGCATCCCACTCCAGTACTCTTGCCTGGAAAATCCCATGGACAAAGGAGCCTGGTAGGCTGCAGACCATGGGGTCACGAAGAGTTGGACACGACTGAGCGACTTCACTTTCACTTTTCCCTTTCATGCATTGGAGAAGGAAATGGCAACCTAATCCAGTGTTCTTGCCTGGAGAATCCCAGGGATGGGGGAGCCTGGTGGGTCGCCGTCTATGGGGTCGCACAGAGTCAGACATTACTGAAGCGACTTAGCAGCAGCATCCCAATCATATTTACAGACGCCCTGCACATTATTTATTCCTCACAAATATCTTATACCAAAGATGGAATATTTAAGATGTGGATCAGATGGTGATGAGTTCTATACCCTGGCTCAAACCATATCATCCCAATACTGCAATCAGTATTTTCTTCCTGTGAGTTAAATCCTCGTCCCATCAGTATGCTTATCATCCACAGCAAATCAAGAAGAAACAGGGTAAATGAGATTAAGAGGGAGTACTGCACTGGGTCTCATAGGAAGATGTATATTAAATAAGTAATTGTCAAGGTAACAGGATATTTAAAGTGACTTTTGCTGGACTTAAAGCTGAGGACAAAGATAAGTCACACAGAGAGAGATGAAACTGGACCAAGATAAACCCTCAGGATTTATCAAGAATCAGCCAACTTCATTTAAAAAATAAATAAGACCAGGGAGAGAAGATAAGACTGAGAAAGAAACTAATAATACAGCTGGATGGGGGCAAATACCATGAGTCTTCCCTCCATAAGTAAAGACAGCTCCAAGAGCTCATCTCCTAGAAGTTAGGTTTGTCTTCGGCACCTTCTCACACTGGTTGGCCATCTGCTTGTTCAGTGGGCTTGCTCATCCGCCCTCTCTGGGATGGGGGCGAGGGGAAAGGAAAGGACTGGAGAGACCACAGCAAGGCAGGGAGTGGGGACTATGCAGAGCAACCTGCTTTCACCCGTTGGTGTGGTGAGATGCACGGCTCTTCCTGACCGGGCACATGGAAGGGGCCACATGGGAGCCAAGTTGCAGAACCTCTGTGCAAGGGGCTGGCCTGGCCATCCAAGCAACTTTCATTCTCATGCAGAGGCTGTGGGGTGTTCCACAGAGGCAAGAGCTGAAGAAAGCTTCAAAGAGGTCAAGAAAAGAAATGACCTCCCATAGGGAAACCTATACAGGAGGCTAGAGACCTCTGAAGAAGTCGCACCCCTAGAGAGAGCCATAGGATTTTAAGAAACCGAAGGCCTTAATGGGCAGGGGGGAGACAGTGAGAGGCAGGTCCCTACCCTTCCCCACTGACTATCCTCGGCCTGAGCTGAGGAGTCAGGGGGTTTAGAAGGAGGAGAAAAAGAACATGTTTTCAACTGAACTGACATGGATTTTTAATAACTGAAAGGGATCACAGATCTAAGAAATCTGCCTAAACTGGGGTGGGGGGGATAAATTGGGAAATCGGGATTGATATATACATACAAATATACATAAAATAGATAACTAATAAGGACCTATTGTATAACACAGGAAACTCTACTCAATACTCTGTAACCACCTATAGGGGAAAAGAATCCAAAAGAGAGTGGATATATGTGTATATATAATTGATTAACTTTGCTGTACAGCAGAAAAGCATACAACATTGTTAAAAATAAAAAAAGAAAGAAAGAAAATAAAAAATAAAGTAAAAATAAAATAAAATTTAAAAATAAAGAAAGAAAGAAAATAAAGAAATCTTCCAGAGTTATAATTAAGGGCTGGGACTAGAAGAGTCAAAAAAAAAAAAAAAAAAATCAATGATTAATACAGTAGTTGAAAGAAACAAAAGCAAAAAACCTCAAATCATGTCTTTTCATATCCTTACCAAATTCAGACTGCGCAATAAACTGACTGCATAGACCACTGAGTGTTGGGAGAACTTAGAAAGGGGTTGTTCAAGGGGAAGAATGTAGGATGAGGAGGAATTAACCAGGCAAAGGTCAGAGCAGGTTGAAGTGAGGGGGACATGTGGAAGCAGCAACTCTGAGTAATCATGGCAAAGATGCTGCATTTACTAATGCACTGAAATGAATAGCATTCGACAGACAAACTGCTCAATTTTTGTTTCCATGCTCCTCTGCACCCTACCTTCAACCTTCAAAGAGAAAGTGGTACTTAATGCCAGTTTATAGAGCACTGCTGAGTTAGGGTGTGGGCACAGTCATGATTAAGAGCACGAGCTCTACAGCCAAAATATCCAAGTCAAATTCTGGCTCTTCCACTTAGTAACTGTATGCTTCAGTTTCCTCGTCTGTAAAATGCGGCGACCATAGTACCTTCCACTTAGGAAGGTTGAAAGGATTAAATGAGATGGCTAGAATAATGCCTTCCATTTAGCAAACGAGCAATAGACGCTGTCAGATGATTAACTGAACTAATGTACATGAACGCCCTTAAAAAACTTAAATTAAAGGTGCCTAATGAATTACCATGATTGAGTTTTGATGCTGTTTAATTCCATGAGGCAATTCTCTCATGGAAGTGCTCTATCTGAAGGAAAACATTAAGTATTTCTGTTCAGATGCTACACAAAATTCATGGCAGAGAGAACTCTTTTGAGGAAACTTCCATTTACTTGACAAGAAATTGATTTTCCTGGCTATTTTAAACATTTCAATATATGAAGCATAATCAAACCCATAAATACATAAATAATAGCCAATCACCTATAGGCCAACACAAATAATATACTCTGAATAAGTACACATAATGAATGTAATCCACCAACGGCCCTTCATTTTAACATTCTAATGAAATCATTCTGTTGCAAAGTTGGCATCAAAGTTATCTGAATTATAACTAAGTACATAGTAGGTGCTCAATAAATCTCTGTTGAGGCTGATGACGACACAACAAATCCTGTATATTCAAAGAGATGGTTTTTCATTCTGAGCTTTTTTCCTCCAATGAATGACTTTCAAACTGGTTTCTAAATGTGTTTACCTCCCTCATGAATCCCATTTAGTACAGGGACATGCTGGATCACTGTCATGAGCAACTGAAGGACAAAAATCAGAACCACCATTTATTTTTCTGTTAAAACGAAAACTGCACCATGAATTTTGAACAAATTTAATGCATAAATACATATTTTGGGTGATTCAATGCCAGCTTATCCAGTTCAAATGCCGCCATATCATAAAACCAACCCACCACTGTCACTCACTCACACTGTCAATACCTCAAGTTATTTCACATACATTTTCATTTTCCCTAAAGGGTAGATACTGAAACCTACTCATCAATACTTTCCCCCACAGAGTCCATAACCACAGCGTCACAAAGTTGTTGTCACTTTCTGCTGCCCTGTTGCCTCCTTTAGGCACTCAGCCTCAGTGACTAGGATCAGTACCCAGAGTGCATGCATGCTCAGTCACTTCAGTCATGTCTGACTCTGTGAGACCCCATGGACTATAGCCCGCCAGGCTCCTCTGTCCATGGGATTCTCCAGGCAAGAATACTAGAGTGAGTTGCCATTCCCTCCTCCAGGGGACCTTCCCAACCCAGGGATGGAACCCACATCTCTTATGCCTCCTGCATTGGCAGGTGGGTTCTTTACCACTAGCACGACCTGGGAAGCCCAGTACCCAGGCAAACATGTACGTTTATAATGTATCTGCAGTACAGATGCAATCTCTTGCCATTTTTGACACATTTAAATTAACTGTGGCTTTCTGTAAAAATAATATGGTCTCAGGTTGGTAAAAAAATGGAGAATGAGAAGAAGAAAACTTCAAAGTGATATTAGGTTATGCTTCCAAGATTACAGATGGGAGAGAGAAGGAGGAGAAGGGAGGAGGAGGGTGGGGGGTGGAGGGAAGGAGGGAGAGAGGATAGACAGAGGAATGGATGGAGAAGATAGAATGTATCTATCTATGGATGGATGATAGATACATAGATAACAGAGGAGAGAGAACAAGATAGAAGATACAGAAATATTTTTAGATGGAATTAACAGATATGGGTGGAAGCTGAAAGGAATCAGAAAGTTTGATTGTATAACAAGTCAATTTAAAAGTACTGACAGACTACCGCACAATTGCACTCATCTCACACTCTAGTAAAGTAATGCTCAAAATTCTCCAAGCCAGGCTTCAGCAATACATGAACCGTGAACTTCCTGATGTTCAAGCTGGTTTTAGAAAAGGCAGAGGAACCAGACATCAAATTGCCAACATCCGCTGGATCATGGAAAAAGCAAGAGAGTTCCAGAAAAGCATCTATTTCTGCTTTCTTGAATATGCCAAAGCTTTTGACTGTGTGGATCACAATAAACTGTGGAAAATTCTGAAAGAGATGGGAATACCAGACCACCTGACCTGCCTCTTGAGAAATCTGTATGCAGGTCAGGAAGCAACAGTTAGAACTGGACATGGAACAATAGACTGGTTCCAAATAGGAAAAGGAGTTCGCCAAGGCTGTATATTGTCACCCTGCTTATTTAACTTCTATGCAGAGTACCTCATGAGAAACGCTGGACTGGAAGAAACACAAGCTGGAATCAAGATTGCCGGGAGAAATATCAATAACCTCAGATATGCAGATGACACCACCCTTATGGCAGAAAGTGAAGAGGAACTAAAAAGCCTCTTGATGAAGGTGAAAGAGGAGAGTGAAAAAGTTGGCTTAAAGCTCAACATTCAGAAAACGAAGATCATGGCATCAGGTCCCATCACTGCATGGGAAATAGATGGGGAAACAGTGGAAACAGTGTCAGACTTTCTTTTTCTGGGCTCCAAAATCACTGCAGATGGTGACTGCAGCCATGAAATTAAAAGACACTTACTCCTTGGAAGGAAAGTTATGACCAACCTAGATAGCATATTCAAAAGCAGAGACGTTACTTTGCCAACAAAGGTTCGTCTAGTCAAGGCTATGGTTTTTCCTGTGGTCATGTATGGATGTGAGAGTTGGACTGTGAAGAACGCTGAGCACCGAAGAACTGATGCTTTTGAAGTGTAGTGTTGGAGAAGACTCTTGAGAGTCCCTTGGACTGCAAGGAGATCCAACTAGTCCATTCTGAAGGAGATCAGCCCTGGGATTTCTTTGGAAGGAATGATGCTAAAGCTGAAACTCCAGTACTTTGGCCACCTCATGCGAAGAGTTGCCTCATTGGAAAAGACTCTGATGCTGGGAGGGATTGGGGGCAGGAGGAGAAGGGGACGACAGAGGATGAGATGGCTGGATGGCATCACTGACTCGATGGACGTCAGTCTGGGTGAAGTCCAGGAGTTTGGTGATGGACAGGGAGGCCTGGCGTGCTGCGATTCATGGGGTCACAAAGAGTCGGACACGACTGAGCAACTGAACTGAACTGAACTGACAGACCGAGTTTGTGGTCATCAGAAAGTCCAAATAACACAAACAACAGTGTTACTTGCTAAGGGTTTCCCCTGCTGCAGGCACTGCCGAGCACCTCACCTACACTCTCTGTATGGATTATCTCATCAACTTCTCAGAACCTTTTCAAATTACAGAGCAGCAGCTCAGAGGGAAGTGAGACAGTTAAGAGGCATGAGCCAACACATCTCGGTAAATGTGGTCTAGGGAACAAGTTTTAAACCCTTCCCAAGAGAGATATCAGGGCCTCAGGATTAGTGGGGAGGGGACTGAGATGCAATCAGCACTCTATACCCATGGACTATTGGGACAATTTCTCTACACACTCTTTGATTGACAAGGTACCTCATTTCAGAAACACTACCATGAATTTAGAAAATATTTTAATGAAATTTACTGTACTCATCAGAAGACACCTACATACATTTGAGAGTGCTAACATACATATGATGCCAGAAATACAAAGATTCAAGTGATGGATAATGTTTATTGCTTACAAAATGGTCATCCGGCCCAATGTGGAGCCCTAGAGCGCTGGCAGATGGCAAGCAGAGATAGTTCTAGACTCCACACTCTCTGGCTGGGTCACCTTCATCACTGTGAGCCTCAGCTTCCTTTATCTAGAGAATGAGGGTGGTAATACTAATCTCAAAAAGTTACTGACGATTACATAACATTTATTAGGGTGAATCACAGTAAATTGCTTACATACAACTGTTTTGACCAACAAAAATGGCAATTTCCTGTGGCCCCACCTACTACGTATACAGCATCCGGTGCAGTCTGACTCGTCACATCGCAGTGGAGGACAAGGAGGAGGAGTCACCAATTCACAGACACGATCATAACTCCCAGGCTCCCCCTTCCCCACCCACCCAAGTGTCCGTGGCCACCAGCAGAGAACAGGAAGCCTGAGAATCTGTTAGAGAAGACTCTCTACAGTTGGTTTTGCTACCACCATTGAAACTTTTGGTTGGGTAAAAAGCTGAATTGGTTACTAGGAGGTTCAAGGGTGAATTGAATGTATTACCTAGCTCATCTGTGCCTGTAGAAGGAGTGCAGCTGAGGGATGGCATTATCAATGAAGCATATTTATTTGCTTAAACTGTGGCTGCACTGGGTCTTCATTGCAGGACACGGGCATTTTCTCCAGCTGTGGAATGTGGACTCTAGAGCACACGGGCCCAGAAGTTGTGGTACTCGGGCTTAGGTGCCCTGCAGCATGTGGGATCTTAGTTCCCTGACCAGGGATGGAACTCACCCCCCTTGCATTGGAAGGTGGATTCTTAACCACTGGATCACCAGGAAATCCCCCATGAAGCACATTTCTGTTGCACATGAATGGGAAGAGGGCTGAAGGAGGCAAAAATACAGGGACCAAGCCTCTCTATGGAATCACATGGAGAAAGCCAACAAAAGGTGGACGTGGAAGTCCAGGATTACACAGCCTGCAGACTTCATGGGGGACACGTTCTTTGGATGCTATTGCTATGACAAAACTCTCCCTCTCTTTCCTGTTTTACAGCAAAAACTGCTGGCTGGTAGATTACTGTTGAATTCTATTTCCAACAGTAAAGTCTGGGGCAGGGTGGGGGCACGTGTGCACATAGGGAGCAGGGAGCTTCGTTCTAGGCTGATATAGGTTTTGTCCTTTTATTCTACTTTATAATATTGTCTTGCTGCATGTTTTAAACCTTAGCACAGGTACGAATTCAAGATTTTTGATCAGCTATGTACCACCTGCCAGGACTCAGTATGCCTCACTCACTGACAAATAGACAAATCCCTTGATTTCTTCCTTCCTCTGTGATACGGAAAATGCACTTGTCAACATAATAAAAGAATGCTGGGAAGTAAAGCTTCATGATCAGTGTCACACTAGACTAAGACTTATTTATGTTGAACATAGTCATCAAGGTATTAGCGCCTATTTTTATTAACAAGCTTCATCCTTTTCTAATTTTCAGAACCCCACAAAATGATGTTTATATAATAATCCTGAAACTTATCAAAATCAGAGTTGCTAGCATAAAATTATTTCAATATCATAACCTTATCATTTACTGTATTGTTAGTTCCGTGCAGCAATAATTAAGATTCATTTTTGAAAGCCTGATTTATAAAATGCAGTACAAGTAGAGATGAATAATATCTGATTCATGTCATCAAACAGCTCACAGTTTAATTTAGTATTTCTAAAACAAACAGATAGGAGAAGGTGTAGCATCGAGGACCTCATCCACCAAAGGTTCTGATTCAGAGAGCCCGACCTGGGGTGCAGAGTTCAGCACTCCCTGCACTCGAGAAGCACATTTTATGAGCTGGACAGGCCACTGAAAAGCCTCTGACCACACAGACACATCATCGTTAGGGCTTTGAGCTGTTCCCCAACCTTCTCACAGCCTACAAGACAACACTAGCTCATAGAAATTAATAGTGAGAAATTGCTTCTCGAAGAAGGACCTACTTTAACACGAAATTAGTGCCATACTGGGACTTCTTCATAGTCAACTCCAGCTAAGCAATTATATTTAGGTTAGATACACTCTGAGTCCATATAATTTAAGTCTGTTCCATTTCATACTCCCTGTAGTGAACACCAAGAAGGGCCTGTACATCAGTCACCACACCTTCATATTCGGGAAGACCGATATTAGTTCGCTATCAAACATCCTCCTTTCCTGGCTCTGTAACCCTATTCCTTTCATCTCCTTAGCATCTCCTCCTAAGGTTTATTTCCCAAACTAATTATTTCCACTACTATCCTCCAGATCCTCTCCATATTACCTAAACCTTACAATCATTGGCAACTCAGAGCTGCCATTAACCCACACCGTGATTTTATGTGAAACAGAAAATAGCACCCCTTCCTTAAGACATTTTACTTCCATTTCATGGAAAACTGTCACAAACACTAATTTTGTTAAGACAAGTTACTGCTGGCAGAAATTTGTCCTAATCAGTATACAACTATGTAATGTCTGTAACGTGACTGGCAGCCACATGAATAGGCAGACAGATAGACAGACACGCAGACAGATCTAGGTTGCCATGTTCTCTCTGAACACCACAATTGGTGGCCCCTGGTGGCCCCTGCACATAAACTGGGGCTTCCCTGGTGGCTCAGATGGTAAAAAATCCACCTGCAATGTGGAAGACCTGGGTTCAATCCCAGGGTTGGGAAGATCCCCTAGAGGAGGGCATGGCAACCCACTCCAGTATTCTTGCCTGGAGAATCCCCATGGACAGAGAAGCCTGGCAGGTTAATGGGGTCACAAAGAGTCAAACAGGACTGAGTGACTACGCACAGCACAGCAAATAAACTGAGATTTCCTAGCTGGCACTAGTGGTAAAGAATCCATCTGCCAATGCAGGAGACGCAGGAGACCTGGATTTGATCCCTGGGTTGGGATGATCCCCTGGAGGAATAAATGCAACCTACTCCAATATTCTTGCCTGGAGAATCCCATGGACAGAGGAGCCTGGTGGGCTATGGCCCATGGAGTCACAAAGAACTGGACACGACTAAAGCGACTTAGCCTGCGTACACGCAGATAAACTGGAGACATTTGTTCAAAAAATTCTACGCTAGGTCCCAACACTGATAGCTTCTACCACCAAGGAAATGGAGGTGGGATAGATCTCTTGATGATAATTATAACTTACATCTTCAGGCAAAATTCTCTTTTTCCCTAAGTTGCTCCCTTGTGGGTGGAATGTTTGGAAAAGGTTGGATTACTGGGAAATTAGTCTTTTTATAGGCACCTTATTTATGGGAAAGAAAGAATAGTGTCAGTTCAAGTTCTCACTATTTATCTAGAGAAAAACGAAGGGTGGGTAAAATCTGCATAAACACAATGGCCAAGAAATATTTTGTCAAGAAGTAAACTGCAGTGTACAAGGATGTGTAATAAGGGCTGTAGATGTGCCTTAATCTCCAAAATGAAGTGGAGAATTAACGCAATCAGGCTTTCTTTATTTTTTCCCTTTTTTTTTTTTTCTCCCACTCTCCTCACTTTCAAAGAAAAGGACTATATGAATAATTGAAGCTAGGGGATTTTTTTCCTTGAATAATTCAGGAAATTGCCTCAATTTTTCTCTTGCTTTTCACTACATTTACTTGTGTAGACTCAGAACACATCTGCATAATGAAACAACACTGCTACTGCACAATCAACAAAGTATTTTTTCTCTTGCCTTAATTTTTCAATTGATTGTGTGACACTTAACCATATCAACCATGCATTGATCTGAACTCTTAAGGGAAAAAAAAAAGACTGGACTAGCCATGGTCCTGCCAAACCCTTAAGTTCTAGCTGCTTGAGCCAAGTGTCCAACCATTTCAAAGCAGTGAGTGGCATTCTTTCCAACTAGTATATTTTATTATGTTATTAACAAAGTTGGCCTATCCCCTTATAAATCAAGAGGATCTCAACTTAATTCTGGAGAAACTGGACACAAGACGATGCAAGAATGATTCTAAACTTCTTTTGAAAGCCAGTAAAAACGTTAATTGGCATCAGATCTATCACAGATCTGTATCAGAAATTTGGTTTCAGATTCAGAAATGGCTTTGAGTCTCCACAAAACACCTTGCCTTCGTCAAGTAAGCTCAGCTTATAGGGGTTTATCAGTAAGCTTTTTGAAGTCAGACTTAACACAAAGATTCCTATTTGCATCTACAACAAGATTCCTATTTAGATACTACCTCATTACTGAAATGGAATGCTGAAATGAAAGCTGAAACTCCAACACTTTCGCCACCTGATGCGAAGAACTGACTCATTGGAAAAGACCCTGATGCTGGGAAAGATTGAAAGCAGGAGGTGAAGGGGACGACAGAGGACGAGATGATTGGACGGCATCACCGACTCGATGGACATGAGTTTGAACAAGCTTCAGGAGTTGGTGATGGACAGGGAAGCCTGGAGTGCCTCAGTCCATGGGGTCACCAAGAATCAGACACGACTGAGTGACTGCACTGAAGTGACTCATTACTGAAAGTGTTTCAAAATGTCCAAAGTGGTGACAAATATTTCAACATATCTTTTCAATCTGGTTGCTGCATAATTCATGGAAACTTCCCATGTTGCTGTTTCTGAATAATTCTTCCTCACTAATTAAGCACTAACAAGACAGATGCACAATCTTGGCTTAGTCTAGTGGCCTCCTCCTCAACAACACAGCCATAGTTGTTGACTCAGAAGGAAGCCGAATGTCAAGGACTTTTCACCCAGATGGAGGATGTGGCTTGCTTTCCATTGCCTTGCTTTATTAAACACGGCATGGTCCCTGAATGAAAATCAACCCTGGTCCAGCAGGGGGCTGAATTATTAAATATCACCACTGTTAATGTCTGCATGACATGTGTATGTGTTTACATGAGAGTGATTGATTGATTCACTGTTCTAGAATTTTAACCTCTTGCTTCCCTCTCCTCACTTCCTGGCGATTATTTGTTGCTCCCTACAGCTCCATTTGGGCTTCTCTGGTAGCTCAGTTAGTAAAGAATCTACCTGCAATTCAGGAGATCACCTGAATGCAGGAGATCTGGGTTCGATCCCTGGGTTGGGAAGATCTCCTAGAGAAAGAAATGGCAACCCACTGCAGCATTCTTGCCTGGGAAATCCCATGCACAGAGGAGTCTGGTGGGCCACAGTCCACGGAGTTAAGAGTTGGACACAACTTAGTGCCTAAACCACCACAGCTCCATTTATTTTCAATTCAATTTTTTTTCTTTTAGTCTTTCTTTCCTTCTTTTCCATCTTTCTTTCTTTTTGTTGTAAATACATTTTCCCCTTTCAGTCTTTACCTTTTTGCTGACTATCTGCAATACACTATTTCCTCCTTGAATTTTCTTGTTGGAAAAACACTTCTTAGCTTTGACTCGACTCATGACTCAACCCCAGCACACATAGGAAAACTCTTAAGCCTCTTGCTCTGCTAAGAAAGGCTATATGTGTCTTCAATCCATTCTGAGTTGATGTTTGTGTATGGTGTAACATACTGGTTCAGTTCCACTTTTTTACATGTTGGGTTTACTAACCCAACACTATGGGTCAGTGTATTTCATCATCCCCTGGAGAAGGGAATGGCTACCCACTCCAATATTCTTGTCCAGTTTTCCCAGCACCATTTATTGAAGGGACCATCCTTTCCCTATTAAATATTCTTGCCTCTTTTGCAAAAATCAATTGACCAACTATGAGTTTATTTCCAGGCTCTCTACTCTGTTCCATTGATCCATGTGTCTACTTTTATGCCAGTACCATACTGTTGTTATTACTAAAGCTTTGTAATATAGTTCAAAATCAGAATGTGTGCTGCCTCCAGCTTTGTTCTTTCTCAAGATTGCCTTGGCTGTTTAGGGTCTTTTGGATATGTTAATCGACTCAATGGGGACAATCTTTTCAAATGTATGAAAAATGAAGTGAAACTGCTCAGTTGTCTCCAACTCTTTGCAATCCTATAGACTATGGACTACCAGGCTCCTCCGTCCATGGAACTCTCCATGGCAAGAATACTGGAGCGGGTAGCCGTTCCCTTCCCCAGGGGATGATGAAATACACTAACCCACAGTGTTGGTGCAGGTGATGCAACTAAATGCTTGGCTCACTGCTTGGCAAGATGGCAGTATTCACCATGTGAGCTATCATATCAGGACACATCTTCTAAAGGAGACAAGTGCGCACCATGGTAAGTGCTGCAACAACCATCTTAATGGCAATCACAGCCACGACAGCTGAGCCCTGATGAGCACTGACTCTGTGTCAGGCACAGTCAAGATGGCTGATTTCCTCGTGGCTATGATGTCTGCATCCTAGGGGCAGTGGCTGGCCTCAGATACTTGGCAGACTCTTCTACCTGGTTCATCCTGTGGAAACTAGATTGGGGTGCAATGGGAAGGGGAACAGCGGCCCATGCATGTCAATGGAAATGTGACACCACAGTTGGAGCACCAAGAGAGGACTCAAAGTGTCAAGGCCTGCAGAGCAGAGAAAATGTGCGTGTGGTGGATGCCAACTAGGAGACGCTGCTCTTCTGGACTGATTAGTCTAAGTCCCCAAAATCTGACTGGAGAGTGGGGGGTGCCAGCTCTGTTGGACCCCCAAGGACTCGGCAGTTCACAAGTCCCGTGTGCCGACTTTTGCTGCAGGCAAATGCAGATGTTTCCAGCATCACTCACGGTAGGCTGCCTTGGAAAGTTTAACCTCTGGTCCACTATGGCCTATCCTAAATGGGTAAGCAGACCTGCAGGTATTAATTAAACTTATGGTTCTATTTATTGTAGCACTCTGGGGACTGAACAGACAGCAAATAGCAATAAGTACTTCTGAATGTTCTCTTTGGCTTAATTACTGTTCCATAGTTAGTCCATCAAATTGATGTACAATCAACAAGGCTGCACTTAGTTACACTGCTCATTTAGGGTGAGTGTTCAGGGGCTGCCAACGTCTTTCACAGAGTGCCTGCATCCACTGGAGAGTCAAGACAGGACAAACCCGAGGAGTCCTTTAATCTAGCCCACCACACACCAGTCGGGCAGGGAGAGTCTCTCTCCCCCAGCCAGCACCTTTCTTTTTACACATCACCTTGGATTGGCACTGGAAGGGCCTCAGGACTAACTACATCAACACATGCAGCCTACCCAGGGCACAGGGAAGGGCAGAGTTATCAAGCATCCCCTGGCTTTTAAGCCCCATATACAACCACCACAGACAATTTAAGGATAGATTCCTGAGATCTAAAGGCACTTCAGAGGCTTCTAATTCAACCACCCCATTTTATTCAAGATGAAACTTGGATCAGAGACGCAAAGGGCTTGACTAGGTCACACGATGTCTTAGTAAGGGAATATTGGGTTGCAATAAAGAGAGATCCACTCAAGGTAGCTTAATTAAGTAAAGGAATATTTATCATAAGAATACTGAGGACTCCCACAGAATTCAATCACGGCTTTGACGGAACTAGAAAGTCACCAGCCTCTTGTTTCTTCTTCCTCCTGAACATCTGCTCCCTTCTCATATCTGTCACACTCTTAATTCTTGCCCCTCACAACTTTGGTATGAGTTGTCATCGTACCAAAATCTGCTCCCAACTTCAAAGCCCAACACCTTCTAACCACAAGTTCCATGTCTCTTCCAATTTGGCAAATTATGAATTTGATTAGCTCATCTTGGGGACAGAGCTCAGGAAGGATACAATCCACTGTGGCTAGGATGCTGGGCCAGTCAGGCCCACCCCTCAGGACTGTGGAGGGGAGTAGTCCCACTGGGGAGGAATGAGACAGACACCCGAAGGAGTAGTGGTCCCAACAATCACACCCACGCTGCATCTAGAACCCTTCCTACCACATTGCATGTGTGCGTGCATGCTCAGTCACTAAGTTGTATCTGACTCTTTGTGATCCCATGGGCTGTAGCCCACCAGGCTTCCCTATCCATGGTATTTTCCAGGCAAGAATACTGGAGTGAGTAGTCATTTCCTTTCCAGGGGATCTTCCCAACCCAGAGATTGAACCCACATCTCCTGTGGCTCCTGAAACTCCTGAATAGGTAGGTGGATTCTTTACCACTGAGCCACCTGGGTGATGGACAGGGAAGCCTGGCACGCTGCAGTCCATGGGGTAGCAAAGAGTTGGACACAACTGTGCGACTGAACTGAACTGTACTGAGCCACCTGGGAAGCCCATATTATATTATTTCTCAATTTCAGTGCAAGGATTATCTTTCACTCAAAGGGGAAACAGTTCAAGGCTATAATGGCTTAAAAATGGTGGTTGTACAATGGTGGCCTTAGAGTGACCAAGTGCAAAACTGGAAGTAAATCATTGCAGTTACCTTGCTTCTTGAATCTCCATTAATAAATACATTAGAGAGAGACCATCAGGAACAAATACAAATAATCAAAACATGAATGTTGGACTTCCTTCTCCATTTTCCTCATGAAAATAGCATGTTTCAGTGGTGTTAAAAGACCCTTATCAGGTCTTGTAATCCAAGTGATGACCAGAATGCCATAAAATCACTTTCCTCTCTTGGAAAAAATCTAATAATGATACATAACAACCTCCAAGTATCTGAACTGTTTCAATTTGCTATTACTCTTTAGGAAGGAACAAACTGTGTGGTTTTAAATTCAGATTTTAGTTCTCTTTCTATTTCCTCCCGTACATTAAATTTCCTCCTAGTTAGTGAATGAGGCAAATGCAACACTCATTCTTCCCTCCTGACCTACCTCTTTTGCTTGACTGCCTCTTTCCTTCTGCTCTGTTTTAAAGGGGAAATAAGAGAAAGATTAAATGAACCCATGTAGGCAGTGAAGGCAAAAAAAAAGAATGCAAATTATAAATATTGGGTGAGAGCTTGGATTGCAGTGTTTGAAAGGAAAGTCGTGTAAATAGGAAAAGGTGCTGAGCCAGTGCTTAGAAGAACCATCCCTGGGCCTGGGTGTGGGACACAACAGCTGTTTGACTAGACAGAGTCACTGTGGGTCCTGAGTGTGGTTTTGCGGCAGCGTGTTAGAAGAGACCTCATTTCAGACACGCCTGGCCAGAACTTCATAAGGCTCAGTCGCTCTAGAAGGCCCTGTCCACCCCCAAGACTGTTACCACCTATGGGGCCGAGAAGCAGAGGCCAGAAAGTGGAGACCCTTGTTCAGTTCCTGCTTCCGGCACCAGCTAGCTTCTCTGCAATATACTTAGCACCCCACCCTCTTTCCTCACTGCAGAAGAGAAACTTTGGATCGGAGGACCTTTGATCAAGGTCAAGAGCAAGACCCTTCCAGATTTCAGGCTCTGAAAAGTCCTATGCATACTATGGACACTCTTCCCAGAGAAATGCACAGACACTCCAAGTGCTGTGTACACTTTTAAGGCCATCATCTACCTGCCGAACCTCTTATAGACCTATAAACCTCAACTTAATATCCACTCAATTAGACAAATTCTAAGGTACTTTCAGGTCTGGGAGTCTGTAAATACCAATTATCCCCAAATGTCGCTAAGAGTCGGACATGACTGAGCGACTTCACTTTCACTTTTCACTTTCATGCATTGGAGAATGAAATGGCAACCCACTCCAGTGTTCTTGCCTGGAGAATCCCAGGAACAGGGGAGCCTGGTGGGCTGCCGTCTATGGGGTCGCACAGAGTTGGACACGACTGAAGCGACGCAGCAGCAGCAGCAGCAGTACCTATGAAATGAAAGCATTTCAGTACTCTGTAAAGCATGAGAGATCATCAGTTCTACTCCTTTTACAGATAAAGAAACTGAGGATCAGAGAGCTTGGACTCTGTGATCAGAGCCTCTGGGGCTGGAATGAGAACCTGTGTCCTTCAGCTCAGGTTCCCTGGCACAGGTGTTACCAAACACAGGTGAGGCCTGTCTTCTGGGGGCTGCCTAGGCTACGGCTTCCCCACTCCAGGAGCTCTCTGTTGCCCTGGGTCTGTTGCCCGAATCTCCATCTTGAAGGAGCTGACAAGATATGGTCCTGGAGTTGCATGCATTCCAATGAGAGGCTGGATGCCACTTTGACAACTAAAACATCTATTGGTTGCAGCACCAGCCAGTACTAAGAACTGTGAAAGTGTTAGTAGCTCAGTTGTCTCTGACTCTTTGCGACCCCATGGACTGTAGCCCTCCAGGCTCCTCTGTCCATAGGGTTTTCCAGGCAAGAATACTAGAAAGGGTTGCCATTTCCTTCTTTGGGTGATCTTCCCAACCCAGGGACTGAACCCAGGTCTCCTGCACTGCAGGCAGATTCTTTACGATCTGAGCCACCAGGGAAGCCCAGTGTACAAAACCAGTGTGTGGCCTGCAAAGAAAATTGTTCTGCATGGTTACATGTGTACGTATGGCCAAGTCCCTTCACTGTACACCTGAGACTATCACAACATTGTTCATCAGCTATGCCCCCAATACAAAATGTTTTCGGTGTTAAAATAAATCAATCAATCAATAAAATTTTTTTTAGAAAAAGAAAACTGCTCTGCAACAAACAATTCCACCTCAAAGGTCAGATAAACGTGATTCTCACATGCTGTTCCAAATAGCACCAGCAGAACTCCACCGATGCCAAACAATCCAGAAAAAAGAACACGTGCCTCCTCTTGGATCAGTTTGAGCAATCGCTTGAGAAGACAACAGAGAGTTCGTTTCTGCCCTGTCTCACCTAAAAGCTCAGGCTTTTTGATAATAATACTACAGAGTCGTGTCACATTCCATAAATCACATGTATGGGAGGAAGGCTTGAAGCATTTTCTCAGATTTGTATAAAATCCAGATTTTTTTTATTTTTTCTTTTTTGCCAGTCTCGACGAGCAGTGGGTGTCTGGGTAGGTGGATTGAGTGACATGTTAGTGAGAAAGTTCCCTCCCTGTGTGGAGCTCCTCGGAAAAGGAGTCAGAGAGAGAGAGAGCACTTGAGACAGTGACAGGCAGAGCATGTAGTGCTGCTGCCGACGAACAGGCGCTTAAATCTGTCAGAATCCCGAATTCAGAGCAGCGCTGGGACAGAGATGAGTGAACCAAACTCTGTCAACCTCTGTCAGGCTGTGCCTCGTCCCGGGTAAGCCCCTAGGAAGCGTCTCAGACCCTTCTCTCCTCTCCTGCAACGTCCTGCGGCCAGTGGAGACCCTGGCGGCTCCTGGCCTGGCGAGAGCATCCGGCCCCTTCCTCAGTTCCCAAGGGAGTCCCCCGCCAGCCCTCCGGGGCACGTTACCTCCTCTACCTGCCACATTAGAAAGTAAACCCTGTGAGCCGCCAGAAACTGAGAGTCTGAGGACATGCCGTGGTGGCACAGCCGTGACACGCGAACAGATGGGAAACTTCTCAGGAACAAAATGTGCACACAAAAAAACGGATCCTGGCTTTGAAGTGTATATTCACGGTGCCGCTTTCAAGTCTTCTGAGAAGCCCAGGCTCGAATGTGACCTACTTAGCGGCGTTCTTATTTATGTCTCCGACGAAGGAGCTGTATATTTAGCAAATGAGGACTCTCCATCGCCCACGCCGGCTTCTTCACATTTATAGAGCCGAGCAATTTTCGCTTGTTAATTTTTCCCCAGATTGTCTCCATAAAAGTGGATATATAAGTTAAACACTGTTAAAAATCCATGAGTTCCAGGAATCCTGCATAAATGCACTCAGACTTTCATTGAGCGTGTGGGTTCATGTTGCTTAAAAGAACAAGAAGGAGGCCGACAGTCGAGCCGCGTTTGTTCATCTTCTCGCAGTTGGCAAACCAGCTGCCTGGCTTGTCTGTTATTAACGCTGCAGTTCAGATTTACAGAGGCTCCAACATGCAAACTGTGTAAATTTCTGCTAGCAGAGTCTACGTGTGCAAAGCGAGGTATAGAAGTGAAGCTATTATCTAGCTGACACAAGCCAAAATAGAAATTAGTTTCAATTATCTGGGTTTTCACCAAAAAAGCCTTTTTAACCTTCATTATTATCAGGATAATTACCTTGACTCTCACCCTTTGTACATGTAATCAAACCGTACAGTTTTAATCCCTTGGAACAAACAACTGCCTCAAACCTATTTTGGAATCAGTGGGTATAGAAATACTAAGTGAACTACATACACATAAAAAGCCCACCTTGAAAAGAGAATGTTGACTCTGGCAGCTTTGCTGAAAGGAGTCTTCCAAAGAGAAATCTTCTCTAGCAAAGTAGTTGACACAAGGATGTCGCATCCCTCAGCAGTGAGATTCACACTCCCTTGGATTTTGCTAGAAACAGAAAAGATCAATTTGAGGGAATTTAGACCCACTGTTTCCACGCATGCTAGAACAAATTATTTTACTTCCGGATAAATTTGCTAATACCACCCCTCCTTACTGAACAGGGAAAAGACAGATGAGACTAAAAAATAATAAATAGAAGGTCTTAATATATTATGTACTTTCTCTTCCAATTCTCACTACAGGTCCATGTTCAGTGTTTAATAGCATGACTTTATCAGCACAGCTGTCATCTTCTCAATTACGCAAATGTGTGTGGAAGACCCGGTTGTGCTCAAGGTTGTCCTCCAAGCACCCCACGTGCTCCTGAGCTGTGGCCACGACAGTCAGATTCTCCTGCACAAGCACGGGGCCCAGAGGCGTAACAACCATCATCATCACCATCACCACTTTGCTTGGTGACACTCAGCAGTGATCTCATCTGAAAGTGTGACCTTGAGGTACGTGCCTCAGCCCCCTGTTTCTCACCCCAGACCTTGTGGCTTCTGCTCCGGTCTAAACCTAGAGCCTTCCTCCCTCCTCTTAAAACAATAAGAGCTCCATTTCTAGGTAATACTGTTGACTGCAGGTCTGCTAAGCTGGCATCCCCTATTTAACCTACTTAGCTCAGCATGGTTAGATTAAAAATAAACACGTGCATCCAGGATGTTTCTCTTATCTCCAGCTGGCTCCCAGGTCACACTAGGAGAGTTCACTGGGACACAGCAGGACCCTGGACCCAGCTCCTGCAGTTCTGGCAGGTGGATTTATGATGCAACATCAAGGCTCACATACACCTGGTCTCCACGTTTCAGTGGGCCTGACACCGGTGTGAGGACTAAGTTAGGTGATGCTTGTGCACGGAACTCAATTAATCACTGGCACAAAATAAACAATGGTGGAAGAATATTGCTGCAGACTGAATTATGTCTCCCCCAAAATTCATTTGCTAAAGCCCTGGTCCCCAGTGTAATGGTATTTGGAAATGCGATCTCTGGGGGGTGATTTGATCTAGATGAGGTCATGAGGGTAGGGGCTTCCCTGGTGGCTCAGCGGTAAAGAATCTGCCTACAATGCAAGAGTCGCAGGAGATGCAGGTTCGATCTCTGGATTGGGAAGATCTCCTGGAGGAGGGCATGGCAACCCACTCCAGTATTCTTGCCTGGAGAATCCATGGACAGAGGAGCCTGGTGGGCTACAGTCCACGGATCTCAAAGAGTCAGACATGGCTTAGTGACTTCGCACGCGCGCACACACACACACACACACACACACACACACAGGAGGCTGAGTCCCTCAGGATGGAATCAGTGCCCTCACAGGAAGAGATCTCAGAGACCTGCTGCCTCTCCGTGCCACGTGGGGATGGATCAAGAAGGTAGCCAACTGCAAGGCAGGAGAAGACCCTCACCAGGACCCTGACGGTGCTGGCACCCTGCTCCTGGACTTCCAGCCTCCAAAACTATGACAACTCAATGCCTTTTGCTTAAGCCACAGCCCATGGTCTTTTGTCACAACACCCCAAGCAGACTAAGACAAATATGTCCTCATCTTCCTTGTACTTTATTCCTTCTTAGCCCCCTCCATTCCTCATTTTTCCAATTGTTAGCAACATTTCCACACATATAATTCTATGCTTTGAAGCTCTTTTCCTTCCTGAATCAATCTGAATATTTTGAATTACAAGGAACTGAAAGTTTGACCAGGAACCTACTATGTGCCTGATGTGCAAGGCAGAGTCTTATAAGACCCCCATGCCCTCCAGTTAAACAACTGCCCTGGGTGTTCCTGGGAGCTGCCTGTAAGTCCTGCTCGCATCAGCTGAGATGCTGAGTTCAGAGAGTGAAGCAAATGAAATACAGCTATGTTGGCTTCTGCTCCATTAGGAAAGGGAAAAATCAATGTTTGCCAAATGTAGAAGGACAAAATCAATAGCAAAAGAAATTTTATTTTCAACCTTCTAAGGGAGTATTACAAAGAAGAGAGAGTGAAAATTATTATTATTTATTGATGTATATAGCACCTTCTGAAAGCCTCAAAGTGTTTTATGGAATTACAAACTGCCTTCGTCCCTCTCTGGGTACAGATTGCTTTGTTCTGCTCGTACGCAGCCTCTCCAGAAGGGGCGAGTGGAGGAAATACTAGAGCAACACAACACCACAGCTATGGGGCTGATTTCTTCAAGGTGGTGACTCATCTATTTATGAAAAAATCAGAAAGTAATAATTACTAGCGCAATGAGCTTACCACACTCGCATCTTGTGGAAAGTTCCTGAGGAAGACGCCACCTCTTTAGATTTTAAGTGGCATCATAATATACGTGGTTTGGCAGGAAAAGGGGGAAAAAACCCTCTCCCCACTTTTCTCCAATGTTTTTTCATTGGAACAAGCAGCACATTTGGGGAGAATCAGCCACCTGCTGCCAACATCTTAATGCAGTTCCTGGCAGAGGAGTTTTGATGGATGGCTTCAAAGCCTGGAGTGTAAACTACTGAACAAAACTTTCAGGAGGATGAAACGTCAAAAGAGCAAGAGGCTGCAGGAAGCAGGACTGCTGGAGGCTGGCGGCTGTCTGAGAAATCCACAAAGGGAAGAGTCAAAATAAAATCCTGCAAGGATAGAGTGATTTCAACTTTTCAATCTCCTCTCACCTGGTTTTTTTTTTTTCTCTCTCTCATTTCAGTTCTCACAATTCTTTGAGGGAGAGAGAGGGCAGGAATTATTAACCCCATTTTACAGAGGTTCCTAGAGTGTAAGTGACTTACCCCAAATCACTCAGCTCTTTATTGGCAGGGCCAGGGATGGAAGCTGGTCTTCTGGACATTTAGTCAGAAGAAAGGTGAGAAATTAAGGAGCTCAACATGCTACGTCAAACAGGAATGCCCTCCCCAGCATCCCTGAGACTCAGGCAAATCTGGGGATGCGGGATTCATCACTTCACAAGAATTGCACTTCGTTTTTAAATTATTATTCAGTCTTTCAGTTTTTAAAAGACAAAGATCAATGTCTATATAATGCTCACTGATTTCTCCTCACTGTGCCATCTAGAATAAGCCAACCTAGTCTCACTTGCACTTGAGGACCCACAAGGGAGGGAAAACTGCTGGGTCTACACCATCATCCATGCTTGGACAAACATCTCCAGCCTCCTCAATAACCATTCCTAGAACAGGGTCTCCAGATGTCTTCCTCTCGTATTCTGGACAGTTTCAATTTGTCTCTATTGCATACTAAACTATTATGCCTGAGACAGCAAGACTGTGTCCTCTCATTTTCTGGATGCTCTCAGACTTGCTCTTTCACACCATGGACTTCAAGTGACCCACTCAAAATCCAAGGTGTTTTCCCAGCAGCTGCAAGATTTTCCAGCCACCAAGCCTGTGTTCTGCACCTGTGCCTTTGGTGACTCAGTGAAAGACTTGACATGTAGAACCATTACATTCTCTCTTCTTATTCACGCCCCTTGTTTCAGCCCAGCACTTTTTTATGATTCTCGAGACTGCTCTCTAGCGCACTGTTTATCCTGCACAGATTTGTGGGTCAGTCTTTTCATGTCTTTGTCCAAATTATTCATAAATCAATCCAATGAAACAGAGCCTAGAGTAGAGTCCTATAAGAGGCCACAGTTCAGCCCCTCATTGATTAGTGTTAGCTCATTAACTCATATCCTTTGTTTATTCAACTAGGAATGAATTTGCTCAGTCAGTGTTTGGTTCACATACTTCATTTCAGGCACTGGTCTAGGGTCAGCCACAGGCAATCACTGCAAAAGGAATGAAGTATGTGAAATCCCCTTGGATCCACTCCTTTGGGATCTGCTTTTCTTTTTGTCCATGTATCTGGGCTTCCCCTTAAGGACCTGTTTGGTACTGGGTTTCCCCTAAAGCCTGATGCCGGTCCTCCCATCCTTGTAGTCAACTTTCCTCTAAGGTCGAGTGCTCCTGGTTCTTCATCCCAAGAACCAACTTGTCCACTAGAGACCAGTCTCTGCTTGAAAGCTCTCCCTTCAAACCAGCTGATGTTATTATTCCCTTAGATGTCCTTTGCCCTTGAGGCTAGCCCATCACTCATACAACTTCATTGCTGAAAAATTTTCATTGTAAGAAACTCTATCAAAATCCTTAATAAAAGGAACATCTGCCATATAATAGCATCCTGCAATCTATGAAGTCTAGTGACCTTATTAGAAAGAGAAATATGTTCACCTTTATATGACTGGGACTTCCTTGTTGACTCAGACAGTAAAGAATCTGCCTGCAATGCAGTAGACCTGGGTTCAATCCCTGGCTTGGAAAGATCTCCTGGAGAAGGGAATGGCAGCCCACTCCAGTATTCTTGCCTGGAGAATCCCAAGGACAGAAGTGCCTGGCGGGCTACAGTCCATGGTCACAAAGAGCTGGACACAACTTAGCAATGAAACCACCACCTCCACCATCACTGTATGACTGCCAGAATACAGTTTGTATACATGAAGCAAACTCTTGTATAGGCTTAGCTCCCTCTTCTGGAAACTATCCCTCTTTCACACACCATCTGCATAGCTTTTATGCCGTCAGTGTGATCCCAAGCCCAATATCAGTCAGTCAGTCCTGGTGGTTAATTGCCCCAAGCTAAGCCAATCACATTTTTTTTTTTTTTTTAACAGACAGTAGTAGGAAAACTGAAGCAGAGCAGCCAATTTCTCTTTAGTGACTGAACTCAAAATGTAGTGCCTGGAAACTGGGGATACCATGCTTACAGTCATATTGGCCGGGGGATGCCTCCTACTGGTGGGGGGGGAGAGGACAGAAAAAGAGGGAGACAGAAGGGTGGGGAGGTACAGAGACAGCCAACCAAACAGAGAAAGACAAGAGAGGAGGGGGGGTGGTTACAGAGAGAACAGACCAAGAGAATTTTAAAACCCCAAGATTATGGTCCCTGTTTTGCCTGAGATGGGGCACATTCTTCAACTTGGGTTCCAAGAGTCACCCAAAACCTTCTTTAAAAATCCCCCTTTTTGCCTAAGCTACTTTGCATTCACATTCTATCATTGGCCTCTAAAGAGTTCTAAGCGATGTGGTGAAAGACACTAACCCCACCCCAGCCAACTGCCCCACCTTTCAGGACTGCACCAGTAGAATCCTTCAAGCTCATGCAGTCCTACAAAGAACTTCTAAGCTTGCACAAAAGAAAGACAAGCAAATAAATATGTCTCTCCCTCACCTTCCCGATTTGAGATCAATCAGCGCCATGGGCTTCCCTGACAGCTCAGTTGGTAAGGAATCTGTCTGCAATGCAGGAGAACCCAGTCTGATTCCTGGAGAAGGAATCAAATATGGTCCCCCACTCCAGTATTCTGGCCTGGAGAATTCCATGGACTGTGCAGTCCATGGGGTTGCAAAAAGTCAGACACGACTGAGCGACTTTCAGGGCCATGATACCAACAGAAAGGCAAAACTTTATATTTTTTCATCTTCTCAAACAGTGTACCAGCAACTAAACTGTTCCTTTCCTTTCATGTGATTATTTCAAAGTCTACTTGCATTTCCTTTTCGATAGCCTCTTCACGGCACAGGAAAGTCCCTCTACCAGGCCACTGTCCAATCCATGGACCACTACAGGCTGAAGGGAGAGAAAAGTTGGAGAGACCCAGGCAGCTGAGTGTGTCTGCTTATTTTGGTTGCTTTGAGTTGAGCCATGAAGGAGTTTTCCAACTGATCCGACCCTCTGGGCACAAACATTTCACAGTCTTGTCAAGCTTTGGTCCTCAGCCCAGCTTTGGTCCAAGCTGGTCACAGCCCAGACAGGTGCCCTAGTAAATACCTGAGACAGTCACTTTTTTATTATACTTCCCAGTTACATCAAAACAGGCTTCCAAAATGTAGACAGGGCAAACATTGAATGACCTCTCCACAGTTCGAAGTTCAGTCAGATTCACAAACACTGACAGCAGCTAAATATAGAAACGGCTCCATCCTTCTGATGCCAAAAATTGTGTTCAGAATCTGCTCCCAGAACCTCAGTGTCACAGGGAAGTCACTGCCTTCCAATCCAGGGGAGGATGGTCTCCCTCCAGACCAGCCTGCATTGCTTAGCAACGTGAACATGATGACCATCATGTCAAGATTATAGTGATATTCCCAGCAGTTTTATCGAGGGTAAGCCTGCACCAGGATGGTCAGGTGGTTAAGGCACTGGACGTAAGATTCAATGGACGTATGTCTACATGGGTTCAAACCCCACTCCTGGTAGTTAGTTTGGGGCTTCCCAGGTGGCGCAATGGTAAAGAATCTGCCTGCCAATGCAGGAGACACAGGAAATGTGGATTCAACCCTTGGGTTGGGACGATCCCCTGCAGGAGGAAATAGCAACTCACTCCAGTATTCTTGCCTAGAGAGTCCCATGGACAGAGGAGCCTGGCAGGCTACAGTCCACGGGGTCGCAAAAAGTCGGACACAACTGAGCACCCACACACACACATGAACAGGCATAAAGGGCATAAAGACAGAGAATCGGAAACGAGGCCATAACCCAGCAAGTGAAATGTAAGTCTCCTTTAGAGCATGTTGTTCACTTAAAAATTTTCCAAGAGTTTACAGGTTGCCCTGCCCAATCCCCATGCTAAATCACCTCTTACCAAGGCAATTTTGTGCCATCTCACCAATTTATTCCTTCATATTTTCATTTTCCCCATGGTCTCAGTCCCCATTCTTAGGGACTTATCAAAGTACTTGCTGTAGGACTCTTGCTAGAAAATGACCAGTCCTTACAGGTGTTAAACACTTGTTGGACGCTCGCAGAAACCTTGGTCTGCTCTGCTCTTTAAAAGCAAAGGATGGAGATGCTTACCAAGCATTTTCTGAGAAAGGAGTGTAAATTGCAGGAAACGGTGTGTAAATTAAAGGAACTGCCTAATATAATTAGCCACACAGGAAATGTAATGGGCCTGGAAAACAAAAGTGTAATTTATGAGGAAATATCAATTGGAATAATGTAAATAATGGGCTTTTCACTGCGGTTTCTATTACTTGTGGAACTAAGCTAGTCATTAGGCAAGGAAGTGCTTATCCAAGTCTGGAAAGGTTCTCTGAAGGTGTGGCTTTAGAATGTCACACGACCTTCAGGAAAGATCCTTAATTAATTGTGTGAGCTTTGCAAGAAGCATATGGACCCAGCTGAGTTTCCCACTCCTCCCACCAGGCCAGCAATACCTATACAATGTGGCCTTGCTCTCAGCCAGGACCTTCAGGGAAATATCTCTGTGCTTTGCATCCATCTGATGGGGAACCTCTCCACTTTGGGTGCACACTTGTCAGTTTCCTTCCTAAGTGGTCAGATATTGGCAACACTAATGTGTCTGATATCAACCATCTGAATTATGATTATTATTGGTGCTCTCCTACGCCTCTCCATGAAACAATTTAGCCAACTCCTCATCTTCACCCTCACCTTTTCTCTCTTTTGAAACAGTCTCTCGCCAGGAAAAAAAAAAAAAATCTACGTATTAAATAAGCTCAGTGGCTTATTACATAAATGGAAACATAACATAAACTTCTAAGTAATGATGGGCCACGTAAACTTTAACAGAAGCTCACGGTCATAAAGAGACCTCATCTAATTAAAGAAAACAGCCTTAACTTGTATTGCTTTAGTGTAGTATTTTTTGTCATAAAAATCTGACTGTTACTTACCCTGATCATCTTAACTCTAGATTATAACAGAAGGGGCCAACAGGTAACCCAGAAAAATCATGGTGGTGAAATGCAAAGCCTCTCAAGTATCAGTGTTTCTCAAGTTCTTTAGGTTCAGATTCCAAATGACAGGAAGCTGAACAAATTATTAAATGCAGCAGAAAACAGTATGAACAATAGGTAGATTTTACACTTCTGCTCTTCTCCACCTGCTGTCTTCTAGGCTAAGGAGACCTGCTCCTTTCTACAGCTGCAGCCTCGACTGACCCTCCTATCTTCCATCCCTCTTCTGAGTCCCTGGGGTAGGTGCTTCAGTCTACAGGGGCCCAGACCCATGGAGGCTGCCTCCAAATGGGCCCTTCTCCTGTGCCTCCAGCCCCACAGCTGGCTCCCTCCTCCAGTGGGAGAAGTAGTCACAGCACCACACCCCCTCGCACCCTTTATAGAAGGGAGCATCCCTCCGCAAAGCCGTATCCCACTCTACCCCACACCACAGGGCAGCCATCTTCCCTCCCTGCCCCCACGTCACAGGGCAGCCATCTTCCCTCCCTGCCCCCACGTCACCGGGCAGCCATCTTCCCTCCCTGCCCCCACATCATGGGCAGCCATCTTCCCTCCCTGCCCCCACGTCACAGGGCAGCCATCTTCCCTCCCTGCCCCCACGTCACAAGGCAGCCTGCAGGGTTCATAAAAACTGCGCCCCCTCACGCCCAATGCTGTAACTCTAAACACCTCAAACACTTGTTTCCTGTTCAACAACTCAAAATAAGAAAGTGGAAAAGTACATTCTAGAACACTGTTTTACTTCTCAGTCCAAAAATGGTCAAAGGTTAAAAATTCAGTTCTCCAGACCTTTCTGATCTCATCAACAGATCTTTTATGACCCTGATAAAGAAGGGTGATGGGTTTCTTGACATCAACGGTGCTAAAGGTAAGGGGATTAACATTTATATCTACACAAAGAAATAAAAAGGCCCAGCTTCTGCCGTATTCTTATTTCTGGCCATCGCAGATATCCTTCCTTATAATTACTTGGGCTATTGCTATTATAGCCATCATTTTCACTATTTACTATTATGGGTATTTAGAGGCTCATAAAAATGTGAGCTTCCTCAATGCTTAAACAGCACGAGAGATAAATCAGAAGCACAGAGCTTTGGCTGACACCGGATGAAACCTGACTGGGAACAGCTGGATTGCTCTCTTGACTAAATATTTACAAAAGGCGTGATTATATCACGGAGCGACACTGTGCGAATATAACAATTTATCAATCATCTTGTTTAACACGGAGCCCCACAGGAAGGGCTACATTCCCACTTAACAATAAGAGTCTACTGTATGCTAATTAATTTACTTACTTTCACTTAAGGTTATTTCAGACGTGTCTGCCCTTGTGCTTTTATAAAGCACATTTTACACAGAGACCAAACAAATATTTTATAGGTAAAAAAAGGGTTGGGGGTGTGCGATGTTAACTTTAAATCTTGGCTCACACTCAGTCTTCTGGGGGTTAGAGTGGAGAAGAGTGGACTTATTGAAGCATATTCGAGGGCTCTGGCTACAGAGGTTGCTGCTAATTCTGGAGCATATGAGAAAAGTGAAAGGACAAAGGCCAGCAGTCTCTGGAATTTTAATTTTTTTAACGTTAACTGGTTGTTATTTCCAGACACATGGTCTCCAGGTGGTAGGTCTACCATTATCATTCAGTTCAGCCTAGGGGTGTGCTTCTGCAGAAGGAAGCAGAATGTAGTTCCAACCCTCAGGTGACCTTCAGTGCAGGGGTGGGGCTGGGGTGGGGCTGGGGTGGAGGGAACTGGATGAACTTGTCCTGACTCACACCACATCACAAGTAACACAGGTGCACAAATTTCTAGAAAACCAGTTAGGAGAGAAATTCTGGGAAGATGGCTGCATTGTCAACAGCACCGGTTTGGATCTTCCAGAATCTCTCCATAAAACAGGAAGAGCATGTAGACGGCAAAACCAAACACATTGATAACATCTGTGATGAAACTAGGTGACAAGGTTTCTCCACAAATCCTAAAATACAAGTGTGTGCATGCGTAGTTGCTTCAGTCATGTCCAACTCTTTGCAACCCTATGGACTATAGCCTGCCAGTGGCTACTGCTAAAGTACCTGATGTTACTGGCACTTGTGAGGCAGAAAGCAGAGAGAAGGAACAGGGCAAGCCTGCAAGCAGGGGAACCCAAAGAAACAAGAGGTATCCCTGGAAAGTGTGGTGGTGAATCACAGAAGAATCTGGAAAGGTTTATGCCTCCCACAGAAGGTGAGTCCCAAGGGCCTGTGGCAAGAAATTTGATGGGGCTCTCTCAACCCTCCACACTGACTAGCTTTCTCTCCAGGTAAGGCCTCACCAAAGGAAACAAGGTTAGGAATGTAACAAACACTGAGCAGAGTAAGGACAACAGAGGCAAAGGGAAGAGAAAGAGCAAATAAAAGTGGGAGCAGGAAGAGGGGAAACAGGAGATCTCAGAAAGCAAATTGTTTCCTGTAACACTGGACAAAAGCAATGTAAGAGGGAGCTCCACAAAGTTGGCAAAGTTCTGTGAACTCATCCACCTTCTAAAATTCAGGAAAAGTAAATTCACATAAAAATGAGTGATCACAAAAGATATGGGTCAATGTCCATAGAAAGTGACTATCAGAAACAAATGAAATGTTTATGAGAATAACGTGACAACTGACAAAAAGGTATGCTAGAAAGACGTTAAAACTTTAAAGTACTCTTCCAAACACACCAAAGACATTAAGAAAAATGATACAAGATTTGAAAGAACAATAATCCAGAATTAGAAAAACTCAGAAATGAAGTGATAAAACTCATGAAAAAAATTATACATAAAAAGTCATTTTAGAAATAATACTGAATTATAAGGAGCATAAGAGCAAATAAATACAATAAAAAGTGCCTTCAGAAGATAAAAGGGAGGGTTTTTCATTAAAAAATTAATGTATAAAAAGATTTTTTTTATAAAAAGACTTTTAAAGAATCAAGAGAAATTAATATTGAAGATAAGCAAAGAAAATATAACATGTGGATAGCAGTCATCCCCAGAGTAGAAAACAGACTAAGGGAGCAGAATAAATAATAAAAATCATAACTCAAAAAACCTTGTCTCAAATTAAAAAGGAAAGGTGTAAACTCTATATGTTTACATATTGAGAGACCTCTATATGTCTTTAAGAATATCAACCCAGAAAGATCAACATCAAGTGACATTTTAATAGAATTGCTGGACTTGAAAGAAAAAAAGAAAAAGTCATTTGGACATTGGACAGAAGAGCATATGACTTAGAATAAAATTAGGTTTTCATCAAACAATTACTATACTCTCATCAGGATTTCCCGGGTGGCACTAGTGGTAAAGAAAGCCACCTGCCAATGCAAGAGACATAAGACATGAGGGTTGGGAAGATCCCCTGCAGGAGGAAATGACAACCCACTCCAGTATTCTTGCCTGGAGAATACCCATGGACAGAGGACCCTGGCAGGCTACAGTCCATAGGGTCGCAAAGAGTCAGACACAACTGAAGCAACTGACTGACTGACTGACTGTAGCAGCTCTTGTGACAAAGGGAAACAAGGAAATACATTTCAGATACTCAAAGAATGAAAACATGCGTCAAAAATTTTATACCCAGAAAACCTGACCTTCAAGTAAATAGGGCACAAACTCCTGTTAACACACAAACCTCAGAGAACCATGGTGCCATGATGTGGCCTTCTGAAGGAATCCATTAGAAAACAAGATTTAAAGAATGACTAGAGGGACATCAACAAAAAGACCTGCGATGAGCATAAACATGGAATAAATTAGCAAAGTGAGACTAAAAGGGAATTTAAAGGGAGAGACTGTATTAATAATATGCAGCAGTAAGTGATCTGGCCGTGTAAGTAAAGCATAATAATTTTTCAAATGGAAGAAGAGGGATAGCATATTTCCTGTAAATTGGCAGAAATCTACAAGTCTCTGTATACAGAGACTTGAGCAGACTCAGGCTTGATCCTTTTGAAAGACTATATAGATGCTGTTATTACATTAGGAAGAATATAATGTCTGGGTTTCTTTTTTTCTCCAATGCAAAAATTATTTGATTCTTTTTAGTAATTTTATTTCACTGTTTTCAGTAATCAGAATTGGTTATGTACTATTAGTATTGTTATCCCTGTATATTTTATGTGTAGGATGCAATAAAGCAGATGAGTAAATCCTGACAGGATTGGGAAAACAGCAAGATATTCCTATATTAGAACTGTGTTGTGCACCCTGGGATCACTCTGGACAGTGGGGCCTTCTTTACAGCCTGGAGACTGTAAGGACAATTCTTTACACATGTGCCATATGCACGAGAGAAGGAGTATAAATACACCAAGGTCCTAAAATCCCCAAACTACAAAATAGGAAGACTTACCAGAAAAGAAATACAGCTCCATGCGAGAATATTTATTCATGTTTACATTGCTGCAAGTTTAAATAAATGTTCCTCTTTTCTAAGTTTTCTCTTTATAACTTAGTTCTCTGCAATACAAAGAAATAAAAGAAAACAATAGAATGGGAAAGACCAGCAATCTCTTCAAGAAAATTAAAGATACCAAGGGAACATTTCATGCAAAAATGGGCACAATAAAGGACAGAAACATTATGGGCCTAACAGGAGCAGAAGATATTAAAAAGAGTTGGCAGAAATACACAGAAGAACTATACAAAAAAAGGTCTTAATGACCTGGACAACCACGATGGTGTGCTCAGTCACCTAGAACCAGACAACCTGGAATGTGAAGTCAAGTGAGCTTTAGGAAGCATTACTACAAGCAAAGTTAGTGAGGTGATGGAATTCCAGCTCAGCTATTTCAAATTCGAAAAGATGATGCTGTGAAAGTGCTGCATTCAATATGCCAGCAAATTTGGAAAACTGAGCAGTGGCCACAGGACTGGAAATGGTCAGTTTTGATTACAATCCCAAAGAAAAGCAATGCCAAAGAATGTTCAAACTACCATACAATTAACACTTATTTCACATGATGGCAAGGCAATGCTCAAAATCCTTCAAGCCAGGCTTCAGCAGTATGTGAACCAAGAACTTCCAGGTGTACAAGCTGGATTTATAAAAGGCAGGGGAACCAGAAATCAAATTGCCAACATCTGTTGGATCATAGGAAAAGCAAAAGAATTCCAGAAAAATATCTACTTCTGCTTCATTGACTATGCTAAAGCCTTTAATTGTGTGGACCATAACAAACTGTGGAAAACTCCTAAAGGGATGGGAATACCAGACGACCTTACCTGTCTCGTGAGAAACCTATATCAGATCAAGAAGCAACAGTTAGAACAAAACACGGAACAATGGACTGTTTCCAAATTGGGAGAGGAGTACGTCAAGGCTGTATCCTGTCACCCTGCTTATTTAACTTATATCCAGAGCACATCATGCAAAATGCCAGGCTGAATGAAGCTCAAGCTGGAATCAAGATTGCCAGAAGAAATATCAATAACCTCAGATATGCAGATGATACCACCCTAATGGCAGAAAGCAAAGAGGAACTAAAGAGCCTCTTGATGAAGGTGAAAGAGGAGAATCAAAAAGCTGGCTTAAAACTCAACATTCAAAAAACAAAGATCATGGCATCCAGTCCCACCACTTCATGGCCAATAGATGGGGAAACAATGGAAATGGTAACAGACTTTATTTTCTTGGGCTCTAAAATCACTGCAGGTGGTGACTGTAGCCATGAAATTAAAAGATGCTTGCTCCTTGAAGAAAACCTATGACCAACATAGACAGCTTATTAAAAAGCAGAGACATTATTTTGTTGACCAAGGTCTGTATAGGCAAAGCTATGGCTTTTTCAGTAATTATGTACGGATATGAGAGTTGGACTGTAAAGAAGGCTGAGCGCCGAAGAATTGATGCTTTCAAGCTGTAGTGTCGGAGAAGACTCTTGAGAGTCCCTTGGACTGCAAGGAGATCAAATCAGTCAATCCTAAAGGAAATCAACCCTGAATATTCATTGACAGGACTGATGCTGAAGCTGAAGCTCCAGTACTTCGGCCTCCTGATTGGAAGAGTTAACTCATTGGAAAAGACCCTGACTCTGGCAAAGATTGAAGGCAAAAGGAGAAGGGGGCAACAGAAGATGTGATGGTTGGATGGACATGAGTTTGAGCAAACTCCAGGGGACGGTGAAGGACAGGGAAACCTGGCATGCTGCTGTTCATTGCATCACAAAGAGTTAGACACGACCTAGGAACTGAACAACCAAAAGTTTGACACTTAAGGCAAGAATGAAGGAACTGAGATGGAAACTTAGCCTCTTAGACACCAATGACAAGACAAATCTCAAACCCAAATGATGAGGTGATTAGCAAAACCAGCTCTGTTGAATTAATTCAGTTAATTATATGTAGCAGTAATACCTAGTCCCATTATCTCTCACTGTGTGCCAGACACTGTGTGCTTATTTGCATTGCTTCCTTTAATCTTCACCAACACCCTTTTGAGGTACAAACTATTTTAAGCCCCATTTCACCAAAGAGGAACTGAGTCCAGAGATGGAGTAGCTTGACCAAGGTCACACCATTAGATTCAGACCTGTGTTCTCTCATGCCAAAGTCCCTCACTAGGAGCTCTCTGGTGTAACTGCTGAGGAAAACTGCATCATGTTAACTTGGGTTGTTATTCTGGTTCTCCTTGATTTGTTTCCAGGAGTCCTGGAATAAAGCATGCCATTTAGACATTGTGACACAGGTGCATTTGCCCTGGGTGGACCCAACAAGACACCCCAAATCCAACCAAGATGCCGGGGTGGGGCACTCCGATGGCATCCAGCAGGCCACTCACTAACTGTAGTGCTAACAGTGGGGATGGGAAAGACGTAAAGAGACGCAAGTTCTATTCCTGGCTCGGGAAGACCCCCTGGAAGAGGGCATGGCAACCCACTCCAGTGTTCTTGCCTGGAGAATCCCTGGACAGAGGAGCCTGGTGGGCTACGGTCCATGGAGTTGCAAAGAGTCAAACACGACTGAAGAGACATAGCACACATGCACTTAACTTCTCTGTTTCCTTACTGATAAAATAGCAATCCAAAACATCTCAGCGCACAATAGTTCTTGGCAAGATTAAATAAGGTGCTATGTATACAACAGTCTACAAACATTCCAAATCCATCTCCCTCATCCCATGTCCCCCCCCACCACCGTGGACTTCAGTCTCACAGATACACGACATCAGGCCACAGTGGGAGTGTTGTCTGAGTGTGAGGCCACTATTACATTTGGTTTGGTTTTGCTGCTTTTAAAGCATCCACCCATCACCCCAAGTTCAACATATCTGGAATATTTATCCTTACAGCATTTTCAAAATTGGTCCAAACTCTCCAGTGGAATCTGTCCTGGAAAGAGTCTCTCTCTCCAAATAAGTCATGGTCATGAGAAGACACAGACTGTTAGAGCCAGACTTCTCCAAATATTGTCTGGAGAGCGGGCCTTTGAACAAGAAGACTGAGCTCATTCAAAAAGGGTCCCCTGCCTCCTGCAGTGGGATGGAAAAGGGAAACAGCAGCCAAGCAGATGCTTCCCTGGGCTTCCTTCCTGTCTAGGCTGGGTGGAAGAGAGATGCAGGAGATTTCTTTGTTCTGCCCCGGCTGCCCCACTGGGGAGGAGCAGCAGAGGAGGCTAAGAAGGGGCTGCCCTACCTGTCCTGCCCATGGAGTCCTGGGAACATATACATTCCCTGGGGACTGGCCCACAACCCCCTTCCCAAGCCCTGCAGTCCTCAGATTTCACCATCCTGGGGGGAAAACAAGGGAGATGTTAAGTGCTATTTAAGGTTTCTCTGTCTTACCAAAACCCTTTGTAGGAGATTATTAATGTCAAAGGAAAACCAACCTTATCCTCACGCCTTCTTTCCCCCTGAAATCAGACAGGCCTGTGCTGGGACTGCCTACGTCATGGAGCACCCAGGGAAGGTGGCCACAGCCTCCACTCCCCCCCAGGCACCGAGGGACTTTGCAACCCACTCTAGAGAAAGGAAGCTTTCTCCCAACCCCGCCAGAGGCATGCGGGCTCCCTGGGTTAAAATACAATTATTAGTCAGGCTTCTGATATGTAAAGAACTGGAATAAGAGAGATAGAACTTACAAACCATACTACTCATAGCTTTTGGGGGTCTTCAAAATGCCCGATTTTATCTTAATGAGAAGATTCCTAACCCAGACAAAACTTCCTCTCAAACTCTTACTACTTGTAACCCATAAAGTATATTTTTAAAGACTTGGACAATAAAGCATTATAATTCCTACATAGGGTTTAACTGAGAAAAAGAGTATTTGTTGGTCATTCTTTCTTCCCTCTCTTTGTGTGTGTTTGTGTATAAATGATGCAACTTTAAAACAATATACTCTAACGGTACTGGTTTGGAGACTCCTCACCTTCCAAGGGGCATTCAGACTTGGTACATTCAGGGTTCACATCTCAACAGTGGTCCCTGGGAGGCTTTGATGCTGGCACCTCACCCCCTAACCCCTCACTGCTGTGAGCCAGGTGCTCCCATCGCTCTGCATCTCTGTGTCCTTCCTCTGAAATCACCAATTATTGCTACATCAGACTCTCAAATCCTCCCCGGAGGTTCTTGGACTTGACTATGTCTCATGGATAACACCTCAAACAACCTTGGCTGCCCTGCTGAGGCTCTGCTATCTCCCCCACGTGAGTTGGGGAAGCAGCCCTCCACCCAGGGAGTCACTAGATGTTACCGCCTCCTTGCTCCCCTGACCCAGCAGAAAGCCATGGAGCTACTCCTCGGGGCTCCGGTTCTTATAGGCCTGCTTGAAGAATTCCAACTCTGTAGGCTGCCGATGTGGGGCCTGGTGTGCTCCACAAGGAATTCTCAAAGAAGATGGCAAGTCCAGGAGTGGGGGTCACGGTGCTGAGGCCCAGAGTGGGCCCTCCAGGGGCCCTGATGGACACAGGCCCGCTGACCACGGTGGCTGTGATCCTGGAGGGAACTGACATTAAGTCTCCCCAGGGCCCCTCTGCTGCCCCCCGGCACCTCCGGTGTGTGCTCAGGTGCTTGTCAGACTCCAGGTCCCCGCTCACCCCGGGGCCGTGACGGGTGACTCCCTCGTTCCCTGGTTCCCCAGCATCGCCAGAAGAACATCATCAGCCCATCGGCCTCCTAAACTCCCAGAGATGCCTTTGTCACTTGGCATGACTGCATCTCACTCTCTGATCGTAACAAGTTCTCCTGCCATTTTTCCTCTGCTACCATTCACGGCATGTTTCCACTTATGCTGAAGGGAAAGGACACTGCGAACCCTGCTTTGCTGGGAACGTTCAGCCTCTGTCTAAAGTCTGAGAAACCACCCTGGGGAGGCACGGCGTGTCCCGCCCATGTTAGAGCATCTGACATCTCTGGGAGCTCCAGCCAACAAGAGGCTGAATTACAGTGAAATCCACCTGATTGCTCTGCTCCTTGACATGTCTATACCATACATTAATGAGGTGTGTCCGACTGCAAATGCAAAACCATCTAAAAATAGATTCTCCCCTGCATGAGTTTAAAGCCTTGAGGCTCTTCTTCCAATGTTGATTACCTTGGGTTTGCTATAACCAAGATATAAACACAGGATATAAAAACAAGAAAAATAATCTTTTAAGGTTAATAGCTTTGAACAATTAGTATAAGTAATCACACATTTGATATTTTCTGCAATATTAATTTTGAAACTGAGCAAACAATTTTGCTAAGCCAAAGTACTCAGCTGACTAAGAATTACTTTTTTTTAATCCTCATTCCAACCAAGGAAGTGAATACGTAACATTAACTGTGTCATTCACCATGTTAGACCTCAGTCATTTTGGTCCCTCAGCCATTTTGCCCCCGTTGGCACTGATATTTAATGGTCATCGCTTCATGAGGCTAGAGTCCAGCCATGTTCATCATCTGACCAAGAAGCAGCCTTCCCGTCCTTAAGCTCCAACTATGCAGAAAACACTCAAGCGTTTGTGGGCTCAGGAGTGGAGCAGAACGTCTCAAGGGCTTTAAGAAACAATGTCACCCTGATGTTTTTAGCCCCAGGACCTAGCACAGTGAGGGGACGGTAGTAGGTGCTCAACACTCGACTTGACTTCCGAGTAGGCAGCATCTACGTGGACAAGCCGGAGAAGGCAATGGCACCCCACTCCAGTACTCTTGCCTGGAAAATCCCATGGACGGAGGAGCCTGGTGGGCTGCAGTCCATGGGGTCTCGAAGAGTCGGACACGACTGAGCGACTTCAATTTCACTTTTCACTTTCATGCATTGGAGAAGGAAATGGCAACCCACTTCAGTGTTCTTGCCCGGAGAATCCCAGGGATGGGGGAGCCTGGTGGGCTGCCGTCTATGGGGTCGCACAGAGTTGGACACGACTGAGGCTACTTAGCAGCAGCAGCAGCACATGGACAAGCAGACAGAACATTTAGTCATTCCCGCCCACTGCAGCTGGCTTTTAACCTGTGCCAGAGATAGGACTTACATTTTTATATTTCCTCTTCCCAGGATGAGGCATGTGCATCTATGTGCTGCTCTTGTTCATGGGGCCATGAATAAACCCCAGTCTGACGACTAAAGCCTAGTGCTTAGGAGACAGAGAAGCCGACCTGAGGAATCAGCTGAGACACTGACAGATGGCTGGTTCCCCTCGACCAGGCTGAGACCAGGGCCCGCCCCTCACCCCTAAGAGAGAGAAGAAGGGGCAGGCAAGCACCCTTGCATCTGTGGAGACGGCCGAGACCCTACAGGTGGTGGAGGAAGTGAGAGCAGCCGTCCTCATGTGTCTGAAGTTGAGCCCTTAGGGTGCAGAACCCTCAGGGAGATGGCCCTAGCAACAAAACAGGCCCTGATAGCTGGCTGCCAGGACTGCCCCCCTCGAAAAGCTCATCTACTAGAAAAACTCTCTGTTCTACGTTTTTGCTGAAAGTTTGACTCTTCTTTTATAGTTTAAAAGTTTTAACTGAAGTCATAATTGGTTTATTCCTGCTGGCAGCTAGAATGAGTCAACTAATTTCTAATAAAATGAGAAAAAATTATTTGCAGGGAACATTCTATAATTCTTTTTGGAGATATAAATGTAATCATGGTCAAAATTGCTAAAAATAATGTTTCTGAATCCCAGTACCCTAAAAATATATTCACATTTAATAACTAAAGTATTATAACTTAATTATTATTATATAACTATTTTATTCCATGTGTAGTCTCTAGACCACCCATATTTTATCCCTATTATCTCTGTTTTCTATAATGCAATGTGATATAAATGTAACGTAGTGCAATGTAAAGAAAGGAATGAAATTCTTCATAGACATTCATTTTTAATGCACTGTAATCATTTTCCCTAATTGATTAAGATCACAGCTCTCTAAGGGCTTCTCCTGTGGCCCAACTGGTAAAGAATCAAGATCTGGATTCAATCTCTGGGCTGGGAAGATCCCCTGGAGAAGGGAAAGGCTACCCACTCCAGTATTCTGGCCTGGAGAATTCCATGGACTATGGTGCATAAGGACTGTAAGTCTCTACCTGTAACTCTCCATGGGGACTACAACTCTCTAAATATTGCAAACACATGAGATCCAAGTCATACTAAACAGGAAAATAGAAAAAAAAAAAGGAAAAGAACTGCCTTTATTGATGAAAAATATAAAATATTTTTTGCACAGAAAGAAAAGGTTGTATCGTTTCAGTTTTAAAACTTGAAAAGTAATTTCTGGAATAAAATTTGTGATTGAATTCAGAAAGTTTGAAATTGCATCTTTAAAGCAGTTGGTCAGTTTACTACCAATACCTATAAACCTAGTCAGTTTCCCTTTTCTATTATCTTTGAAAGATTAAAGAATCCTGTAAACCTCAGCAGGAATAAAAATTTGACCAGATGGGTTTTATACTGGGAATGCAAGGATAGTTTACTATTAAGGATTGTATTATACGACACATCACATCAAAAGATCACATAAGAAAAACTTCACTCAGTGCTGCTGCTGCTACTGCTGCTAAGTCACTTCAGTCGTGTCCAACTCTGTGCGACCCCATAGACGGCAGCCCACCAGGCTCCCCCGTCCCTGGGATTCTCCAGGCAAGAACACTGGAGTGGGTTGCCATTTCCTCCTCCAATGCATGAAGGTGAAAAGTGAAAGTGAAGTCGTCACTTAGTGCAGTCAATGCCAAAAGCCGCTTGGGAATACTCTACTCAAGTCCTGTTAGAAAGAAAACAGGAGGAAAGGAGGAGCAAAGAAAGGAAGGACAGACTGGTAGAAGGACCCCACTACAAATCATCAATATAACAAAGTCTGTGTATCTCACATTACCAGTTAACATTTAATTGCAAAACACTAGAAGAACCCAGATAAGAATATCTACTAACTCTAACTGTGTAACATTCTGCTGGTAAATGCTAATTAATCAATAAAACATGAAACAAAAAATACACAGATGATGTTTTGTAGCATGATATATAACATGTTACAGATTATTTTTATATTTGAACACATTAATTATAGCAACTTGTAAATAATACAATTATACACACAAAAAGCAAGAAATCTTCCTATAAACCTTGAAAACACCATTCAAGAGTTCTTAATATGAGCTATATATACAATAATTAATAGCTTTGTGTATTCCAGCAACAAACAGAGGTTCTAAAGGAAGGGAAGATGATGCACAGAAAAATTCTAGAAATAATCTTACGGTAACTGTGTGATATTTGTGTGAAAAAAATCTAAAACTCCCCTGATGCACATAAAAGAAGAACTGAATGTGTACAGCAGTAGAGCATGCGCCTCAGGAAAAGACAGCAAAGATGTCAATCACTGGGATGCAAGGAATGAGAGAGGGGATACCCAAATCACTGATTCAGAAAGATATCTGAAACAATAAAAGATGTAAATGGCTGGGGAGGTTTTAAAGAAAACTAGCAAGAAGAATTTGGTTCTGTCAGATACTAAACCGTATCATGAGGCTAACTACAGCAGCGTGAACCTGGCATAGTAACCACTCTGCAGAGCTGCAGACTGAAAACGGGATGCCCACAAACAACCCCCATATATATGAAGCTCATAAGTGAAAAGAAACCATCCCAAATAAAGGAGGCCGATTCAAAAACTCCCACCAAGAGGATTGGCTGTATCGGAAAAAATCAGGCTTGAGCTGAAATTCAACTGTACAGCAACATAAAATCCAGATGTATAAAAGAGCTGATGTTTCAGACAAATACAGAGACAGAAAGACACAGAGAAAAAAGAAAGGAAGAAGGAAGGAGAGCTAAGGAAAAGGGAGAGAAAAGAAAATGTGTCACAAATGTAGACAAATTCAAGATAGGGCTGGACTTTCTAAGCATAAAAGCAGAGAAGAAAAAAATCTTTAAACATACAAAAAGATCTGACCAGGTAAATTTTTCACAAAGAATTTTCAGCCTGTTTTTAAATATGGAAAAAAATGTCAACCAACAAATCAGGAAAATTATTTGCTGTATGTCTAACAGATAAAATTTATAGACCTCTGTTAAATCAATAGGATTCACATACATATAATAATCATATATCACTTTTTTTTAATTCAAAGGAACTTAATAGAAATTCATAGAATGAAAATTTTAATTTCCAAAAACTATACTCAGTAACTGATGAGTACACAAAAATATGTTTACTTTTGTGGTATTTTGCCCTATTGAATTGGCAAAAATAATTTTAAAGTAAAACACCTCATTAGAACTGATTCAAATGTATTCTTTTTAATGGCTGAGTAATACTCCATTGTGTATATGTACCACAGCTTTCTTATCCATTCATCTGCTGATGGACATCTAGGTTGCTTCCATGTCCTGGCTATTATAAACAGTGCTGCAATGAACATTGGGGTACACGTGTCTCTTTCAATTCTGGTTTCCTCGGTATTTCCTCAGTTCTAATGAGGTGGATGAAACTGGAGCCGATTATACAGAGTGAAGTAAGCCAGAAAGAAAAACACCAATACAGTATACTAACGCATATATATGGAATTTAGAAAGATGGTAATGATAACTCTGTATGCGAGACAGCAAAAGAGACACAGATGTATAGAACAGTCTTTTGGACTCTGTGGGAGAGGGACGGGGGGATGATTTGGGAGAATGGCATTGAAACATGTATAACATCATACAAGAAATGAATCGCCAGTCCAGGTTCGATGCAGGATACAGGATGCTTGGGGCTGGTGCACTGGGATGACCCAGAGGGATGTTATGGGGAGGGAGGTGGGAGGGAGGTTCAGGATTGGGAACACATGTACACCTGTGGCGGGGTCATGTTGATGTATGGCAAAACCAATACAATATTGTAAAGTAATTAGCCTCCAATTAAAATTTTAAAAAATAATAAAATAATAAATAAATAAAATAAAAAATAAAGTAAAACAGTAATTTTAAATGCTGGCAAGTGTTCACACCATAAAATGGACATTCTCATACACTGTTGAAAAGAATGCAATGGAAACAAACTTTCCAAACAGCAACTTGGAAATATCTACAGGGAGTTTTTGCCCAGTAATTATACTTTTGCAAATTTATCCTAAGAAAATAATCACAGATATGGACAGAGATTTATGTTCAGGAAAGTTAATTATGCATTATTTATAATGGTGAAAAATTGGACCTGGTCTAAAAGGAGAAGGGTTGAATTTATTATGGCATATATTCACTGTATAATGAAATATAAGTGATATAATAGAGCTATGAGAAATCATGTTTCGTAAGACTATGTAACAGACTGCTGAGAATATGTTACACAATGTCAGGTACAAACTTTTGTGTAAACACCAAATACACAGACACACAAACACATGAACTGGAAATAAAGACACCAAAATATAAACAACGGCTCTTTCTGAGTAGTTAGGTCATGGTTCATTTTCTTCCAACAACTATTGGAATTCTCTAAGTTATCTAAGTTATCTATATTCTCTAAGTTATCTAAGATAAATATATGTTACATTTAAAACATTGTCTAAGTCAATAATCAATGCTTACTTTGTGCCAGGCTCTAGTCAAAGCATCCAGTATGTATTATCTCATTTAATTCTCTCAACAAACTTGTAGGTTAGATAATGAGTATATTATCCTCATTTTATCAGTTAAGAACTAAAACTAAAGGAGGGTAAGTAACTCACCCAAGGTTACACAATAGACAGTGGATAGGCGGCAGGTTGCAAGTGTGAAGTGGGTAAACGCAGGCCCTATAACTGCAAAGCCCACACACTGCTACATCAGTCTACATCAGCGATTGTCAAACGTTCTGGTCTCAGATCCCTTTATGCTTTTAAAAACTACTGCAGCTCCCCCATCAGAGCTTCTGTTTAATTGGTTATTTCTATTGGCATGTCTTAATATCTACCATATTTAAAATGACAAATTTTTAAATTCACCTCAAAATAGCAATGACAAACTCATCACATGTTAACATAAATAATACATTTTTAATTAAAAAAAACTCTAATTGCAAAACAAAAACAAAAAAAAAATGCATTGAGAAGAATGGAATTATTTTATCTTTTTGAAAATCTCTTAATGCTGGCTTAATACAAAAGAACTGAATACCCATATCTGCTTCTGGACTTAATTTATTGCAAATTACATGTCATGTTGTCTCTGGAAAACTCCACTATAGATTCATGAGAGAATAAGAATAAATAAGCCAAAAAACACTTATTATATTCTGATCATGGTTTGGACACAGTGGGCTTCTTGATAGAGTTTGGGTGACTTCTAACGACTTTGGAACCACACTGAGAATCACTAGTCCACACTGAGTTTAAAAAAAGGAAAAAATGATAAATTGACTAAAGAGTGTTCATTGTGTATTCAACACTCATTATCACTTCAGATTCTGAAAAGACTCCAGCACAACAGTTCACAGGGAAACAGGGATTCACGAGCCCAGGGCAAAATTATCTTCTAAGATGCCAGTAGCCTCCAACCCACTGGTTGAGCTGAAAGAAAAAATTGAATCAGAATAGAGTTCTGGAATTGTTAGCCTTGTACTGCTGCTGCTGCTGCTGCTAAGTCGCTTCAGTCGTGTCTGACTCTGTGCGACTCCATAGACGGCAGCTCACCAGGCTCCCCAGTCCCTGGGATTCTCCAGGCAGGAACACTGGAGTGGGTTGCCATTTCCTTCTCCACATCTGATCAAAAGAGGCAGGAGACTGGGCATGCCCAGCAGAGAGAATCAGCCCCAAGGAGCCAACCCTGCTTCAGACAACCAGAGGAAAGCCGTGTGAGAAGCCAGTTCACTGCGTAAGAGAAGTAGGCTGTAACAAGTCATCAGTTCATTCAGTGGACATTTCTTGACCAGCCACTAGTTTGGGCATTGTGCCAGATGCTGAGACAGAAAGTGCAGAGGAAAACAATCTCGTGTTCAGTTCAGTTCAGTTCAGTCGTTCAGTCGTGTCCGACTCTTTGTGACCCCAAGAATCGCAGCATGCCAGGCCTCCCTGTCCATCACCGACTCCCGGAGTTCACTCAGACTCATGTCCGTCAGGTCGCTGATGCCATCCAGCCATCTCATCCTCTGTCGGCCCCTTCTCCTCCTGCCCCCAATCCCTCCCAGCATCAGAGTCTTTTCCAATGAGGCAACTCTTCACATGAGGTGGCCAAAGTACTGGAGTTTCAGCTT
>NW_011494720.1:6022787-6041778 GCF_000754665.1 Bison bison bison
TGAGGCAACTCTTCACATGAGGTGGCCAAAGTACTGGAGTTTCAGCTTTAGCATCATTCCTTCCAAAGAAATCCCAGGGCTGATCTCCTTCAGAATGGACTGGTTGGATCTCCTTGCAGTCCAAGGGACTCTCAAGAGTCTTCTCCAGCACCACAGTTCAAAAGCATCAATTCTTTGCTCAGCTTTCTTTATAGTCCAACTCTCACATCCATACATGACCAGAGGAAAAACCATAGCCTTGACTAGACGAACCTTTGTTGGCAAAGGAATGTCTCTGCTTTTGAATATGCTGTCTAGGTTGGTCATAACTTTCCTTCCAAGGAGTAAGCGTCTTTTGATTTCATGGCTGCAATCACCATCTGCAGTGATTTTGGAGCCCCCAAAAATAAAGTCTGACACTGTTTCCACTGTTTCCCCATCTATTTCCCATGAAGTGATGGGACCTGATGCCATGATCTTCGTTTTCTGAATGTTGAGCTTTAAGCCAACTTTTTCACTCTCCTCTTTCACTGTCATCAAGAGGCTTTTTAGTTCTTCTTCACTTTCTGCCATAATCTTGTGTTCATCGTCACTCAATTCCTAGTACCGAACTCAGTACCTCCCACATGATAGGTGCTCAATAAATGCTGAGGAGAGATGGATGGATGGATGGATGGATTGAGGGATGGATGGATGGATGGATAGATGAACCAGCCCAGCATCTGCCCTCAAGTAGCTCATCGTCTATTGAGGAAGACAGACATATAAACAAAGAATCACAATACCTTGTAGCCAGTGCTTGAACTGAGGTGAGCAATAGATATTCAACAAAATGTAATTTCCAGCAACTGCCCATGAACACCAACACCTTGAAGATGCTGAGAGATGGCAAGAGGAGGAAGTTGAAGTGGGCTCACTTCTGGGGGAGAAGTACTGGCAGGAGCCAGGCCATGTGTGGAGGCCTGGCGCTGGCAGGATGAGTGGGTACTGGGTCATGGCAAGGACCCAGTCCCTAGAACTGAGCCTGGCGTGGTGGCTCAGGACTAGGGGAGAAGCCTAGTTACTAGAACTATAGTAGACAATTGGAAAATGAGGAGTAGTACATTCGACCTAATCTGATGGAGAGTTAGCAGAATGCCCGAACCAGGCTTTCTACCAGCCCTTCTGTGTCATTTCCACAGCCGGGAACAGAGCTCAGCCTTCAGGGAAAGACCACTCAGCCACAGCACAGGGGGAAGCCTGGAGGGCAGCGGCCAGACAGAGGCTCTCTTCTCCTACCCCACCACCTGCCTCTCTCTAGGCAGCTGTGTATAGCTAACCATTAACATTAATGTTCAACCACTGTTAATATTCAGTTCAGTTCAGTTCAGTCGCTCAGTCGAGTCTGACTCTTTGCAACCCCATGGACTGCAGCACACCAGGCCTCCCTGTCCATCACCAACTCCCAGAGTTAATATTAAGTAATACTAAAATAAATGAAACAACAGTTGCATTCACAGCCCAGAGGCCAGAGCATAGGCACTTGACTACATTTTAATTCAATGATATAGACAGATAATAAAAACATCTACTGAACTTCCAAAAGCAACCAAGGCTGTAAATGTTCTTAGAGTAGGGGTAGCAGTCAGTCATTTAAGTCACTCAGTCATGTCCAACTCTTTGCGACCCCATGGACTGCAGCACGCCACGCTTCCCTGTCCATCACCAACTCCCAAAGCTTACTCAAGCTTATGTCCATCCAGTTGGTGATGCCATCCAACCATCTCATCCTCTGTTGTCCCCTTCTCCTCCCACCTTCAATCTTTCCCAGCATCAGGGTCTTTTCCAATGAGTCAGTTCTTCGCATCAGGTGGCCAAAGTATTGGAGTTTCAGCTTCAGTATCAGTCCTTCCAATGAATATTTAGGACTGATTTCCTTTAGGATGTGAAAATGAAGTCACTCAGTCATGTCCGACTCTGCGACCCCATAGACTGTAGCCTACCAGGCTCCTCTGTCCATGGGATTTTCCAGGCAATAGTACTGGAGTGGATTTCCATTTCCTTCTCCAGGGTATCGTCCCAACCCAGGGCTCGAACCCGGGTCTCCCGCATTGTAGACAGATGCTTTACCATCTGAGCCACCAGGGAAGTCCTAATATAGACATAGAATAAAAACATCTACTGTACTTCAAATTCCAGAAGCAACCAAGGCTGTAAATGTTCTTGGAGTCAGGGGATAAATAGGATGAAAAAATGTTCAGAGCTGTGTAGGCAGAAGCAACATAAAATTCTCAGTCTAAAAATAGTTGGCTTTGTTGCCACCGTGTTTTTGTTTGGTTTGGTTTTGTAAGAAGTAAAACCCGTTCTCTTGCATTTCTAGGTATGAGAAAGGATTTGCAAACTGTAAATAAAATCTAATGAGCCCGAATGCTCACCATGTAACACTCTTCACACCAGACTTTCCAAGGTACCTCTCCCAGAAACCAGAACAGCTCAAGGGTGGCAAGTTAAATAAACCCATCTTAAGTTATGACCAAAAGTAGAAGCTCCGCAGCCACTGAGGTAAGAGAGGAAAAAGGGGTCTACAGCCATCTGCACACGCAACTAACCCATGGGGTTTTGCTCCCCTGTGTGTGGATCAACAGCAGGATAGTGCTACCATATCCCAGAACCTTCTCTGGCCTGTCCCACCAGGAGAAGCACACAAGATGTCTATGTAGTGGGCTTCCCTGGTGGCTCAGACGGTAAAGAATCTGCCTGCAATGCAGGAAACCTGGGTTACATGCCTGGGTCAGGAAGATCCCCTGGAGAAGGGAATGGCTACCCACTCCAGTATTCTTGCCTGGAGAATTCCATGGACAGGAGCCTGGCGGCTACAGTCCATGGAGTCTCAAAGAGTCAGACACAACTGAGCAACACACACACACACACAGCAGGTAACTAATTCTCTGGTCTGATGTTTATGTAACAGATTCACTGTGATGGCAATAGGAGTTGTTTTCAGTGCCTTGTAAGATCAATCAAAACTACAGCAAATAAATAAATAGAGCTGGTTATCAACTGAAACAAGGAAAAACAACTGCCCCGGCCAATCTGGCTTTTCAGATTTGAAAGCTTTAGTAAAGTCCGTGAGGACACCTACCAAATGCAGAATACAGGCTATTACAAAGTCTTCAAAGAGAGAAAGAGAGAGACCCCATTGATTGAAAGCAAGGCAACAGAGATCAAAATATGCCCCTAGCGACACAGGGCAAAGCATCTTGCACTTCATACTCTGTTTATTTATAAAGAACCCCAGGCTGTAACGCAGTGGACTGTATAGCCTGCCAGGCTCCTCTACCCATGGGATTCTCCAAACAAGAATACTGGAGAGGGTTGCCATGCCCTCCTCCAGGGGATCTTTCTGACCCTGGGATCTAACCCGCAACTCCCGCAGCTCTTGCATTGGCAGAAGGATCCCTTACCACTGGTGCCACCTGGGAAGCCCATAACTCAGTGAGCACAGCTACAGACTCAAAGGCCCCTCTGCCTCCATCATGCTCTTCAGGCAGGACCACAGGCCCCAAATCTCAGCCTCTTAAGAGCTTAAGAGAGAACTTGGGGTCCCACACGGTAGGGAGGGAAGGACAAAAGGAAAAGAAGGAATGGATGAAGGAATTGTTTTCTCTGCTGAACTTGAAAATCAAAGAAATTTTTCCCCTTTCAGGTGACCTCTGTCAGCTCTCTTTCCCAAGGTAAATTTCAAATCCACTAATCTCACAGGCTAATATTAAAATTAAATATGGCATACTGCTTCATATAACATTTCTCTCTATGTGGCGATTCTCAACAGTGTATATTTACCTAAGCAACTCCCATTGGAGTTTCACTTTGGGCCAGATCTAATAGTCCAAGAAAAGGGGATTACTACTATTTATATATGACTTAATCACACTTGCAAAACTGCCTGTCCTGTAAGTATAACTCACTTTAAGCAGATGCACACAGAACAAACCTTCAGCTCCAAGATCTAAGCAAGATGCTTTCAATTAACTAAAGCTGCAGTACAGTAAATGATACCTTGGGAACCTCAAAGAGACTGCATCTTCCAAAGGGCCCCATTTATGGGAAGTGGGAGCATAACTTAGGCACTGGAAACACTCAGCTCAAAATAATTAAAGGAGTAAATGGGCTTGCAGAATACACTTGCTTCAGATCTGCCTCCCAACTTGGACATGCTTTATTAGACCTAATTGAAATTGTGGGTAGATACTCGAGGAAAAAGTTTCCTGAAAGAAATAGGAAACCACATTAAATTAGAAAGGATTTAAGTATTTTCCTTTATACAGAATCCTGGTTTACTTTGAAATAGTGTAATATTATAATTTGTAATAGTGAAACCAATTCTTAGAGAACTGAGTTTCAGAATGGAGGTGGGGAAATAAGACAAAGTGACCTAGCCAATCAGCAAGAATAGTGCAGCAATCCATAAATAAATAAATAAGGAAGCAAAACTTTAGAACCAGTGAGGGGGAAAAAAAAGATCAGTGATTGTCAGAGATTCGGAGGAAGGCAGAGGTGAACAGGTGGAGCCCGGCTGAAACCATGCTGGATGGTGCTGTCATGGCGGATGCCTAACATTATGGTTTTGTCAAAACCCACTGACTGTACAACACAAAGTTGGAACCCTAAGTAAACAGTGGACTTCAGCTAATTAATAAAATGTATCAGTACTGGTTCATTAATCTCAACAAAGTTACCAGGCTAATAGTGCAAGATGTTATGACAGGGACCACTGTGGGGTGGGGTCAGCTTCCCTGGTGGCACCAGTGGTAAAGAATCTCCCTGCCAACGCAGGATATGAAAGAGAGGCGGGTTCATACCCGGGGTCAGGAAGAGTCCCTGCAGAAGGAAATGGAAACCTAGTATTCTTACCTGGGAAATCCCACAGACAGAGGAGCTGGCAGGCTGCAATTCGTGAGGCCGCAAAGAGTCATTCACAGCTGAGCAACTGAACGTGGCACTGTGGGGTTAAGCACAGGGGAACTCAGTACTCTCTGCTTGATTTTCCTGGAAGGCAAAAATGGCCCTAAAAAATAAAGTCTGTTAATTTTTCTTAAAAGGAGTGGAAGGGGAAAAGGGAAGATGGAAGTTAGCTGAAGTTAGGAGACCAATATAGAATCCAGATAGGAGAGAAAACAAATGTTGAGACTTCGGTTGTTGGGGTACTAAATGTCAGGACACAGCATGAAGATGAGCAGCTGCGCGCCCTCCACATTCTGTTCAACTTTCTTCAGGCTAGTGCGCTACCTCAGGGGTACATACGGTCAGGATTAGGAGCCTTGCTGTTTTTGTTGTATACCTTTAATAGGACAATAGTGTTTATTGATGAGTATACCTTAGAATATAGAAAAGAAAAACTGTGCTTCCTGAAGATGATACTTGGAAGAGATCAAACTTAATATCTACCTACTTTGGCCTAAACATTGATACTTGCATTATGAAAAATAAATACATAAATGAAATGCCTACTTACTGGGGAAGTTGAAGACCCAGTTTTGCCACATGCCCTGAACTGAAAGTCAAGCAATTTAAATAGCTGGAATTTTCTTTTCTTTTTTTAATTCTCTTTTTTAAATTTTTATTGGGGTACAATTGATTTGGGCTTCCCAGGTGGCTCAGTGGTAAAGAATCCATCTGCCAATGCAGGAGACGCGGTGTCGACCCTTGGGTTGGGAAGATCACCTGGAGAAGGAAATGGCCACCAGTATGCTTGCCTGGGAAACCCCGTGGACAGAGGATCCTGGGGGGCTACAGTCCATGGAGTTGCAAGAGTCAGACACGATTTAGCAACTAAACAACAAAACAATTGATTTACAAAGCTGTGTTAGTTTCAGGCATACAGCAAAATGAATCTGTTACACATATACCCACTCTTTTTTAGAGTCTTTTCCCGTATGGGACATTACAGAGCATGGAGTAGAATTTTCTGTTCGATACAGTAGGTCCTTACTAGTTATCTACTTCATATACAGTACTGTGTATGCGTCAGTAACAATCTTCCAATTCACCCCTCCTTCCCCCAACCCCTCCCCGCCATCCAGTTAACCATAAGTTTATTTTCTACATCTGTAACTCTGTCTTGGTTTTGTAGAAAAGTTCAATTGCAGTAGATAGAACTTTCTTATGGTTTTCTAATTTTCTCAAATTATTCTTTTTTTTTAATTATTTACTTTATTTTTGGCTGCACTGGATCTCCGTTGCTCTGCACGGGCTTTCTCTAGTCGCATTGAGCAGGGACTACTTCTCACTGTGGTCCACAGGCTTCTCACTGGGGCAGCTTCTCTTGCTGTGGGGCGCGGGCCCTGGGATGCAGCGGCTGGAGAGTGTAGGCTCAGTAGTTGTGGTGCAGTGGCTTGGTTGCCCCGTGACAAGTGGAACCTTCTGGGAGTGGAGATCAAACACGTGCCCCCTGCATTGGCAGGCAGATTCTTATTCACTGTACCACCAGGGAAGTCCCTGATTTTCTCAAATTCTGTATAAGCTAGTGTCACTAATACACACTTGGGCCTCAATTACCTACTTTCGTTAGGCATTTTTAGAAATCTAAATTAAACACATGGATTGAGCCAATTTTTTGACCTAATTTTTAAAATTTCACTGTGAAGTTTATTGTAAACACTAGACATCTAGTTTCTTCTATTTATTAACAGTGATAGCTAACACTGCTTTAAACAAGAGAAACAAGTAGCCAGATAATTTTTTAAATGAGTTAATTCCTATTTTATTCTCATTACAAGAGGAATCATAAAAGAATGAGAGGCACTATTTTTCCCCTTTGCTTTTCACTCTGCCTGGATGCTGGTGGTGGGGTTCAGCTAAGGCGACTCTAACATCCCTCTTATTTGAGGACCAGAGACATAGAAGCCAAGCAGGCACCTGTCCAGAAGGCCCTCAATCCCTAGGATCGCATCTGCACACAGAGACGTTAAGAGGAGAGGTGGCTGCATGTGCTGCTGCTGGAGGCCGAGGTGCTTCTACCTGGGGGAGGGGGTGCTCCAGAGGACGGGGAATGGAGATGAGTGGAAAAGGTGGGTCCCATGAGGGGCTGGGGCCTGTGCACAGTTCCCATGAGGCACCCGATGAACTGAAGTGAGATCTCTGTGCTCCACTAGCCACCAGAACAGAACCACCAGCCTGGGCCAGGACACCTCACCGGCACTGGTGGTGGCAGACTTTAGAGCTTTTCTTCTGTTTTCTGGAACTTTCATGTGGTCCCTGATGGGGGAAGGCAACCAGGCTCTACTGGCTCAGGAGAATCAATTGTTAAATTTTCAGGCCTTTTGTGAGCTGGTTGGTTAAACACGGTCATTATTTTAAAATGAAATCATAAAAGCTTAAAACTAAATAAATTATATTAAATATAAGAAGCAATAAATACTTAAAACTAATCACTTCTTCAGTATTTGACTAGATTGGACTATAACTAAAATCTGTGCTCTTGGAGTCCTTTACCCTGGCTGTACCTGAATCGTAGAAATACCATCATGGGGATAGCTCTAGCCAACTCCGTGTGCAGTGATGTCACATTGGTAGCTTGCCACCAGCCTGGATGACAGTGTTTACACCGCAGAAATTAGCAACCCCTGCCCATCAGCAGCAGCAGCAAAGCAGGGCGTGATGTTCTAAGACCAGGAATTAGCAAACTATGGCCCACACGACAAATCCAGCCCACCACCTGTTTTTATATATAAAGTTTTATTCGAATGTAACCATACTCATTCATTTATGCTTTGTCAATGGCTGCTTTTCCTGCTTCCTTTCTGCAACAATGGAATTGTGTAGCTGAAACAGAGGTATATACACTGCTATGTATAAAACAGATAATAATGAGCAACTACTATATGGCACAGGACCCTCCACTCAGTGCTCTGTGCTGACCTTAAGAGGAAGTAAATCCAAAAAAGACGGGATATACGATTCACTTTGCTGTACAGCAGAAACTAACACAACATCTGAAAAGCAACTATACTCCAATAAAAATTAATTTAAAAGAAAGAAAGACGGTATGGCCTGCCTTCCTGGTCCTTTACAGAAAAATTTTGCTGACCCCCAGAATAGACTTAAGAAAGTGATGGATAAAATGTTAATAATGCAAATTAAACTTTAAAATGTGTTTTATCTGTTGCCTGGAGTTGTGTTTGAGTAGCACAAAAAATTTTTTTAAATATTCTTTAATATTCAAAACTGTTTTCCAATTCAGTAAAGAAGATACCTATATCTATTGATGTTGCAAATTAATGAAGTTCCAAAACACAGCTTTATTATATCACTTCCATATGACTGAGCAATAAAATTGAAACTATCAGCTGATACCTGTGTCCTAACTAAATTCAGCATCCCAGTTGTTACATATTTAGCAACAAGATCACCACTGCATCCTATGACTGACTTGCGCACCATTTTGGTGGATGACAGGGATTTCTGCTGACTGTCTGGTTTTCAAAAAAAAGAAAGGATTCTCACACATTTCTTGCAATGAAGTATTGTGGAGCATATTTATAAACTGCAGTATTTAATATGGCATTGAAACTTCACAATAGTATGATGAGTCTGGAATTATAAAGTCCATTCAATAGGTGGAACAGAGATTAAAAAGGTTAAAAAACATCACCCAATGGTGAAGCTAGGATTCGCACCTAGATTTCTTGAAAATCTGAGCACACCGACTTCAAATTATACCTTTAGAAGGCACTATTAGAGAAAATACACCACCATTTTTTTTTAAGTAACAGTGAACTCAGTTATACTTTAAAGTAAATTTGTATTTTATTCATTTCAATATAAATATACATGAAAAAGTTATATGTGGAACTTTTATTCTATAGGCAGTGTTTGGATTCACCAACCCCTTGAAATAATTCAGCAGTGACCACAGAGCTCTGCAGTCAAATGCTGGAAACTTTGGAAACAATCACTGTCATTTTTCCTTTTTTTTTAATATTTTATTTATTTAACTGCTGCATGCTGCAACTAAAAAACAAAAGATCCTGTCGCTTATCTGTAAGATCCCTCTGCTGAGAGACCAAGTTCCCCACCATATACTTGATCCCTGACTTTGCTCCCTTCCCCATAAACTGCTGTTCACAGTCCTTCTAGAATAGCCATTGGCTTCTTTCGATATTCCATCCAGCCTGGATTGCAGTGTGGCCCCTGGGGAATGTCTTGCATACTTTGGGGACCCTCCAGGGCAAAAAATTGAGGGTGGAATGGCTGCTTGCAAGGGCTCAGTGGTGAAAGAGAACAGACAGACAGACTCAGGAAGTGGAAAGCAAGTCGGAGTGACCAAAGTAAAGGATGTCAGAAGGGAGGAGTAAGAGCCCCGGGAACAGTTTTAAGTGGGTAAGTTACATGGTCTGATTCATGTTGTTTTTCTTTTTATTTTTTAATGATGTCACATCTGTGAACCACTGACTGTTACCATATCCAAAGCTTCACCTTCCGCCCAGAGATGAGGAGGCAGGGCCCAGCCGTGGAGACCTCTGGGGAGGCCCACACCAGAGGGCAGGAGAGCAGAGTGACCAGAAGCCTCTACAGAAAAAGTCAAGGAGGAATCCGAGTGTAACAGGCCCCAGCATGAGGGGGCCATGAGCCCACAGCCAGGGCTCGGAAGGCAGGCGCAGGCGACGCGGCGTCTCCTGGGGGATCTGGCCCGGGTGGCTGGCCGAGGCGCTGCTGTCGCCAGCTCTGTCTGGTGTGCAGCCCAAGAGCCTGAGCGGAAGAGCCAAGTGTAAAGGGATATTCTGGACAGCAGTGAAAACTCCATTGTCCAGAAAATCAAATTCTTGGTTTTTTTCTTTCGCTTTCTTGGGTCATTAATAGGTGTGGTTTTGACAACAATAGACAAAAAAAAAAAATATAATAAACTCAGTAATATTCAAAAATTATTTAATTCAAGAAGGTGAACAGTCCTGCAGTGGGGTCCGGGGAGGGGCAGCAGGCACCATGTTGGGCCGGGAAGGTGGCAGAAGAAGCCCCTGAAGCAGCTCAAGAAGCAGGCCTAGGACATGGACGAGGAAGACAAGGCATTCAAGGGGAAACAGAAGGAGGGGCAAAAGACACTCAAGGAGCTAAAACCAAAGGCCCAGGTGAAAGGCCCCCTGGCCACGGGTGGAATTAAGAAGTCTGACAAAAAGTAAGCTGTTCCTTGTGCCCGAGGCAATGATGACCCTTAGTTCCATTCCTGTTCAAACATCTGGATTCCCAGCCATGATATCCGTTGCCACCTATAGCTGGAATCCAGTGTTGTCTTGGCACCTACTGTACATTTAAGCATAAGCTTTTGTTTAAAAAAAAAAAAAAGGTGAATAATCTGGACAAAAGAAGCGTGGAGGGGGAAACTGCATTATTCTTTATATCTACACCGTGTGTGATGCCAAGTCCTTGCTACACATTAAGCCCCCAACCTCCGTGCGGTAGTGAAGTTCAGGTGAGTGTTCATTTACTGCAGACAGAACAGGAGGGCAGGTAAGTCCCCATCGCCACCCCTCCACCACCCTCCAGGAAATGCGGAAGGAAGGCAGGGAAGAGGCTCAGATGCTGGACTGCATTATTGGGCTAGTAGAATCTTCTTGCAGTGGCACCCCACTCCAGTACTCCTGCCTGGAAAATCCCAGGGACGGAGGAGCCTAGTAGGCTGCAGGCCATGGGGTCGCTAAGAGTCGAACACGACTGAGCGACTTTACTTTCACTTTTCACTTTCATGCATTGGAGAAGGAAATGGCAACCCACTCCAGTGTTCTTGCCTTGAGAACCCCAGGGACGGGGGAGCCTGGTGGGCTGCTGTCTGTGGGGTTGCACAGAGTCGGACACAACTGAAGCGACTTAGCAGCAGCAGAATCTTCTTGCATGTTTTACCCTTGAAATGAACGCACGTCCTGAACAGAAATAAAGCTGGACAAGGTGCTGTGCCCTCCTCAGCCACGTTTTGCCTACCAAGTCCCTGCTTCATCACTAGGGTCTCACACATGCTCCTAATGTTACACTGAAAACAATGTCAGGAGAGTCGCGGCCGGGTGATCACCTCATTGCCAAATCCCCTGGCTCCTTTTAAGTTCTTATTCTCCTTCATTTTCATAACACTAGACTACCTACCCTTGTAACCAGGCCTCCATCAAAAAAAAAAAAAAAAAAACAGAATGATTTGATGTCTACAATATGCAGATTGAAGGAAAGGCAGGAGGCCAAGACAATATTAGTGTTTCAAGTGTGTGTGTCTGAAACGTGTTGCCAAAACAGAAACTGGGAAGTGGGGAGGGAAACGTGGTTTGGGGGGGAGAGTTAAGATCCGTTCAGCAGGTTCCTGGAGACAGAGAAATCCAAATCAGGGCAGGGGGGCCCTTGAGACAAAAAGAATTGCACAAGGCCTCAGAAACAATGCAGCCGTGTAGAGAAAAAAGATAGGCCGCTCTGAACTCCGCCCCCTCCCCACCGCCCACAGACAAGCCTTGCTGAAACAGGGCTTATTTTCTCTAGTTCGACACTGGCTCCTTGTTGACTGCATTCTAAAGGCCTCTCTGCCTGCCTCCCCGGGTCCCATGAAAGCCTCTCATTTATCCACTCGATTGGAAGCTGCCTTCAGACAGAGGGGCCTGCGTGGGGCGGGGCGTCTCTCTCACCTGGAGGGGTTCCCTTCTCTCCTGCCCAGAAGGTGGGTCTGCTTATCTCAACCTTCTCTCCCACCCTCCACAGCCTCCAGCTCGCATTCTTTCCCCCTGCCTTTTCTCGGGATTCAGCAGGAGCACAGAACTGATTTCTTCAAGACTTTCTCTGTTTTCCCCTCCCTTTGCCTGAGTGCTCACTTTTTCCCCAACTGTATTGACAAGAGAGCTGTCTTTCACCACGTCTGTGATTCTCTGACACACCCTGAGGTCAAGCAAGCAGGGAATATATTTTTGGTTGATTGACTGAGAGCCTAATATGTAAAAATGTGCCTCGGTAAAACTAAAAAAAAAAACTGATCATTTAAGTATCAAAGGAGTTCCTATTTGCAGAAATGAAATTATCCATTATATATTCTTTTCTATTGTGATAAAATAGAATAACATAAAATTTACCACTTTAAAGTGTACATTGAGAATATTCACACTGCTGTGCATATATATAGCCATCTCCAGAACTTCTTTCTTCTTTCCAAATCGAAACTCTACCCATGGAACAATAACTCCTCATCTCTTCCCCACCCACAACACATCTGGCTGGGGCTATCTACTTTTTGTCTCGATAAACTTGACTCCTTTAGGTACCTCATCTATGCGGAATTACAGAGTACTTATCCTTTTGTCTCTGATCCATTCCACTTAGCAACTTCAAGATGACTGCATATCCTTTCAGCTAGCTCCCAGCTTAACTCAAAATTCATTCATTTCTAAATATTTGACAACTGGCATGGGAAGAACAGTGACCACATGGAAAGAAATTAGGACTAAACAGAACAGGTGTGGGCCACAAAAGACCCAAACCCCTACCCCACTTTCAAACTGGAACTCTTGCACGGCTTCTCAAAGACGTATCTCCTTTGGAATATAAGGAACGCCAAATCTGAAGATAATGTAGTGGAAGAAACAGTTCTGTGCCCAGCGTGGTATAAATTCTTTATCATCTCATTTAATCTTCAGGACAACTCAGTGAGTCACAACCATATTATCTTCATTTTACAGATGAAGAAACCAAAGCTTTAAGAGGCCAAGTAATTTGCTCCAAATCACAGCCAGTAAATACTGGAGTTGACACTCAAAACACTCACACTGATGTCTATTTGACCCCAGACGCCTCTCCCTTAAACACCCAATGCTTACTCCCCAGGGCCCCACTCCACCTGGAAGAAAGGAAAGCAAGGAAATCAACTTGATAATCCAAAAGTGAGACCTGAAAAGAATGGCTTGTAGTATTTAAGAAAAGCATGCTGAGAAGGTGACTTTAAAACAGGCTGAGTGTATAAATTGTGATCAGACTATTAACGTCTCTTTTAAAGAAAAGAACAAATGTGCTTCAAGGGTAACAGAGGAATCTCATTATTAGATGGGTTATCATAAAGGTTGTGAGTCCCCTTCCCCCAGAGACTGCAGGAGGAGAGGCGGGAACCTGTCGAGATCAGGCTGCCTGGAGGCAAAGAGGTGAACCAGGCAGTCTAGGGGGACTCCCCCAGCATCAGAAGTCCCCGAGGTAATTCTAGTGAAGCTTTTGAGTTCCTGGAAGAAAGGCTTCCTAGAAACCCTAGGTAAGTGTCATAAATATGCATGTGTATTTTATCCTCTGTCATCAATATAGTCCTACTGGGTGGGGTGCATGTTTGACACTTTCAAAATTTAAGGGGCAATGTCCCCTTTGATTGCAGGGCATTCTGCAGTGAACCAACTTTCAAACTAACTCCAACTTCCATTCGAGCAGTGTCTTTTAAATTCAGACTGGTAAGTGTGCCTTGAAGTGAATATTTCACTGAACAGGGAAGATGCTAGCTTTTCATTTTAATGTCCTTACAGCTGGTTCGATATGCATTGCCTCAGAGGCTGAGTTTGTCAAGATATGTAAACAGCAAAACCCAATGTGCTTTTCTGGGAATGACCCAGGCTACTGAGGCAGATTAAGTGTATGGAAGGTGACTCCCAGGACATTTTACACACAGAACTTCTTTACGAGGAAAAATGAAACTGAGAGCATGCGCATTCCCAGAGACAGGACGCATGTAAACACAGCCAGCATTCGCAGGGATAAATCTCTGGTCAGAGATGAGATCTGTTTCTAGAGCAGACACATTACTTCTATCTTACATTCATTCTGCCAAATTCTTTAAGCCTCTATGGCCCATGCTCACTTTCCATTCTTTCTGTGGTTGTAAAGGGATTCCAAGTGAGGTCCACCTCCTTCTACCAACCCTTTAATTTGAGAAGGGAGCTTGTTGGCCACTGCCAGCACATCTGTCTCCTTCTCGGGTCCTCTACCCACCCCAAACCTCCTCATCTGTCAGGGTGAAATCCTCAGTGCAAACAACGTTTCAAAACTGCATGCTTCCTACGGCCTCTGAGATAACTTCACCTGAGGCTTTATTCAGAGTCTCATTGTTTAAAAATGATATTTCTTATGTCATAATTATGTAAACGTCTGTGTGGATTCGGACTGATATTTGCTCATCTTTATGCAAAATGGAATTGGCTCCAATGCAGTGCTGTTAGGGTAGGGCAGGGGAGGGGTGGCAAATAATGGAGTAATTTCCATGAATATTGAAATGTGGAAATTCTATCTTCTACAAATGTGGCTATACTGAATCCCGAGCATGAATGTCTTTCTGGCATTTACGGAGCAACTGATGTCAACGATGTATTTCTCATTTTAGAATACTGTCTTTTTCAGGACACATTCATTGTATTGATGAAAGCATAGGAAGCTTTTGAACTATCAGCAGTTTTTTATTAAGAGGAGTCAGAATATATATATATATATATATATATATATATATATATATATGTATAATATGTGTGTGTATATATAGACACACAACCCCCAAAATCGACCACGCAAGGCAATCCAGTTATTTCAGCTACCTTTTCAATCATGAGGGACAGGGCAGCACCAGGAGAGAAACTAATGATACAGAAATACACAGTGACTATTAAGATGGACAGATGATCAGGCAGTTAGGTCATGACCCGGCCATTCTAGGGGATGCCTTCTGTCTTCTCCCAAGAAGACATTAACACATTTACATTCATGTACCACCAAGCTGCTGAATGGGTATCATTTAAGTAGCTGGATTAAATGGGTAAAGATAACCTCCCAGAAATTCACCCCAAAACCAAAGCCAAACTTAAAAATCCATAGTTAGTGTTCATGGTGGGGATGTAGCCTTGGTTTCTGGGAGACTTCCAGACTTCCAAACTTGATGCTGTCTGTTCTACTATAGCGTCCTGGATGAGTCATGACAATTACCATACAGAAGAAGGTAACAGGGACAAAAGGGGGCTATAAACTTGGAGACAACATTTCCTCTTAAGGTTGAACTATAAAATTGATATCTGCAGACCAAAGAGACATGCAGGGTCTCCTAAAACTAGAGAAAGAAAGACCCGCAGGCTTGTAGGACATGACTGTCAACTGGCTGATGAGGTTAAATATCTAAAGAAAGAATACATCAGTCAGGAGGGAAGGACGGTCATGGAAAGATGGAAAAGAAGGAGACTCCCGACTTGACTGAGAGGGGAGAGCTGCCTGGTCCAGACACCCAACAGCCGTCCCGGGGGCAGGCCAGTTTCTCTGAGAAAGATGACTAGGGTGGGTTCTCAGAGCCCCTTGTTAGGAGTCCATGCTCACCTGCAATCTTCTGATTATAATGCACTTTCCCAGGTCACGAACACGTTTCAAAACAATAAATCAGCATTTTGGTCTACACCATCGGCCTTCCTGAGTTGGGTTAATGTGGGTCCATCCCCATGAGACAGAGCCACTGAAAACTGTCTTCCTCCATTTTTCAGTCTTTCCCCATTTCTCAAAACAACGAACGCACATGATCTACAAGAGTAAACATATAAGGCACTGTTGATCACTTTGTATGAATCACTGTGACAACACCACAAGGGCAACAACAAGAATAAAAGTATTCCGTTTGGGGGAGAAATGTCTAGTAAATTCCCCATTTTGTCATCTTACAGGCAGTTTGAATGCGGAGCTGGAATTTTCTATTTTATGTTTATTTTGTCCTTCACAATGCCTGGCCCAGTGCTGGGTGCTTGAGCTTGCAGATAGGTGTTAGTTTATCAAGCGAGTGAAGAGCAGCAGCTGGACGACATATTACCAACTGCGACTGCATGACGCAAACCAAGCCTCGGACACCAGTGGCCCCCGAGGGGTGGTCCTGACATCCAATCAGAACCCAGGCCGCTGCTGTCCCCAGAGGGCAGACAGCTGGGTCACTTGCTGCGTTTCTCTCAGCCACATACTCTTTGGGCTCCGGCAGAGCATGTGGAGGAGGAGGAATTCCTGGGGACACAGGGGTCTGACGGTGAGCTCACACGTGCTCACCCCGGACGTCTGCTGAGGTCACTGCTGGTACGTGGCCATCTCTGCGTTTAGATGTGACTGTAAGCACCACAGTGAGAAAGCATTCAGTTCTCTCTCCCTGTTCACTGGGCAAGAAAAGATTTTTCATTTCATACATCATTTACAACTTGCTGCTGTGATTCTAAAAAACCAGTGGGCTTTATCGAGTTAATGAGCAAGAAAAACATATTTGGTGAGCGTGTTAATTTTTTGAATGTTCTGTGGAGCCCAGGACATTAGGCAACGTGCACAGGGCAGCTGGGCACAACAGGGAGCCCCCGTCCCCTCAGATTCATTCCACTCGGCTATGGGGGCACCTGGCTATTTACTAATAAGTCAGAAAACGGGTCTTAATAGAAACTAAACAGCAAAGGCATCATTCACTTTGCATTCTTTAAAAAAAAAAAAAACGGGGAAAAGACGGGGGTGCATATAGATTGGGAAGGGGAACGAGGGAAACTTCTGCGATATTGGAAATGTTATATCATATCGTCACTAAATGATGGATACACGAGTGTTTACATACGCTTTTTTTAAAAGCTCAAGCTATATACTTGAGTACTGCTCCATATTTTTTGCTTTACTGTATGTCTATAATACAACCACATATACACAAACAAATTTTACCTTGGCTGCTGCTGCTGCTAAGTCGCTTCAGTCGTGTCCGACTCTGTGCAACCCCATAGACGGCAGCCCACCAGGCTCCCCCATCCCTGGGATTCTCCAGGCAAGAACACTGGAGTGGGTTACCATTTCCTTCTCCAATGCATGAAAGTGAAAAGTGAAAGTGAAGTCGCTCAGTCGTGTCCGACTCTTAGCGACCCCATGGACTGCAGCCTACCAGGCTCCTCCATCCATGGGATTCTCCAGGCAAGAGTACTGGAGTGGGGTGCCATTGCCTTCTCCATCACTTTGCATTCTCTGCACCATCTCCACTTGGGAACATTTGGGACCTTGGGCAAAAGTCACCATTAACCTGAGGTTCTCTTCCACCTGCCAGTCTTCACAGCAAGAAAGAGGAACAAGTCAGCGGCTACGAGGACAAATCAGGTCAAAAAAGGGAAGAGAACTCACTGACCCTCAGAGCTTGGGATCTGTTAAATGATATAAGATGATCTGTCTAAAGAATGATGTAGTAATGAAGGTGAAAGCCCAGACACTTGGATGAAAGGGCTTTGTCAAAGGACCAGGAAAAGACAGTGAAATAAGTCTTAATTTACCAGAGGATCCTTTTAGAGCTCTTATTCTTATCTATCAAAATATCTGATACTCCAGCCTAGTTAAATACATCTCAGAATTAATCTGCCTGTAAAACCACTGGACCAAGAGCATCACATCACATTTTACAGTTTCTCTTTGAGTTTCACCTTAAGCTGGACATTTAAGACTGATCCCCAGCAAGTTCACGGCACTGACAAAACGCATACCCAGAACCGACAGGGCAGGTATGTATTTTTCTCATCTCTTTCCACACATGGTAGATGAGTAGACTTGGGTCTCATTAAAGAGGGGGAGACATTTGAGCTATCCACTATTCAGTGGAAACACAAAACGACAGCTGCCACTTCACGGCTTAGAACATTCAGCATAAAATCGACAAAGAGTAGGGACAATATTTTAGTGTTATTCAATTCATTTAAAGACAGTCAACTTCTGGACCCCCACCTATCCCAAAGATAGCCAGTCATAAACACATACATGCACACGCGCATGCACACACACAGTTCACAACTCCCAAAGAGCCTGAAAGTGGCAGGTGGCAGGTGGCAGGGAAGACAGAAACTGGCTGTTTTCTAGATAAGACAAAATGCAAAACAGTGTATTTCAGAAAAGATATAAAAGAAGTATCACTATTTGGGAGAGGAACATATTTGTGTTTTGTTGGAAAATAGAAATAAAGAAACGGTTTTGTACTCCGATATTTCATGGCATCTTGTATTCTCTTTTGCTGTGACTGTGATAAACCTCTACTTAACCAGACACCCAGTTTGCAGTAACTGAGACCACAGCCAAGCCATTATCTCGGGAGGACTGGGACTCACTCACACCCTAAGAGGGGCTCTATCTCTGATGCCTGGTAAATGGTTAGGAATGTCAGTAAGAATATCTTTTTGCAAATAATTTTTGGAGAAACGGGAAGAAGAGGGTTGAGAATGCAGCCAGGGTGAACGAGGCCAAGGAGAGTGGGCTCTCAGCACAACACTTCTGTGTGTGTGTGTGTGTCTTCAGATTTATTTTTAATTGGAGGATAATTGCTTTACAGTATTGTGTTGGCTTCTGCCACACAACAACGTGAATCAGCCATAAGCACACACGCATCCCCACCCTCCTGAGCCTCCCTCCCCATCCCCGCTCCAGGCTGTCACAGAGCACCCTGCTGAGCGCCCCGTGTTATACGGCGACTTCCCATTGGTCGTCTGTTTCACATACAGTGAGGACGTTTCAGTGCTACTCTGTCCATTTCCCCCACCCTCTCCTCCTCCGCTGTGCCCACAAGTCTGTTGTCTCTGTCTGCATCTCTATTCCTGCCCTGCACATAGGTTCATTGGTACCATTTTTCTAGATTCCATATATATGCATTAATATACAATATTTGTTCTCTTTCTGACTTACTCCATTCTGTAAATAGGCTCTAGGTTCACTCACCTCACTAGAATGACTTAAATGAGCTCCTTTTTACGGCTGAGTATTGTCTCACTGTACGTATACACTACAACTCCTTACCCATCCATCTCTCAATGAGTATTGTCTCACTGTACGTATACACTACAACTCCTTACCCATTCATCTCTCAGTGAGTATTGTCTCGTTGTACGTATACACTACAACTCCTTACCCATCCATCTCTCAGTGAGTATTGTCTCGTTGTACGTATACACTACAACTCCTTACACATCCATCTCTCAGTGAGTATTGTCTCACTGTACGTATACACTACAACTCCTTACACATCCATCTCTCA
>NW_011494720.1:6042938-6043503 GCF_000754665.1 Bison bison bison
TGTACGTATACACTACAACTCCTTACCCATCCATCTCTCAGTGAGTATTGTCTCGTTGTACGTATACACTACAACTCCTTACCCATCCATCTCTCAGTGAGTATTATCTCGTTGTACGTATACACTACAACTCCTTACCCATCCATCTCTCAGTGAGTATTGTCTCGTTGTACGTATACACTACAACTCCTTACCCATCCATCTCTCAGTGAGTATTGTCTCACTGTACGTATACACTACAACTCCTTGCCCATCCATCTCTCAGTGAGTATTGTCTCGTTGTACGTATACACTACAACTCCTTACCCATCCATCTCTCAGTGAGTATTGTCTCGTTGTATGTATACACTACAACTCCTTACCCATCCATCTCTCAGTGGACGTCTAGGTTGCTTCCATGTCCCCGCTATTGTAAATTGTGCTACAGTGAACACTGGGGTGCATGTGTCTTCTCCAATTAAGATTTTCTCAGGGTATACGCCCAGTAGTGGGATTGCTGGGTCACACGGTAGTTTTCTTCTTAGTTTTTTAAGAAATCTCCACACTGTTCTCCATAGTGTCTGCA
>NW_011494720.1:6043865-6084332 GCF_000754665.1 Bison bison bison
TACACTCCCAACAAGAGTGTGTGCATGGTTTTAAATGCTCTCCTCGGATGTCCCCCAGAGTAGGAAGGACCACCCCACTCTCCCTGCATTATCCCACATCCCCTCACTCCACAGGCTGTACCAGAGGCAGATGGGTCCAAGAGTCCACCCTATACGTGGACCCAAAGGGACACACTACATGTCCTGCAGCACAACCCTCACTCAGGCACAAAACAACTCCCCATTTAAACCTTAGACTCACTCTTTTCAGCCCAGAGAAATAGATGCTGCAGATCTAAAGTATAAAAGTAAGGCCTGGCCAGGCCACTCTAAAGGAAACCTCAAAATTCCCAACTAAACTCACATAGGTGGGGAGAAACAGTAGTAAATCAGAGAGGGAAGACCCAGGCAAGAGAACGCTGCCCAGAGCTGACCTGGGTGGGGAAAGAATATTCTGGTAAGGCTAGAAGAGAGCCTGCCTCCTTCTCACTGGAGCACTGGTCGGAAAGGTCACCTAGTTCAACAACCATGAGGCCACCCAGCTCTCAGTTAACCCCCATGGTGAGACCCCTGTGGGTCACAGACTCATGTAGTCCCCTTCCCTTGAGTGCAGGTGGAACCTGGAATGTCTTTCTGGCCCACAGAGAAGAGCAGAAGTGACTGGATAGTCCTTCCTGTGATTATGTCACATCCTACCTCCATTCTAGCCAAGGGAATGAGATTCTCTTCATTGGCTTGGTAGGCAGAATGATCACCCCTACCCCAGCAAAGATGGCCATGCTCTAATTCCAGAACTCACTGGGTAACAAAAGAAACTCAGCAGATGTGATTAAGATTACAGACTTCTAAGGAGATTACTCTGGATTATGTGAGTGGGCTCAATCTCATCATATAAACCATTAAAAACACAGAAATTTCTCTGGCGGGAGTCAGAGAAGTGCTGCAGTAGAGAGGCAGGTGAGATGAGGCCAACAGGAAGCTAGAGAGGCTCCCAGAGTCAAAGGATTTAAGGCACTGTTGCTGGTTCTGAGACGTAGGGGCCAAGTACAAGGACCAAAGAAAGGTCTCTAGGAGCCGAAGGTGGCCCCCAGTTGACAGCCAGCAAGCAAATGGGCTACGGTCCTACAACCACAAGGAACCGAATCCTGCTAACAACCAGAGTGAGCTTAGAAGCAGCTACTTCCCCAAAACCTCCAGAAAGGATCACAGCCCTTGTGATCACATCTTGTGGGACCCAAAGTAGAGAAACCAGTTGATTCCAACTGTGCCCAGACCTCTGCAGAGCAGCAAGCATAAAGTAATACACTGGTGTTGTTTTAAGCCACTACCTCTGTGGTAATTTGCTGCAGCAGCAATAAGGACTGCAGACTGGCCTTGAGGAAGTACGCGTCCATGCTGTCAGAGCACCTAAGAAGGAGCTGACGGTGTCACCAACAGACAGAAAATGGGACCCACACCAAGAGCAACTGAATTCTGCTAACTACCACATGAACTTGAATGAGAACTCTCAAGTTCCAGACAGAAACTGGCCTCACCTATATTATGACTGCTGCCTTATGAGACCCCAAGCAGAGGACCCAGTTAAGCTGTGCCCAGATCCTGACTGATGAAAACTATCCGATGATAAACGTACTAAGCTTGTTGCTCCTTGGTTACACAGGTATTGGGAACTAACACACCCTCTTCCAAAACTGTGGGTTTATGCTTCTTCTGGACCACCTCAGCCCAACACCTATACCAACAGTTTCTAATTCAGGATTGAGGCCAGTGCAGAGACTGGTACATAACATATTAGAGTTTAGGACGCAGATCTAACATGACTGGCACCTATAACATGCAAATATAGACTTTCTTATTCCCACCAGAATTAAAATCAGATGCCTCTAAGATGGAAGACCACACTCTGCTCTTTCCCATTAACCACGGTATCACCCTACCTTCCAAAGGTGACATGGGCTCTATGATGAGGACACAAAGAATCGTTAATTCCTTTTTTACCAAGCCATGTAGGAATATTAATCTATCACTTTATTTCAAACATTGTTCTCTACAGTATTTTGTCCAGCTTGCCAACACTAACATGAGGAACTCTTTTGTGTTTAAGTGATAGAAACTCCGACTCAAACAGGCTTGAAACATAAAAAGGGAAAGACTGGAAAGTCGGGTGCAGGCAGGGCTGCAGCCATGGTCTCTCTCCAGGTGAGTTCTCCTCTGAGTTTGTGTTTTTCCCCAGCTGGCTCCTCCCTTGTGGCAAGATGTCAGCCAGTAGCTCAAGAATTCACCCTCCTTTCACCCCAGAGGTGGCAACACAAGTTCAGGGCCTGACTCTCACTGGCTCATTTAGGCGTGTCAATCCTGGACAATCACCATGAAGAAGAGAGGGTTTGCCAATGGCCAAAAGCCAGGGGTATAAGGTGAGTGGGTCCCTTCCCATCCCTGCAGACTGAGACCAGGGAGTGGGTGCTTTCCTTGAATAAAAATTAGGGAGCAGCATCAAAAGAAGGACGGCAAACGTCAAGTGGGCAAAAGCTGTTTGGTGAGCCACCTTACTTCCCAACTATGACGCTAACTGGCATTGGGCAATTTTCAAGCACCCAATGAAGTTTCTAGGAGAAAAGCTATCCTACCACAAGGGCATCCATCCATATATGTTTTCTGGACTATGCCGTGTCCTAGAAGGTCCCTTCCATCTTTACAGTCTGTGATTCTAATCTAATTGGAGCCTAATTGGAAAACCTGTCTAGTCTCCCAACACAAGTGTTTTTAAAATTATTCTGGGGGGCTTCCCTGATATCCAGTGGTTAAGACTTCATCTTCCAGTGCCGGGGGTGCAGCTTCAATCCCTGGTCAGGGAGCTAAGATACCACATATGCCTGGTGGCCAAAAATCCAAAACACAAAACGGAAGCGATATTGTAACAAATTCAATAATGACCTTTAAAATGGCCCACATTAAAAAAAATTTTTTTTTAAATCAGTAAAAGGAAATTATTTTTGAAAGGAACATTCACCTGACTGACTGAACAACCAGCCCCATGACTCCCTAGGTGCCCCTCCTGGGTCAGCCCCTCGCCTTCTCTACATTCAGTCATCTGTCCCTTGGTCCACTGCTATGAACACTCAGACATGGGCTCTCTGGATGTCCCTGTAAAGGGAGGCACATGCCAGGCGGTGGGGCAGGGCGCTGAGCCTGCACTTTCTCTGCTCCCCAAACTTTGTTTTTCAAAAGCCAGTTTCTTCAAACAAAGCAGTTACGAGTCCTGAGTCAGTTGAAGTATAAAAACAAAGATACTTCTGAGTTTTCTAAACACACACTAAAAGAAAGGTTGTTTTTTAACTTTCAAAAAAAAGCAATGAATTCTTTTGGTGTTCAAATACAGCCCAGCAGAATTTAGCTACAACTTTCCCCTGAGTGCTATTTTATGACTGAGACCAGGCACCAAAATTTTTTCATGTGAAAGGATTTTTTTTTTCTTTCAAGAAAGAAAAAGACATAGTTGGAAGAAAATGAATAAAAGAGCTAAACAGGAAAGCACTCCCAACCATGGAAGTGCCTGATGTTAGGATTACCAGCAAATGAATTGTTCAGACCTTCCCTTCGAATGTCATTTTTGGATCCAGATGATAATTTTAGCAGAAATCACTCAGACTTCCTTGAGGTAGAACCGTCATTAAATCTTTAACCCATTTCAGAGATGCATTGTACTGTTCTGTTCTTAGTGCCCTGTGTCTTCTTTAGCATAATCTGAGGGGAACCCTTAATCTCCCTGCAAGGGTGCCATATGTATTATTTTCTAGTACCTATGTATAATTATCAGTTATTTTAATAATCAATTTCAGTGGAACGGTAGGATTTGCTTCAGTTGCATTTAAATCCTAATAAAGCTCAATAAGAAGAAAATGAGAAAGAAAGAGAAAATATCGTTCGGAGGATTAACAGAACACTCCAACAAAAGGGACCTTTTTAATTTTCATGACATGATAAAGTGATAGCCTTTTGAATAGACAATTAGGCTCATAAACCTGATACACCAAGGGCTTAATTCACAAACACACGTTGCCACTAATATTATACATTTGCAGAGAGCTGTATGCTTAACAGGATTAGGATGCAGCAAATCATTCATTATTAATGGGAATCCACACTGCCTGGGTCTTCATCCCTAGACAGACCAGTATTTAAATCAAATAGTTTAGCACAATTTCAGGAGCTTAATTCACATAGAGATTGCTCATGGGGAGATCTGGATTTCCTTGCACAGAACGGGAGATCTTTCCTGCCTGCCTCAGCTCCTGCTGCTAGAGGATTTAGATTCTGGAAGCTTTGTGCCTTGCTCTGTCCACCCCAAAATAAGAAATAACCACCTGGCAGGCCCACCTCAGGAGGTCATTTGCTTCCCCAAGGACTGTAATCCGCACCAGATTCCAGGCACACTGCTTGTACTTCTGCTTGGACCGGCAGTTCTGTAAATGGGGGGCACACACCTCAGGGGACTTCAGACCCAACCTGGTGCAGATCAGAGGGAACTCACAGAGTCGTCATTTCAACACCTCTGTCTCAAAGGCACCGTCATCCACGGGAAGGATGCAGACGACTTCCCTCCTTTGCCTCAAGGAAAAACTGGCTCCACCAGTGAGTACCAACACGATGTGACTTGAGGGAAGGCAACAAAGCAGGTTAGTCATCTTTATTACTGAGTGACTAACTTGTATCAAGCACAGAGTGACCAAATGCCCCAGATCTGTTGGGACTGAAGGCTTCCCAGGGCAAGGGATTTTTAGGTTTAAACCAGGAAACTTCTGGGCAAGCTGGTCACCCTTGCTGTTCAGTCACTCACTCGTGTCTGACTCTTTGTGACCCCATGGACTGCAGAACTCCAGGCTTTCCTGTCCTTCCCTACCTCCCGGAGTTTGCTCACATTCATGTCCGTTGAGTCAGTGAGGCCATCCAACCATCTCATCCTCTGTCACTCCCTTCTCCTTTTGCCTGCAATCTTTCCCAGCATCAGGGTCTAGCACAGCTTTACTCTTTCCCTTATTCCATAATGGAGGTTCACTGTGTCCTAACATTCATGTTCTTCTCAAATGTATGAGAAAGATGCTCCCATTTTGAGATGAAGAAAATCAGCCCCAAAGATGTTAAACAATTTACTCACCCATTTTGAGATGAAGAAAATCAGCCCCAAAGATGTTAAACAATTTACTCAAAGTCACAGCCAGGAGAGCTGGGATTCAATTCCAGATCTCTCTGGAGGCTCTGACGGTCACCTACAGCTCTGCTTAGGCCACCAAATACCAGCTAAGCTGGAGTGCCGTGCTGCGCCCCAGGGTCACAGGCTCCACCACGTGGGCACTTGAGGCTTCCTAGGTCTTAAAGCTTCAGATCACATGAAAACTCAGCAGGCCCTTCAGCAAGGCCAAAGGAAGGGCCAATCCAACCAGAATGTCCCCTCCGGTTCCAGGGCACAGCAGAGACCATCCTTAATCTGGAAGAGCAGGAAACATCAAAACCACCAGGGATATTTTCCCAAATAAAACTCTTTCCTCCACCAGTGGGGGGATTTTGAGTCAATAGGCTTCATGACATGAGAAGCAGATAAAAGATCCCAAATTCCCCCAGATGGTACACAAAGCCATGAGAATTCCTTCATCCTGCCACCCTGGAACAAGGACTTCATTCTCTACGATAGGTAGCCACTGTGTCTCGTAAATGTGACTTGGGGCGGGCCTAGCAAGCTTCCTTCAGCAGTCAGATAGACCATATTGAAGGCACACTTAGCGGGGAGAAAAAACATCCCAGCTCTGCTACATGACCCTGGATGAATCAGTGGATCTCCTGGGGCATCCACTTCCTGTCTGCAGCGTGGGGAGGATGCTAGCACCTCTCCCGGGAGAGCGGACGTGAAGTGCCGAGCCCACTGACCCACATGTTGGTTCCCATACCCGTTCCTCCACGGCTCCCTGCTCAGCCTTGACCGAGAATCTGAGCAAGCACACTGTTTCATGGGGGAGGAGGTTCCACCCAGGGGACAGACATCAGGGGAACCTGCTCCTTGGCTCAGGCCAGTGTACATCTGTCCATTTTCATTTCACTCTGCATCTCGACTACCTTGGAACAACAGCATCCTTCATAACCTCCTGGGAGTGAGTCCAATGAGAGAGGCTTCGCTGGGTACAACTGAGAGGTGAATCGATCAACTTGAGAAGGAAGACATTAAGTGGCTGATTTCCCTCAGAAAAGGTGTGTTCTCTTTTCAAAAAGAGATTAATCAAAGTTTCTTTCACTAGCAAGAGCACAAACTTCATGAATCAGTAATTATGGGTAACACTGGGTAGTAACAAATATTCAACCTCTAAGATCCAGAATTCTTCAGGTCTGCCATGTCCCAGATGGGACACTTTCTAGTTTGCGGAAGAACACGAGGTTTGATCTGTGTAATTCCCTCTTGAGTCTCCTTTTCAAGTTTCTTGGCCTCTGGAGGTCCTCAGGACTGAGTTCAAGTTCTTCTTCTTTCTCATCCAATGTTTCTTCATTAGAGGATCTCATCCATCCTCATGTGGGGTCTAAACCCAAGCTTCATTTCTGAGGTTCAACAGCCATTCTTGACTTGGAGATCTACAACCATCTCAAATGCAGCATGCCTGTTATGGGTTTAATTGTGTTCCCCCCACCCACCCACCCTCCCAAAAAAAAGATATAACCCCTAGTACCTCCAAATGGGAGTTGACTGCAGATGTCAGTGACTGAGGAGAGGTCACAGTGGAGTGTGGTGGGCTCCGAATCAACATGACTGGGGTCCCTGTGAGAAGACAGAGATGGGCAGACACAGAGACTCAGGGAGACATCCCAAAGACAGAGGCAGAGGGCGCAGCGATGCTCCACCAGCTACGGAACACCTGCGGCCACCAGGAGCTGGATTGGGTGAAGAGGGGTCCTCCCCGAGAGACTTCAAAGACAGCACAGCCCAGAAGACACGTGGATGCCAGACTTCTTGGCTCCAGAAGATAAATCAAATAAATGAATTGCTTTGCTTTAAGACACCCTGGAGAAGGAAATGGCAACCCACTTCCATCCTGGAGCAGGAAATGCCAACCACTCCAGTATTCTTTCCTGAAGAATCCCATGGACAGAGAAGCCTGGCAGGCTACAGTCTATGGGGTCAAAAAAGTAGGACACAACTGAGCAACTAAGCACACACCCAAGACCCAGTGTGTGGCACTCAGTTCCAGCAGCTCTAGGAAGCTAACACAATGCCTGGCCCAGGATTCCAGTGTCCCCTCAGTAAACAGGGCTTCCTGCATTTGGCTGTACCCATCAGGAGCAATACAGGAGACCTGGGTTCAGTCCCTGGGTAGGGAAGATACCCTGCAGAAAGGAAAGGCTACCCACTCCATTATTCTGGCCTGGAGAATTCCATGGACTGTATAGTCCATGGGGTCACAATGAGTCAGACATGACTGAGTGACTTTGACCTTCATCAGGAGCCTGGGCCACGTCCGGGCCTGGCTGCCTCCCTCGCTGGCGCCCTGTGCATCCAGCCCAGCCCAGCTCTCTGCAATCCTACGTCTCCTCTTGCAGCCCCACCACCTCCACCTGGGGACACAGGCGACGCCTAAGTGCTTCCCATGTCTGCTCTGCCTGCTGCGGCCTCTCCTCCATGGGAGAAGACAGACAGACCCTTCTAAACGTGGGGCACCACCCTGCTTATGAACCCTGGGTAGTTTCCATGGCAGGTCAGATGACATGGGCTGTGGAACCCTGGGTGACGGCTTTGCTGCCCTTTCCAGCTCATCGCCAGTCACCTTGATGGCTAACTGGATAACACTGGCCTTCGGGCCTTCCTTGGAGGGTGGGGGGTCTCCCTGGGTCACCTCCATTCACCACAGGTCTTGGGCCCAAGCTATTTCCTTACAGAGCCACTCCCCCTCTCAGCCCTCCTGTGAGAATCTCTTCATTTTTCCCTCCTGGCATTTGTCACAGTTCTCAGCCACACATTCATTCATGTGGGGATTATTTGCTGTTGCTGTTGTGGTTTTTTCATGTCTTTCTCACCCTCACAGCAGGCCCCACGTGACCAGGGAGAAAGTCTATTTGTCCTCCTGGTGTTGGCGGAGTGAAGAACAACGCTGGCTCCTCAGAGGTGCTCTATAAATACTGAGGAATCGCCCGTCGTAAACGCCTCTCTCTGCAGCATGACATGGGACAGGGATGCGCTGACTCTCAGGTCAACACGATCAATCGGGCACCAACACGAACTCACTGTGAGAACTCAGAGCTGCCAGGAGACCTGGCGTCACCGACTGCCACCTGTGGGGACACGGCTGGGCCCCTGGTTTCCTGAGTTTCCACAGCTTAGAGGCTGCTCCGGGTCATGGATTCCTGGCTTGGGATACTGCCTGACTGGCTCTTGGCACTTGGCGAAGCTCTTCCTGAAGAGCTTCTGAGGTGATCTGAGGAGACCAACAGCCACCCCTGACCCTGTGTGGGAGGCCCTGGAAGTCTCATGTCACAGGGGAGAACCAAGTTCCCACAACTGGCAGGGCTGGCTCTGCCCTCCTCCCTGCTGGAGCGAGTCTCTGAGTCCAGCAGAAAAGAGCTGTCAGAGAACTCGTTCTGGATAAAGCAGTGAAGACTTGAACCAGACACTGGTCCTACCACACAGGGTGATCGCCAAGCTCTATGAGAACCTCTTCCAGGGTCACAGACCAATTTCTGATAGTGTCATCAGCCATCACAGGCAGGTAAGCATAACCCTCAGAACAAGAAGAGAAGCAGAGCTGAATGTCTCCTGCCTGCCGGTCATTAGGGCAGTTTCAGCGATCCACTGCAAGTTAGACAAAACACTGGATTTTTTTTTTTTTCCACCAAATCTATAAGAAATTTTCATTCCTTCAACCTAGCAAAGAAGAGTATTCTAACGGAGCCAGGGTCTCCACCTCTGAACTGAAGCCACTGCTCTGGTATAGACGGTTCAACACTTGCCTCCCCTCTGCTTTTCCAGGCAGAAGATCCGAATAGACGAGGAAAAGCCAAAGCAAGAACGGGTTGATTTGCCAACTGATTTATCTGTGAAGCACTTGTAGTGATAAGAGCTGCACCTACGAGCTACTCAGAAACTGGGATGGAGGTCACCGTGGTGACTGGCCTCAGCCTCGTGACGGGCCCACACTACAGTTTGGAGACCGAAGGTGGCCACCCCATCGCACGGTGCCTTCCTGTGCGCACCAGGCTGCGGCGGCTCTGAGACGTTTCTCCCTCTGAACAAAAAGCAACTCCAGCGAGAGTCACCAGCTCCCTCCGCACCTCTCAAGTCCAGCATCCCTGCCTCAGCCCCCATCACCATCTCCTGTGTCTGGGTCCCCAGCCTCCTCAACCCCCTCCAAGTCAGAAGGTCTTCCCAAATATAAACCTGACACCTACAATTTCCAAGCCAAACTGCAGCTGAGGCACCTCCTTCAACTCACACGGCTGCCACAGATGTTGAATTTTTAAGGGATGCGGCAGAATTCAACAACTGTCGGCACAGTGCAAACCATGAGTTCAGGCAGTTCTCGTTCTCCTCGTTGAGATCACCCCACACTCTTTCCAAGGACAGCACATCTTTGTGAGTCTGGGTACCCGGGCTGACGTGACAGAAGCAAGCATCTTGCTAAATACCCCAGAAACATGAAAGCGAGGACTCAGCAGATGCTTCTGCATCAAGGTTCACAGAAGCATTATTCACAACAGCCAACAGCGGGCAACATCCCAGACAGAGGAACGTCCACCAACAGAGGAACAGTGGACAAAACGTGGTGCATGCGTACCACAGGATGTTATTCAGCCCTAAACAGGAAGGCAGAACTAGCATACGCCACGACACAGACTAACCTGGAAAGCATCATGTACATGAGACGAGCAAATACAAAAGGACAGACACCGTATGATTCCACTTTTCTTAGGCGGCTGTGTGTTAGTCGCTTGGTTACGTCTGACTCTTTGCGACCCCAAGGACTGCAGCCTGCTAGGCTCCTTTGTCCTTGGCAAGAACGCTGGAGTGGGTTGCTATTCCCTTCTCCAGGGGATCTTCCTGACCCAGGGATCGAACCTGGGTCTTCTGCATTGCAGGCAGATTCTTTACCATCTGAGCTGAGGTAGATAGAGTAGCTAATTTCTTAGAGTCAGAAAGAATAATGACTGGTCGGGGTTAGTGGAAGGGAAGATTGGGGAGTTAGAGTTTAATGGGTTTGATGGTGGTGGTCGCACAACATTTTGAATGGGCTAATGCCACTAAGTTGTACACTTTGAAACGGTTGCAATGGCACATTTTATGTTTTGTCTGCATGCGCACTGTCACTCAGACATGGTCAACTCTTTGCAACCCCATGGACTATAGCGCAGTCCGCCAGGCTCCTCTCTCCATGGGATTCTCCAGGCAAGAGTACTGGAGTGGGTTGCCATTTCCTCCTCCAGGGTATCTTCCCCACCCAGGGATCAAACCCACATCTCCTGAATTGGCAGGCAGATTCTTTATCACTAAGCCACCTGGGAAACCCTGTGTTTTGTCTATTTTACCACAAAAAAAGTAAAATCTGGCAAAAATAAATATGAAAGAGGAAATAAGGGTGGTGGTGTCCAATAGGATTCCAAGGTGTGAGAAGCTCTTCCATGCTCAACTAGTAAGAAATTGTGCTTTAAAATGCAATTAAAATTTTTTTCATTCAATTTCTGCATATTAATTTTCAAAAGGCCACTAAGTTGCTAGGGCATAAGTATTTAGTAGGCTGTTTAAATATAACTACTCAGTCAACTGAACTGTTAAATATTCTTTGGGACCGTGAAAAATTAATAAGATACTAGCAAGTCCTGAACCAAGACAGATTCTATGAGGTCCACTCACTCACAGGACCAACCCTGAATTTCATCCACCCCCAATTTACAGGAATTAAAGAGAACAGAAGAACATGCTAAATGATACCACCGTGAGCAGGCAGTATATCTAAACTGTGGAGAACACTATAGAACCCAAAATAAATAGCATTCTTCAACAAATATATTGCAGAGAAATACAAGGAGAAATAGAAAGAGAGATGCAAGGGGTACAGACTATAAAATACTTCAGAAATATCAATGATTGTAACATATGAACGTTACTGGATCAAAAAAAACTGTAAGAAACATTTTATACATTTCCTCATTTATATATAAAGTCAGTTGTGTATATGTGTGTGTGTGTGTATACATATAGAAGTAAGGAGAAACTTAAGACTGGGTATTTAGTTATTTAGGGCTTCCCTGATGGCTCAGGTGGTAAAGTGTCTGCCCACAATGTGGGAGACCTGGGTTCAATCCCTGGGTTGGGAAGATCCCTTGGAGAAGGAAATAGCAACCCACTCCAGTACTCTTGGAGAACTTCCCTGAGGGCTTAGATGGTAAAGCATCTGCCTGCAGTGCAGAAGACCTGGGTTCAATCCCTGGGTCAGGAATATCCCCTGGAGAAGGAAATGACAACCCACTTCAGTACTCTTGCCTGGAAAATCCCATGGATTGAGGAGCCTGCTAGGCTTCAGTCCATGGGGTCGCAAAGAGTCGGACACGACTGAGCAACTTCACTCACTTATTTAGTTCTTTAGTGTTACTTAGAACTGTTACATAATGATGTTGTTTAGTCAGCAAGTCGTGTCTGACTCTTTGTGATCCCACATTCTGAAATGCATCAGGCCTCCCTGTCCTTCGCTATCTCTTGGAGCTTGCCCAGGTTCATGTCCCCTGAGTCAGTGATGCTATCCAACCATCACATCCTCTGCCACCCTCTTCTCCTTTTGCCTTCAATCTTTCCCATAATAATACCATGGTTATTTTTTAAAGGAGTTCTTATCTTTCAGAGCAAAGAAGGCAATGGCACCCCACTCCAGTACTCTTGCCTGGAAAATCCCATGGACGGAGGAACCTGGTAGGCTGCAGTCCATGGGGTCGCTGAGGGTCAGACATGACTGAGCGACTTCACTTTCACTTTTCCCTTTCATGCATTGGAGAAGGAAATGGCAACCCACTCCAGTGTTCTTGCCTGGAGAATCCCAGGGACGGGGGAGCCTGGTGGGCTGCTGTCTCTGGGGTCACACAGAGTCGGACATGACTGAAGCAACTTAGCAGTATCTTTCAGAGACACATATAAAAATGTTTATGGAAGAAATGACAAGATGCCAGGGACTGCTTCAGAATAATCCAGGTAGAGGTAAAGGAGAGTGAGCAACAGAAGAGAGAAAACCAAGTGAGCTGTGAATTGACCACTATCGAATGAGGGTGATGGGGGACTGCCCTGGTGGTCCTGGGGCTAAGACTCTGTGCTCCCAAGGCAGGGGGCCCAGGTTCAATCCCTGGTCAGGGAACTAGATCCCACACACTGCAATGAAGATGGAAGATCCCATGTGCCACAACTAAGACCAACTGGGAGTAGTCAAACAGATAAATATTAAAAAAGAAAGAAAGTGGGCGATGGGCACATGCAGCTTCAGTTCGTCATTCCCTGTGCTTCTAAACAGGCCTGCAGTGTCCCACTTCCCAAGCTAAATGCATGTCTTCTGGCCAAACCCTACTGGTGCTGCCCTCCGCTCTGCCTTCCAGGAAGACTCCCGTGCTCTCTGGATGAGCTCCCGACGGGCAGGTGCGATGCCTTGTCTCTGCTCCCCCTCTGCCCACATTTCCCACCAGCATAGCCAGGCTTCCTCTCCCCTCCTGGCCCCCATGCCTAAGGTGGCACATGCCTGCCTCCTCCCCACCTGCCAAACCCTCTGCCTTAGACGGCATCTTCCCCACCTCTCCTGGGCTGCTTTCACCACGCCCCCGCCCCAGCACTGGATTAGGAGCTTGTCCTTGATGCCTCCAGAGAAACATGTTCTCCCTACCACAGAACCTTTTAAACAGTAGCGCTGTAAGTCCCCTACATACAAACCTTCAAGTGGCAAACTTTCAAAGAGGCAAACGTGTTTCCACGTCCAATCGAGTAAGATCGAGTAAGTGAGTTCTCGTATCTGGCGTACATTGTCCTGTGCGTGCATGTTCTACAGGTGGCTGTGGTTTTGTGTACTTTACGGTACAGTACTGTATACAGTCATGCACCATCAAGCCCATGATGTCTGGAAGCAAGGGGGTGAAGACTGAATTGAACCCAGCAAGGAACCAGAATCTGTGCCATCAGCGTCAGGTGTGAGTGAAACTGCAGCTTGCCCTCCATCTCCTGTTGCTGACAATCCTTCAGTTCTACTATCTCCCACATGAGTTGCTCTTCTTGCCTGTTCACTGACCCTGGCCTCTGTATGCCACCTATTGTACTGTACTTTTCAAGGTACTGTCCTATAAAATGGAAAACATTTTTTGTTTTTATGTATTATTTGTATGAAAAGTATTATAAACCTACTACAGTACAGTATTGTAAGCTGATCATGTTAGTTGGGTTCCCAGGCTAACTCTATTGGATTTATGAACAAATTGGACTTACAAACATGCGCTCAGAATGGAATTTATTTATATGTAGGGGGTTTAGTGTCCTTCACTTTCTCGTTATCTCATTGAACTGAGCATCCAGTACACACTAGTTACCCAATAAACATCTGTTGAATGAAGAAATGATTCAAAAGCAGAGACATTACTTTGCCAACAAAGGTCCATCTAGTCAAGGCTATGGTTTTCCAGTAGTCATGTATGTGAGAGTTGGATTGTGAAGAAAGCTGAGAGCCGAAGAATTGATGCTTTTGAACCGTGGTGTTGGAGAAGACTCTTGAGAGTCCCTTGGACTGCAAGGAGATCCAACCAGTCCATTCTAAAGGAGATCGGTCCTGGGTGTTCTTTGGAAGGAATGATGCTAAATCTGAAACTCCAGTACTTTGGCCGCCTCATGAGAAGAGTTGACTCACTAGAAAAGACTCTGATGCTGGGAGGGATTGGGGGCAGGAGGAGAAGGGGACAACAGAGGATGAGATGGCTGGATGGCATCACTGATTCAATGGACGTGAGTCTGAGTGAACTCCGGGAGTTGGTGATGGACAGGGAGGCCTGGCGTGCTGCAATTCATGGGGTCACAAAGAGTCAGAGATGACTGAGTGAACTGAACTGAACTGAAACTGAAAAATTATCATTATCACTTATTGTTCTCTCCTGGGGCAGTTTGCCCGGAGAAGGCAATGGCAACCCACTCCAGTACTCTTGCCTGGAAAATCCCATGGACAGAGGAGCCTGGTAGGCTGCAGTGCATGGAGTCGCTAAGAGTTGGACACAACTGAGCAACTTCACTTTCACTTTTCACTTTCACCCATTGGAGAAGGAAATGGCAACCCACTCCAGTGTTCTTGCCTGGAGAATCCCAGGGACGGGGGAGCCTGGTGGGCTGCCATCTGTGGGGTCGCACAGAGTCAGACACGACTGAAGTGACTTAGTAGCAGCAGCAGGGGCAGTTTGCCAGCTCCAGGGGCCCCATTATAAGGCTTTTTTGTTATAGGAAGCTTATTTTTTTGTTATAGGAAGAAATGGATCTCCCCTCCTACTTGAGACGAAGGACTTGAAATGGCATCTGTAAGAAGGAAAAAGCGTGCAAGTGTCAGGCCACCTCCATGTGTCAAAAGCTGGAGACATGAGGGATTGAGCCAACCTTGCAGTTTCAGAAAAGCAAGACCCTAATGAAGCAGCAGGACCAGGACAGGCCTTTGTCTGATTCTGGGAACCATGACTCCAGAGAAATCCCACCCCTCAGCCCCCACTCACCCAGATCTGCGAGTCACTTCTCCTGGGCCCTCAGTTCTCTCACTCGCCTCCTGAATGCTTCTTTTACGCCTCATGTCTTGTAATTCTACCCCAGTTCCTGGATCTTTCAGACATCAACAGTCCTTCAGTTGTTCATTTTGCAAGAACTACTCATTGATCACTGAAGATGTCCAAGGCCCACCAGACTATGTGTGGGGCAGGGAGACAAATCCCAATGTGAACGTGGCTCTCAAAATCTCACAGAGGAAGATAAGACAGGCACAGAAATAACGACATTGTCACACAGAACTTGACTAGTGGAGAAGAGGCGATGAGGCAAGATGCATGGGAGGTCACAACTGCACCAGAGTTCTTCCAGATGGGGCGCCTTAGGAGGAGAAGCAGGACTTGGAAGGCAGCCCTAAGGTGGGTGGGGTTTGGACCAGTGGCATGTTGGTTAGGATGCTTCACCGGCAAGGGACAGCAGCTTCAGCTGGGTGCTAACCAGCCAGGGAACTCGTTCTCTGGCTGAACCCAAAGACAGGTGTTCTCAACAGCTCAAGCCAATGGGTCCTCCCCCGCTGCTGTGCTCAGGCGGGTTCATCATGGAGCCCCTCTCCAGGAACAACAAAGTTTACAGGCCCATTCCTGAGCCAATCCTGCCTGCCTGGTCACCAGGGTTGGAGGGCAGATGCAGCTGCCATCTGGCCATTTCCACCTTCTGAACTAGTCGGGCGGATGTCTTTCACGTTCTCCCCACCACTGAGGCAGGCTGCGGACCAAAGAAATGGCCAGTCAGGTGGTTCCAAGCAGAGGTCTCAAGACAAGACAGATCTGAATTCAATTCCCACCACGTCTTTCCTCTACCCCAGTGGCGCTGAGTCCCGGCCACATGTTAGAATTACCTGGGCCTCATCCCAGAGAAATTAAATCTAAGTCTCCTGGGGTTGGGATCCAGACACCTGTGGTTTTTGTTTGTTTGTTTGTTTTTAAGTCTCCCAGGGGGTACAGATGCCTGGTGAGGGTGAGAAATGGGACTCTTGCTCAGGGGTTCTCCAATTTTAGCAGCAACAGAATCATCCGGAGGGCTCGTTAAAACAGAATGCTTCAACCCATAACTGAGTTTCGCCAAGAATTTGTGTTTCTAACAAGCTCCCAGGCAATGCTGCTGCTGCTGCCGGCTGAGACCACGCGGCCCCTGATCTTGATCAAGTCGTTATCTGTCTCAGAGCCACAGTCTCCTTTCTCATCTGTGAAACAGAGATAATAATATTAATAGCCGCCTCACCGCTATTATTGAAGGGATTGGAGACACGGTCCATCAGGACAGAGCACGGGGCTCACAGAGCTGCTTGCCGATGCTCACGAGACAGGAGACAACGCCACCAGGGACACTGCTGTCGGCGTGCCAGCCGGCGGCCTGGGTGTGACCGGGGCTGGGGCGGCGCTCCCTCCCTCTAGTATTCGTTAGCACCAAAAAGAGGTGCATTCGTGCACTGGTTCTAATTCTCTAGAGTTTTCTTATAGAGTGATGCTTATCAGAGGAAAAACATCTGCTCCACTTTCTTTAATCTCTAATTTATCTAATCTCCCTTTGTAAAAAGGTATATTGCTAATGAGTGAATTTCTGCCAAGGGAAAAAAATGCTTGTTTCAATTACTTAATTCTTCTCATTGACTTTACCCTCTGTGCTGTAATATCACACCACATAAATATAATGAATAGGCCACTTTTGCCCTGCATCTCCATCACTGGCTACTGATAAAGGGACCTTCAGAAAAGACAGATGTCACTTTCCATGTTTCGGCTGGAAGCACCAAACACCCACTGTTTGAGTACATCTCTTCCTCGGACAAGTGTCCCTACTCAGCCCAAGGCACCAACTGGGGAGAACCCTCCAGTGACAGTGACCATGGTGGAGAGCGGCCACCAGAGGGCGCCCCAGAGCAGCGCAGCCTGCCCCCTCCAGGGCCAGGGACTGGCCACCAGGGAACTGGAGCAGTCTGGGGTGTTTATTTCTTCCTTGGTAAGGTTGGCTTTTTTTCCCCAGAATCTGCAGACATCTGCATGTGTGTGTGTGTGAGTGTGAGTGTGTGCTTCACTTTTTAAAATTTTAGTAACCAAATAATATGATGTGCTCCTACGTGTTTATGAAAATAAATGAATAAAATGAATAGAATAGAATCAAAAGAAGGAAAATGAAATTTTAGAATTGTACTTCTGTGGGGTGGGGTGGGGAGTTGAAGGCCATCTCTTCCCTTGGCAGAGATGAACCCCTCATCTGACAGAGAGAAACCTGAGGACCAGGGAGTTCACACCATCCTCACTAACAAACCAAGGCCAGACCGCTCCCAGACCTCGCCTGATTCTGAGCCCGTGTCCTCCTCGCCACAACCCCGACCACAGCCAGAAGATGCAAAGGCCACCAGAGACACCGGTTAGCCCCAACTTCCTCTTATTCTGTCCTCTGGTATCCCACTAAGCAAATCAAAAAATTAACATTTCATATTATAACCTGAGTTTGTACCAGATCTTGCAATGTTAATGACACTTGCATTCTTTTTTTTTTCCGCAATTTTTTTTGTATTGTGGTAAAATAATATAATATGCACCATGGTAACCATTTTCAAGTGTCCAGTTCAGTGGCATTAAGTACATTCACAACGTCACACATCACCACCACCATCCGTCTCCAGACTATGTCATCTTCCCAAACTGAAACCCTGTCCCCATTAAACACGAACTCTCCATGTCCTCCTCCTCCAGTCCCTGGCAAACACCCTTCTAGTTTCTGCCTCTATGAACTTGCCTGCCTGTTCTAGGCACCACATGAAAGGAGAACAATAGAACATTTGTCCCTTTTGTGCCCGGCTTGTTTCACTGAACACGACGTGCTCAGTGTTCAGTCATGCCTCAGCGTGTGCCCGGGCTCCCTTCCTTTACTCAGCTGAATAATACTCTCGCACTTTCATTCTCGTAGCTGACACCCAGGAGAAGGCTGCCAGGAAAAAATGGAGGGCAAGCCACACCCTCATCTTTCCGACAAGGAATCTGAGCTCCTGGCTAATTCGTCGCACCCTCACGGTGCAGGTCTTAGATCCACATGAGGGCTTCTCGCTCACGTCCAGAGCTCTCAGCTCTCCCGGGGTGCAGGAGACAGGCTTTCCCGTCACTCCCCTGCACACTGACATGGACAGACACTTCTTTCTGGGACGCAAGTGCGACTCCCCAGCAGGGAGAGATGAAAAGACCAACTAGGCAGAAACAACCCCTCACACTAACATTTACAGGGATTGTACATCCTGACCACAAAACTCTTCTACAGACCTGGTTACAAAGGTAAGGAAACTTGGGTGGGGAGAGAGGGTGCAATATTCAGGCTCAAGCCAAGTGAAGTGGACTCAACAAGCTGCCAACTGCACCAAATCCCTTTAGGCTTTGAAACCCCTCTCTGGCCAGAGATCCGACTGAACAGGACTTGGGACAAAGCTCTCAGGGGGCACAGGTGCTGAGAGCCCTGATTCTGGTAAAGTGCCCTGGGGCAACAATTCACATGAGAGAGTCCAGTTAATAGACAGCTGCATCCTGAGTCAGTCAGGAATCCATATTGCAAGTGGATCTTGTAACCCACTCTGGGTGTGATGACAGCCCCATTATTGAGCTACTATTATTAGCTGCCTCTGTGCTTTTTGCACCCTGCATCACTCAATTCCAATACACACTCCAAAGGAAACAAAAGCTTAAACCCCAAAACTTGCTCTTGTTTGAGATTCCATGGCTGGCAAACGTAGCCAGGACTCCCAAGTGGGGTCTTCTGATTGCGGAACACACACTGGCCCCTGCCAAGCTCACTTAGTTCCTGCAACTCATCTCGTCCAGCCAGCAGGGGCAGCCGTCCTTGGCAGGTGGGTACTCCCCCTGCAAACCAAAGCTTAGGCATCCCAGGCAAGTCAGTGAGCCCCAGTGGGGCATGTTCTTCAGGCTGGGCCCTGCAGCAGGTGCTTTAAGGCACCAGGGTGAGGCAGGCCTGGCTCCTCTGGAACTCACATCTCACAGACAGATACTTGGTGAGTCCTCTCTTTGACTTATCAGGCTTCAGTTTGGAGAAATATGGAATATCAAACATGGTAATTCTCAGCTGTGTATTAAAAGAAACTGAGAAATTTTACTTTACTGGATGGCAACTGATGAGAAAACAGAATGCCTTGATTTTTACTAAAACACTCTGTGCAAATCTTTCGAACTTCACGTGAGATTGTGAAGACATCTCACATTCCGTGACATTTGTCATCTTGGTCCCCATTAACTTCCAGTACTGAAGGGTATTATCGTAAGAAGGGGTACTGCCTTGACTCTGGCCAAGATTTGTTTTAAAAATCAAATGGTGGGTCTTCTGAGACCGTATTTACTCTAGAAAAACCGGGAGAAACAAAAAAGAAGGCTCTGATCCGTCCTGTTTTGTTTGATAAATACTGAATTTTCTTGAACTCCAAAAATTTACATAAGATGAAGCAACATTCAGAAAAGGTTGGCTGATCCTAAAAGGATTAAAATCTGTCTCAGTGGTCCAGGAGCCCTTTGTAAGTTCAGCTGCTCGTCGTCCTTGACGATATTTGCCAATTTTCTGATGTGAAAACAGCGGAGGTGTTCAGTGCCGCGCCTCATTCGCGAGTCAGCAGACACGGTGGTGGAAAGAGATGCTGACTTTTACACATTGATTCCCCCGGCTCCCACCCCAACGCGTTACCAAGGAAAAGGAGGCATGTTCTCTAGTTTGTGGAGAGGCAGGAACACTTGTATCAGCCACCTGAGAAATACAAGCGAAGGGTGCTTTTCCTTCCACTGGATAGCCTGAGACAAAAACAGGAAAAATTTATTACCCATGGACAGCGTTTTAATATCTGTGTACTCCATGGGTTAAAAAAAAAAAATGGTGACATAAAGAAAGTTACTCTCAGGTTAACTTTTAGGTAATACCTTAAAAGAAATTGAAAAAAGAATTCTGTTACCAACAATATACTAATTGCACCAGATGCCTACTTGGTAGAATGCAGCCACATGGATGGCTCCATGGTATCTCAAACAGAACATCCTCAAGACCAAACTCGTGATATTTTTGGCCCAAATGGTGGTATCTTGTGTCCCATTCATCAGTGATTCATTTTCGTTCAGTAGCATCAGGCAGAATGGAGGGGTCATCCTTAAAGCTCATTCTCCCTAGGCCCCCCTGTCAATCACCAAGGTCACTCATTTCATCTTCAAAACATTCTCACATGCACTTCTCCCCACACCCACTGCCCCCTCCCCAGTGTAGGCTCCCGTCACTGCTCACCTGGAGCGTCCAGAGAGAACAGGCTTGCACCGATGAACCTTGGCATCCGCTTTAGTCCAGCCGCTGCACTTTCCAAAACAGTCTGATGATGTCCCCACCAGACACGTCCACACAGAAGACTCCTCCAGGGCCAAGTGGAAGGAGGCCTCGTCCGAGCTACTGCTGCCACTCTCAAACGTGTGACTTACCGTGACCGATAGGCCGTGACCAGTGGCGGCGGGTGCCATGGCTGAGGAAGAGTCCCAAAGACATTTGGGGGCTTTATTCCTGCTCTTTGCACTCTGCCTTGAGAGAGGCCGGACCCCCTATTTTGAGCTGCTTCTTCAACTTGAGTCCTGCAGTGTAGTGAGGACGTTAGAGTGCCCCATAGAGCACAGCTGGCCCACAGTCAAGACATCACACAAGCAAGAAACACACATTTGTTCCTAGAAGCTCATGAGATATTAGGGTCTGTTTGTTACACAGCATTAGCAGCTGGATGCTAATATATGGGGCTTCTCATTACCTTTAGGTATTTCCTTAGATGAGCTTTGCTTCCCCACACCAAGCCTGTGGCCCCTGAGATTGCAGCTTAAAAGTCACTTGTTTAAGAAGATGTCCAAGAAGAGAAAGCCACTTTTTCCAGAAGATTTCAGAGAAGTGACCTGATCCCTCAATCTACCACATACTTCTCCTTCGTTGGTTGTATCAGATCTGTGATTTTACATTTACTTGCTTAGTCATTTGAATGCACTCTCTACTTCTCCTTAAAGCACTAATCACAACTGTAATTTCTCTGATTATTTATTTAATGCATACCCCTCCTCCAACCATCACACATTCAAATACACACTCTTGAAGTCGCCTAAGAATACTTTCTGGTTTTGCTAACCACTGAAATTGAGAGCCAACAAATTGGCAGCAGGTAATAGATGTCCAACAAATTTTTGTGAATGAATGAAATGACTCATAGGTGACCACGCACCGGTTAAAAGTATATTGTGAAATGCAAACGTGATAATTATTAAAAGCATTTGCTGAACAGAGTAAGATGATGACACGCTATTTCATCTATGAGCGGTGACCAGATTACCGTAGTTGAGACGCCTGTGTGCACACATATCAACTCCATCCCAGCCTGCAAAGAACAGGTAGTAAGTAGTATCTCAGTCTTGTATCAGGTGGCCTTACAGCTGTGGTTCCCAAACCCTCTCATGCATCTGAATCACTTGAAAGCCTCATTAAAAATACAGATTACTAGGTCCTACTCTACCTCCGAGGATTTCTGGTTTAAGAATATGTACCACTAACAAGTTCCAGGCAGTGCAATGTTGAGAGCCTGCACTGAGAAGTACTGCCTTGGAATTCACAAAGAATTTTCACTAGGGAGATGAGAAGAGAGGACAAGCAACTTCCGTGCCCCTGGGATGTTGTGCCGGTCATCTCGTGGGCTCCTGAACCCGCCATGTGGACAGTTATCCCATCTGGGCCCACCTCCACTCCACAGCCCGCCCACCAGCTGCTTCTACACCAGCAGCCAGAACCTGCGCTCCAAAATGTCCATTCTCAAACACCACGTCGTCACAAACAAGCCGCAGGAACACCAGGAATCGCAGTTCAATGTCCCCGTTTCTTCTTCTATATTATACTAGTGCTGGTTCCAAATAGGAAAAGGAGTACGTCAAGGCTGTATATTGTCCCCCTGCTTATTTAACTGATATGCAGAGTACATCATGAAAAACGCTGGACTGGAAGAAACACAAGCTGGAATCAAGATTGCCGGGAGAAGTGTCAATCACCTCAGATATGCAGATGACACCACCCTTATGGCAGAAAGTGAAGAGGAACTAAAAAGCCTCTTGATGAAGGTGAAAGTGGAGAGTGAAAAAGTTGGCTTAAAGCTCAACATTCAGAAAACGAAGATCATGGCATCCAGTCCCATCACCTCATGGTAAATAGATGGGGAAACAGTGGAACCAGTGTCAGACTTTATTTTTCTGGGCTCCAAAATCACTACAGATGGTGACTGCAGCCATGAAATTAAAAGATGCTTACTCCTTGGAAGGAAAGTTATGACCAACCTAGATAGCATATTCAAAAGCAGAGACATTACTTTGCCAGCAAAGTTTCGTCTAGTCAAGGCTATGGTTTTTCCTGTGGTCATGTATGGATGTGAGAGTTGGACTGTGAAGAAGGCTGAGCACCGAAGAATTGATGCTTTTGAACTGTGGTGTTGGAGAAGACTCTTGAGAGTCCCTTGGACTGCAAGGAGATCCAACCAGTCCATTCTGAAGATCAGCCCTGGGATTTCTTTGGAGGGAATGATGCTGAAGCTGCAACTCCAGTACTTTGGCCACCTCATGTGAAGAGTTGCCTCACTGGAAAAGACTCTGATGCTGGGAGAGATTGGGGGCAGGAGGAGAAGGGGACGACAGAGGATGAGATGGCTGGATGGCATCACTGACTCTATGGACGTGAGTCTGAGTGAACTCCAGGAGTTGGTGATGGACAGGGAGGCCTGGCGTGCTGCAATTCATGGGGTCGCAAAGAGTCAGACACGACTGAGTGACTGAACTGAACTGAATAGGTATGTGTGCTCAGTGAAATTGGGAACACACTTCCAATCAGTAAAAGGTTAAATTCACCTGTGCTTTAAGAATGAGCTATGAGCATGAAAAGTGGCTAGCCTCAAAGAGACCACGAATAACAAATGTTGTAAGGATGCTGAGAAAAGGAACCCTTGTACACTGCTAGTGCAGCCACTGTGGAAAACAGTATGGAGGTTTCTCAAAAAGCTAAATAGAACCACCATAATGATCCAGGAATTCCACTCTTGGATCTATATCCAAAGAATATGAAAACAACACTTCAAAAAGATACATGCAGCCCAGTGTTTACAGCAGCACTGTTTGCAACAGCCAAGACATGGAAGCCACCCGAGTCCATCAACAGATGAATGGATAAAGAGGTGGGGGTCCAGGCTGAGGACAGGCTTGGAGGGCCTGGTGGGCCCCCAGCATCACCAAAGTTGTGCTACCTGCTGGTAACAGGATCGTCTCCTCTGTTTCCCCTTCCCTCTAGGGCTATCTAAATGTCACGGTCACTGGCTGTTGGTCACTTTTGTCCAGTTACTGTAATGGGCCTAGTTACGGCCCTCGAAATTCTTACGTTGAGGTCCTTACCCTCAGTGCCTGAGAATGCAACTGGACTTGGAGATGAGGTCTTTGAGGAAAACATTAAGTTAAAATAAGGTCACGTGGGTGGCTCCCAACCCAATATCGCTGGTGTCCTCATAAGAAGTAAAAGTGAAAGTTAAAGTCGCTCAGTTGTGTCTGACTCTTTGCGACAGCATGGACTATACAGTTCATGGAATTTTCCAGGCCAGAATACTGGAGTGGATAGCCTTTCCCTTCTCCAGGGGATCTTCCCAACCCAGGGATCCCGCAGTGTAGGCAGATTCTTTACCAGCTGAGCCACCAGGGAAGCCCAAGAATACTAGAGTGGGTAGCCTATCCCCTCTCCAGGGGATCTTCCTGACCCAGGAATTGAACTGGGGTCTCCTGCACGGCAGGCAGATTCTTTACCAACTGAGCTCTGAGGGAAGCCCGTCCTCATAAGACACGCACACCGTCTGCATGTTGAGGGGGGAGGCCTCCGGAGAAAACAACCCTGCCCGCCCACAGCTTGACCTCACACTTCCAGGCTCCGGAATGGTGGGGAAATTAACGTGTTGTTGAAGCTCCCCCACACTCTCAGTATGTGATATGTATTTACAGCCATCCTGGCCTCCATGTAAAGTGGAGTCGTAAGACGGGGAAGATGCAGCAGAGAAGCAGCCCTGCCCGCCCTTGCAGGCTAAAGGACATGGCCTTAGTATAAACAGGAGAGGGGGTCTCTGCACATCTGTGAACCCGAGGTTGACAAGGGCCACGCTTTCTGCAAAATGGACTGAGACAGGGTGACAATGCAGGTACCCGAGTTGGGGTTAGCCTCTCTCCCCCGGGAGATGCCCACCTCACCACTGAAGACCGATGACAGGTGACAAGGCGGATGACGCTATCGGGGCCATTGATAACACATCAAGCACTGACTGGGATCCACACAGTCATCCCAAAGATATGTGTCATGTCAGGCAGATACATAACACATCAAGGAGACTACCCACACAGAAATCCTGATGGGAAAAAATGATTTTCTCATGAAGTTACCTACCAGTTATTTGTCATAGAATCACAACATCAAAGACAAAAACAAAATCTCAATAATGCCTTAATTAAATAAGCAAACACTTCAGCAAAGTAAGAAGGGAAGAAGTAAAAATTAGCTGCCCTCTCAGTCGGGACGGAGGCCCAAGGCTCCTCTCAAGGGTCAGCCTCACTTCCACCAGGTGCTCGGCTTGTCCTCTGCTTCCCACCATGGAGCCCCTCCCTGCTCTCCTGAGCACCCAGAGCCCTGCCTTTCTCTGAAACCACCATGGCCCCAGCTCAGGGCCAGGAGATGCGAGGACCTCCATGGTAGGGGAGCTCCTCCCGGACCTGCCAGGATTCGGCTTCACACAGGACCGCCCCCAGCTGTGGACACACCCAGGACACCTGTCAGCCACAGAGGAGCCGAACAGCCAACCCCACATAACAGAACCATGGAGCCCTGCAAGCCACTGCGTGCAAAGACCGGGCAAAGCAAGGGCAGGGGCAGCATTTAAGGACAGACTCTGGGGCCTGGAATCCTTAGTCACTTGTGAAAACATGCTGAACTAATCTCATAGATGCCATTCCCTTCTCCAGGGGATCTTCCCAACCCAGGGATTAAACCTCGATCTCCTGCATTAGAGGCAGAATCTTTACCACCTGAGCCACCAGGGAAGCCCCCTCATAGATGCTGCATGTACCTATCTGTGGCTATTCCCAGCCCCAGTGTCCTCTCTCTGTTAACTTTTGATGCATAATCAGAAAGATGACTTTTCTTGAGCCCCAAGCCCCACATTGTTTTCCACATGCACAGTCCCTGTGTGGCTAGTGGAACTCTGTCCACCCCACCCACCACGCCTGCCTTGCCACCTTCCACTGTTGGTGACGAATGTCTAGACCCCCCAAGAGAAGGTGGTGACAGGGAAGGGCATTGCTAGGATTGCACCCTGATCAAAACCCATTTCGATCCCTGAAATGTGCGTTTCTCACTGAATCCCAACGATTCACACTTGTTTTAGGATATGATTTAACATGAAATGTGCAACATTTATTTTGTGACACTCGGGTTTGGTCTGTACACTGATTCCACAGTGCGAATCCCCACGGAGGGCGGTGGTGGAAGACTGGAGCTGGCAAGAAGCACTTTCCTCCCTGGAGAGCAGCAGTCCCATCCCAGAGAAACCACAGGGGAGAGGAAGCTGGGGCACGGGGCAGGAAAGTGGCCGGACCCAAACTGGGGCCCCCAGGAGGCCTGTGCGGGGGGCACAGCCCCACACCGCAGTGTGGTGAGCGCCAGCCGAAGGCCAGGGTCACCTCCCTCCTCTCTGACAGGCAAGAGGACAGCCCCCTGCGCTCGTTTCATCTTTCCTGAGGGTAACAGTGGCTGAGAATGCAGGTGTCAGAGCCCTGTATTAGCTCAACCCTGAATCTGCCATCTCCTGTGATACTCTGGACCAATCCTCTTCAACTTTTAGTAGATTTAGTTTCCTCCTCTGGATATCAGGATGGCAGCACTTAACCCCTGAAGTGAAAGTGTTAGTTGCTCAATCATGTCCAACACTTTACAACCCCACGGACGGTAGCCCACCAGGCTCCTCTGTCCATGGGATTCTCCAGGCAAGAATACTGGAGTGGGTTGCCATGCCCTCCTCCAGGGGATCTTCCCGACCCAGGAATTGAACTCCAGTCTCCTGCATTGCAGGCAGATTCTTCACTATATGAGGCACCAGGGAAGCCCTTAACCCCTAAGAGTTTGTGAAAATTAAACAAGGTAACTTGTGTGAAGTACCCAAGATTACGATGGCAGATAAGTGATTGATCAACAGTAGCTGCTGAAATCATTTATAGTTATTACCATATAGGATTCTTACAAAGATTAAATAAGGTGATGAGCCCTGTTGTGGTTGTAATAAAAGATAGAAAAGTCAACTAGCATTGCACTCATTTCACAGGTGAAAAAAAAAAACAGCCAAAGTAAAGGCACTGGCATGTGGCCCATCAACATGGAAGGTCAAACCCCAGCTTCCCAATCCGCACGCGCTGGTCCCCACTGTGGGCCTGTGCTGGCGCTTTGGGGGAGCCCCAGGGAGAAACCCCACAGCCATGGCAGCAGGCACAGCAGCGGCCCTTCTCATCAGCTCTGCTGACGGTGCGCCAGGGAACACTGAGGCTGGCACGTGTCTCTGTGCTGAAGTTTCTACCTTGTGACCGCCGGCTTGGTCTATACCTCAGCCCCACAGTGCAGTAAAACCAAGGCAGACCAGGACAACACATCACAGCTAGGACTAGGGATACACACTCGACACCACTGCCTCGCGCTGTGCGGGGACTCCACTCAAACGCGACCACACACGATACACTGGGAGTGATGCTCCCTGCAGTTGTGCAAGCTGTGGGCTGAGGGGTTAAAAAAAAGAAAGAAATTACTTCTTTCCTCCCGAAAGAAGAGGGAGACTGAACAGAAGAGGAACAAATGAATGACTCATGGAAACAGGGATAATCAAGGGGTTTTCTGAACAAGAAGCACTAACCTCCATTCTTGTTTGTCCGTGAGACTCAGTGGTGGCTGATGTAGTCCCACGCTGGTACCACACCTACATCCACCTTTGGGTTGATGGCACTTTGTTGCATCGAGGGATTAGGGCACAGGTGAGCTGGTAAATCCTTAACAACTTGCTCTCTGGGAAATGAAAGCTTGGTAGGCAGTATTTCCAATTCCCGTGCTGTAAATACTTCCATTGTGGTCATTTCTAAGCTACCAATATGACCTACTGAGGCAGAGCTGGGAAGGAATGCACATAATTGGGGGCCAGGACTGCAAGAACAGAGAAAAAAGAGGGAAAACAACAAATACAAGAGCTAAAAAGACAGGAATTCAACAAGATTAAAATCCAAAGACAGGATGACTACAAAAAATGAAAGCAATTCTCAAGAATCTGTACATATAATTGAAAGGATGTTGTTTCCTGCTGTGTGTGTAAATTTACACAATCCAGTGAGCTAAAAGAGGTGGGGATATCCAAGAGTCACCCAAACAATGCCAAGAGATGGAACCTAGAAGCCAAAACGGCAGCAAAATCTCAGCCAAAAGCATTCATGAGTGGCTGAAGAGAAGCGGTCTAAAACATTTTTCTGGTTTATGAATATAAGTAAAACTGAGCTTCCCCGGTGACTCAGCGGAAAAGAATCCACCTGCAATAGAGGAGATGCGACAGGAGCCATGGGTTCCACCCCTGGGTCAGAAGATCCCCTGGAGGAGGAAATGACAACCCACTCCAGTAATCTTGTCTGAGAAATCCCATGGACAGAGGAGCCTGGCAACCTACAGGACACTGGGTCACAAAGAGTCAGGCACAACTGAGCGACTGAGCATCCACACAAGCAAAAGTACTGGAAGAAAAATCAAAAGCTGTAAGATTCTCTGAGCTTAAGAACGGAGCATACAAACCCAAACCCTAAGGGATCTTCAGTTGTCTCTTGTAAACCCAGAAGATTGCTCCTCCTGCCTGCTTCTTCCTCCTTGAGATGAGTGTGTTAATGATGAATCTCCCAGGCCATGGCAGTGTACATCTACTTGTTAAAACAAACAAGCAGACAATAGAAACTTCACTGAGGGCATTCTTCCACCTAATATTGTTAAAGCTCAAGGTTCAAAAATAGCTTTTCTTTCAGAAAGATCAATTCTCAAATCCCTAAAATATTGACCAAATAAAACCCCTGAAAAACAATTTTAAAGAGTGCCATTTGAAGGTATTCCTACAATGAATAAATAGTTTTTCAGACTACATCTCCCATCAACAGCTAGAAAACGTGGAAAAATATGAGAAATATCTGTTCAAAGGTATTAAGAGGACCACCAAGGAAGCAAAGACTTAAAAGACCAAAATCCTTCAGGAGAAAGCTAGCCACTTTTTCCCTGCAGATACTTTTATTCAAAAGTAACAGCCGAGAAGCTGAGCAACAATTTCAAGGGTCAAACAGAGCTGGAGAGACAAAGATTAAAATATAGGACTCATGAAGGAGTGTCCTTTCCAACTGAATGAGGCTTTCAGTTGGGACCCTTAAAGTGTTATTCTTTGAAAAATATGTTTTTCCATGTAGAAGTACATGTAAATATACTGTCATTGTTGCTGTTGTTCAGTTTGACTCTTTGAGACCCCATGGACTGAAGAACGCCAGGCTTCCTTGCGGGTCAGTATCTTCTGGATTTTGCTCAAACTCATGTCCACTGAGTCAGTGATGCCATCTAACCTGCTATCCAATCATCTCATCCTCTGCTGCCCCCTTCCCCTTTTGCTTTCAGTCTTTCCCAGCATCAGGGTCTTTTCCAATGAATTGGCTCTTCACATCAGGTGTCCAAAGTATTGGAGCTTCAACTTCAGCATCAGTCCTTCCAATGTATATTCAGGATTGATTTCCTTTAGGACTGACTGGTTGGATCTCCTTGCTGTCTAACGGACTCTCATGAGTTTTCTCCAGCACCACAGTTCGAAAGCATCAGTTCTTCAACATTTAGCCTTCTTTATAGTCCAACTATTACATCCATACAAGAGTACTGGAAAACCCATACTTTTGACTGTATGGACCTTTGTCGGTAAAGTGATATCTCTGCCTTTAAGATGCTGTCTAGGTTGGTCATAGCTTTTCTTCCAAGCAGCAAGTGTATTTTAACTTCATGGCTGCAGTCATCATCCACAGTGATTCTGGAGCCCAAGAAAATAAAGTCTGTCACTGCTTCCATTTTTCCCCATTCTATTTGCCATAAAGTGATGGGACCAGATGCCATGATCTTAATTTTGGGGTTTTTTTTTGTCTTTGAATCAACATTTTTTTTAATTTAACTTTACAATATTGTATTGGTTTTGCCATATATCAAAATGAATCTGCCACAGGTATACATGTGTTCCCCATCCTGAACCCTCCTCTCCTCCCTCCCCATACCATCCCTCTGGGTCGTCCCAGTGCACCAGCCCCAAGCATCCAGCATCGTACATCGAACCTGGACTGGCAACTCGTTTCATATATGATATTATACATATTTCAATGCCATTCTCCTAAATCATCCCACCCTCTCCCTCTCCCACAGAGTCCAAAAGACTGTTCTATACATCAGTGTCTCTTTTACTGTCTCGTATACAGGGTTATTGTTACCATCTTTCTAAATTCCATATATATGCGTTAGTATACTGTATTGGTGTTTTTCTTTCTGGCTTACTTCACTCTGATCTTAGTTTTTTGAATGCTGAGTTTTAAATCAGCTTTTTCACTCTCCTCTTTCACCCTCATCAGGAGGCTCCTTAGCTCCTAACATGCAGGCCCTTATACAGACAAAGCTGAGCTTGAGCAAGCTCAGTCCCTACACTTACTGCTGTAAGAAGAGCAAATCCTCTTGGAAGGCAAATAAAAGCATTGAAGTCTCAAGTAATCTCCAAGATTTTATATACAATGTCTATAATTTAATCAAAAGTAACTAGGAAGATTCAATCGATAAAAAGACAAGGACAGACAAAAACCAAAAGAAACGAAAATACAAACAAACCCACAAGAGACTGTGATATTTGAATTATATGATATAAATGTGAAAATTACTATGATTAACATGTTCGAGAAAGTAAATGAGAATATAGACAATGTCAGCTAAGAACCAGAAATTATTTTCTTAAAACAAGGAACAAAGATAAATCTTGAACAGGAAAATCAAAATTAAGAATCCAATGGATGGATTTATCAGCAAGTTCAAAATGGTAGAACAGAGATTTAGTCAAGGAAGATAGTTAGTAAGAAAATATCCAGACTAAAGGACAGAGATTCAAAAGAAAGGAAAGTACAAAATATAATCAATGTAAGAGATATGGGACAACAAGAAAATGTCTAGAACTGGCACTCAGAAAGAGAAGAGTGAGAATATCATGCATGAGATGAGATGAATTTATATCATGCCAACTTAGTACTCTTGCCTGGAGAATTCCATGGACAGAGGAGCCTGGTGGGCTGCTGCCCATGGGGTTGCACAGTTGGACATAACTGAAGCGATTTAGCATGCACGCGTGCATTGGAGAAGGAAATGGCAACCCACTCCAGTGTTCTTGCCTGGAGAATCCCAGGGACGGGGGAGCTTGATGGGCTGCCGTCTGTGGTGTCTCACAGAGTCAGACACGATTGAAGTGACAGCAGCGGCAGCAACTCAGCCAAGTTGGAACTAATTTTGCTAGAATGTTTTTCCCTGCATAGCCTGGATTAATACAGGTTATAAGAGACACTTTGTGCAAGATTCGAAAGACAGAAGCAAGTTAGCAGCCCTATTCCTTGCACACTCAGAAGGCCACAGCAGGGCGCAAAGCACCGGTGCCGCCCACATACCTTGCCGTTTACCGGCTGACTCACTCTGCAGGTGGAAGCACCAGCCAGGTCCTCTCAGAGTTCCTTCTGCAGTCTCTTTAACTCCTGGGGTGGGCACATTTTAGCTCTATGTCAAAGGATGCCAGCTTCTTCTGCAGGGCACTTCATCATTGAAGTTGGGGTCCTGGAGGTAGTGAGAGACTCATACGGGTTTCAGTTCTTTCTTTCCAGTTCTTTCTTGTGGATTCCAGGTTCTTCTCTTCCTCTCTATCTATCCTATCAACTTTAAGCTACAGTGCCAGGAACAGAAGCAACAACTTCCTCCATTTAACTGGTTCAGGAAATTTCATAAGGCAATTTCAAACCCCAATACTAAATCTGTGTGTGTCTGTGTGTGTGTGTACATGTATCTCCTAGTGGTCCAGCCTCTTTGATTGAAACTTAATGCAGGATAGGAACAATATTTGAAAAGATAATGGCTGATACTTTCCCAAAACTGATGAAAGACACCAAAACACAGGTTCAAAAAGCATGACAGATTTGTTCCCCAGCATGACAATTCTAAAGACACACACATCATAGACAATATTTCTAGAAACAAAAATCAAATAGCATATCTTAAAAGGCAGCAAAAGAACAGCAAATTCTGGCAATGAGGTGTAGCTACAGGAACTTTTATTCACTGCTGGTGAGAATACAAAATAGTATGGTCAATTTGGGAGAAATTTTGGCAGTTTTTTACAAAACTAAATATACTCTTGCCATACAATCCAGCAATCATGCTCCTTGATACTTACCTGAATGAACTGAAACTTATATCCACACAAAAACATGCACATTGATGTTTCCAGAAGCTTTATTTATAACAGCCAAAACTTAGCCACAGCCAAGACAGTCTTCAGTAGGTGAATGGATAAACTATGATAAAACTGGAAAATGGAATATCATTCACTGCTAAAAAGAAATAAGCTATCAAACCGTGAAAAGACATGGAAGAAATTTTAAAGGATATTACTAAGTGAAAGTCAGTCTGAAAAGACTATATACTATATGACATTACATGTTACATGGCATTCTGGAGGCAATGGCACCCCACTCCAGTACTCTTGCCTGGAAAATCCCATGGATGGAGGAGCCTGGTAGGCTGCAGTCCATGGGGTCGCTAAAAGTTGGACACAACTGAGCGACTTCACTTTCACTTTTCACTTTCATGCATTGGAAAAGGAAATGGCAGCCCACTCCAGTGTTCTTGCCTGGAGAATCCCAGGGATGGGGGAGCCTGGTGGGCTGCCATCTATGGGGTCGCACAGAGTTGGACACGACTGAAGTGACTTAGCAGCAGCAGCATAGAGACAGTAAAAACATCAATGGTTGCTGAAAGACAGAATGGAGGGAGGGGTGAAAAGGCAAAGTACAGAGGATTTTTAGGGCACTAAAGGTTATTCTGTATCATACAACAACACTGGATGCATGTCAGTATGCATTGTTCCAAAACCACAGGATGTACACCACCAAGGATGAATCCTAAAGTAAGCTATGGATTTGGGTGATAATAATGTAGGCTTGTCAATTGTAACAGACGTACTACTCAGATGCAGAACGCTGATAGTATGACAGAGGGAGATGAGAGGTATGTGGGTACTCTGCACATACTCAGTTTTGCTGTGAAGATAAAAAATAAAATCTATTACCAAAAAAAAAAAAAAAAAGGCATGTTACCATCAAAGGAGCATCAGTAAGATTGACCACAGACTTTTTAATGGAAACAATGCGACTCAACAGACAATAAAATATTTCAAAAAGCTGAAAGATACAACGGTCAGCTCCTAGAATTAGAGGTTGTTATACCCAGGAAAAAACAATATTTAAAAAAAAAAGCAAGATGCTTGGGGATGTATTAATAGAAAGTTATAAAGAGCATCACTTCCACACCAAAACGAGGAAAACCTGGACAATGTGAAAGCTCATTACATTCATCAGAGAACTCAGGTTGCAAGACAATGAAATGACTCAAATCTAAAGGAGATATATATATATTTTTTATATATACACCTTCAGTCAAAGAGTTCTTGTTTGCCTGGGTAGATGCAAGTGGATACTAGTGAGAGAGTTCAGCTACAGCAGCTGATGACCTGCTGAAAACCAAGGTGTGTATACCAGCAAGTGCACAAGGCCCCAGGGAGTCCAAGAAATTGGAGGAATCAACATCCTATTCAGGGGTTTTGTCCATGGACCCTACCAGGAGCTCAAGAACTTGCAAAGAGTCCTACAAATGTCCAGACCTGGAGGAGAGCTACAAACCACCCACACTCTTGTGTTCTATCTCCTCTATGAAACAAAAGCCTCCATCTGTGGAGAGAAGGGCAAACTGGAGCACTAGTGAAAACACTGCAGCTCACGGAAGGGAGCTAGGAGAAAAGGCCCATCCCTGCGGGAGAGTCGGGGGCAAGGATGTGTGGGGCCCAGAGCTGCGGTCAGAGGATGACACAGGTGCAGCTCTCTCTCTCCAACCTCTTACTCCACGTACTAAACACTTATCGTTCGTTCGATTAACACAATCCAATTATCTTCCAGCTTTATTGAGGCAGATCGAGGGCAAGAGGAGAAGGGGGCAACAGAGGTTGAGATGGTTAGACAGCATCACTGACTCAAAGGACGTGAGTTTGAGCAAACTCCAGCAGATGGTGAAGGACAGGGAAGCCTGGTGTGCTGCAGTCCATGAGGTTGCAAAGAGCTGGACACAACTTAGCGACCGAACAACCAAGGTGTACAGTGTGATGATTTTCTATACCTATATATTATGAAATAAGGGTGCTCCCTTCTGCGCTCCTCAAGCTGGGCCCTGCCTGAATTTGATGGAACACCCCCCACCCCTTACCTCTAAGGCAGCCCACGTGTTTCTAGGATTGCTTCAGCTCGCTGGAAAGTTCTTTGTTTCTGTAATTGCAGGTCGTGGTCATGTATAGCAACGTCAAATAAGATTTACTCACATTTTAAATGGCCATAAGCAAACGTGTGTACCCAAGTCCTACCTTAGTGGCCGCTGAGCGTGGCCACTCCTGGAACAACAGCAGCACGCAGGAAATGCATTTCACAGCACAATGAATTACACACTTAAGGGGAAGCAACCGTTCCTAAGCACCGAAAGGATGCATGTCACACTAAGAAACATCCCACGCACAGCCATGAACACTTGCATTAGGGCCAATTAATCACAGGCGATATAAACCCAGAGGGGCCCTGAACTTGCTCTCAGGGATGAAAGTGGAGGTGGGGGAGTGAGGAAGGAGAAAGGAAAAAACATGGCTCTGTCTGCTAAATGGAAACATCTTATAGGAGAGTCGACTGACTTTGTTAAGAATGAGTGACCCCACACACACTTTATTCAATTGAATATCTTTCACCATCTAAAGCACAACAAATAAAAAAGAGAACGGACAGGGGATGGTTTAAACATAAGGTCACTGACATTGCAGAACACCATGAACAGAGCACCATGAATAGGACTTACCAACGTGCAGGCATCAGTGGGGCTTACTTGATTTCAGCCCAAGTAAAATTCAGGTAGCATCCTAACATCCCAGCACTCTCCACTCCCCTCCAAACAAATCCAGGGAGGGAGATGTACAGGCGGCAGGGCACACGGGGGAGAAGGCAATTGAGGTGTGCTGTGAAAAATGGCTCTGGTACCTCCAGATGGTTTTGATCACAATATGCTTGACTTTTATGGATTTCATACTCTCCTTTGATAAACCCTTCAATGGCCATTATAACCCTCTCTTCTTCAACTTCATTCCACGTCCACCGTGTGATTACATGAAATCTCTGATCATGGGTGCTTCTCCATCACAGAGGATAAGAAGTCCAGGGTAAGAGAGGAGGCCCCCCACCTGAGCTCTCCCTTCCTAATACCCTCCTGGCTACTAAACATATTTGCTGTTCAACCCAGCCAGCACATCCTAAGGCCTACTGTGACCAGACATGCTGGGATCTGAGACTACAGGGAGGAATAAGGTCTGACCCTCATCCTCAGGCAGCTCTTAGTCCAAGAGGAGCAACAGACACACCAACTGACTTCATGGTGGCCATAAAGTGTGACTAGTGTGGAGAAGGCAATGGCCACCCACTCCAGTATTCTTGCCTGGAAAATCCCACGGACAGATGAGCCTGGCGGGCTGCAGTCCATGGGGTCGATAAGAGTCGGACACAACTGAGCGACTTCACTTTCACTTTTCTCTTTCATGCATTGGAGAAGGAAATGGCAACCCACTCCAGTGTTCTTGCCTGGAGAATCCCAGGGACGGGGGAGCCTGGTGGGCTGCCGTCTCTGGGGTCGCACAGAGTCGGACACGACTGAAGTGACTTAGCAGCAGTGTGGAGTCACTTTGTTCAGTGACTGAAAAGACACTGAGCACCAACCATGACCACCTCTAATGGCTCCAACAGCAACTCACATTTTCCCTATGAAAACCAACTCGTCCATCCTTCCCATGCTTCCATCAGCTGCTGCTGCTACCGCTGCTGCTGCTAAGTCACTTCAGTCATGTCCGACTCTGTGCAAAATTTTCACACTACTGGCAGGAACACAAAATAGTATGGCCTTTGGAAACTGTTTTGCAATGTCTTTAAATATATACTTACCATATGACCCAGCAATACTAATCCTAGATTGGCACCCAATGGAAATGAAAACTTATGACCACACAAGCACTTGTACTTAAATGTTCATAGCAGCTGTACTCAAAGTAACGAAAATTAGAAACAAACATCCATCAACTATTGATAAACATTGTGGCATGTTCATAAACAGAATACTACCCATGAACAAAAAATAACAAACTACTGATACACACAACACAGATGAAAGAAGACATACACAGTTTCAAGAAAAAAATTATTAAAGTATATAAATGATTTTAGGTTTGAAATCTTTGAGGGTACAAAAACTAATAATTCAGAGCACGTTCCTAAATGATGAAACCAAGAACTTCCTCGTTTTAGAACCAGAATAGCATCAGAATAATGACCATAGTACAGGTAAACTCAACTGGACCATAGGTCAGTCCAGGTTTACTTTATGATTGATGTTGATGGTGTTTTCCTAAAACTGATAAGCCCATATCTGTTGTTGTTCAGTCGCTAAGTCGTGTCCAACTCTTTGCAACCCCATGAACTGCAGCACACCAGGCTTTCCTGTCCATCACCAACTCCTGGAGCTCGCTCAAACTCATGTCCATCAAGTTGGTGATGCCATCCAATCATCTCAACCTCTGTCATCCCCTTCTCCTCCTGCCTTCAATCTTTCCCAGCTTCAGTGTCTTTTCAAATGAGTCAGCTCTTTGCATCAGGTGGCCTAAGTACTGGAGCTTAAGCTTCAGCATCAGTCCTTCCAATGACTATTCAAGGTTGATTTCCTTTAGGATTGACTGGTTTGATCTCCTTGCAGTCCAAAGGACTCTCAAAAGTCTTCTCCAGGACCACAATTCGAAAGCATCAGTTCTTCAGTGCTCAGCCTTCTTTATGGTCCACCATATAAAACTGATGACAGGCCCACACTCAGGCTATTTTAAGGAGACCAGACCAATGCCCACCAAATTATGAAATTAATTCATGCTACAGTGTTAATGTGATACTGATCCTGGGTGTTTTAGAAACAACCCAAGTTAGGGCTGACATCCAGTCCTTTGCCTCTATAAATAGTATCAGTGACAGCAAAGAAGGCGTTAGAAGACCTGGACTAAAGATTTTCACTTCCCTTTTTCTCTGATCATTATAGTTTCAAACAAAAGTCAACCCACACTGCTGAAACATAAGAGTTTTGTTTCGTTTTTTTTCAAATGTCTAAATTGTCCTGGCCACTTCAACTGGTGCAGCTTAACTTAGTCTTAGGAGGAAGACACAGAGGAGCTTTCCATGGACTTGGCCTGGCAAGGTTCCAGGTGGGGTGGAGTAGAAGGTTCTAGTTCCTTTTGTACTTCGCTTAGGGAAGAGATAGGAGTTAAGAGGAAATTAATCCCTGTTCTTCAACTGAATCATAAAACATTTTCTGCTAATAAACAAAGAAGAACTTTTAAGAAGGAAGTTTGCAGACATCACTGTTCTCTCATGTTGCAAGCACAAGTATCTTTGGAAAACAGATCCAGAGATCCTGTAAGAATGGTGACTATTTTCTTTGTTCCCAAAAGAATCCCACCCCTCAAATAATTACACAGTCATTAAAGAGGATCTCAGGACTTTTTCATGGATTTCCAATAACATCGAATATCTGCCTATTTTAGGATACTCAGGGTAACAAGAAACTATTAACCTAACAACAGGCATTTGGGGAATATTTGCAGCCTATGGGGCTTGGAGGTTATTTAAAAATAAGCCATTTTAAATCCCACCTATAAACTGAAAAATAAATATGTTAATTCTTCTGCCATAACCTCACCTCAAGTGAATACCCAGCTCTGAACCAGTTATTTCTCAACCCTAGAAAAGTCACTAACCTCTTGGGTTACAGTTATCTTCACTATACAGTGAAATTTAGACTGGATTAACATTTCTCAAAAGTTCACATGGATCAGAATCACCTGGGAAATTTATAAAATGAAGATTCCTGGGCGTCTACCCCAATAACTTGATTTATTTGACCAGGAATGGGGCCCAGGAATCTGTATTTTATGCAGTTTTCTTAGGTGATTCTATGCAGGTGGGCCATGGATCTGAAACACTCAATTAAGATACCTGATGTTTCTTTCCAGCTCTATTATCTTATGATAATGCCATTTACAAGCAAAGCTACAGATGGAATTGGTATCAGTAAAGCCAATATTGCTATCAAAACCTGAGCCAGAACAAAACATCTATAAAAAAACCCAAAAATTTTAGAGAAAGGACATTGAGTCCATAGCCAAAAACAGATTAATTTTCAGCACTTTACATTTAAACAGCTAGACAATTTAAAAACACATTATTTTAAGTGTCATCATATTTGATCTTTATAAGTGAAAGATTCAAACAGAAAATATGCATTTAACCATAAGGATAACAAATGACATCCTTTGCACAGTTTTCCTCAGAAACATGCACATTTTTATATTAGATATTTAACAGAGAATAAAAATCAGAATCAACCTTTATGAGATGGGGTAGGAGGCGGGAGGGAGGTTCAAAGGGAGGGGCATGTGTACACCTATGACTGATTCATGTTGATGTATGGCAGAAACCAACACCACTATAAAGCAATTATCCTCCAGTTAAAATTTTTAAAAAAGAAAAATCACCCTTAATGGATATGGAAAGGCAGTGTGGCTTAAGACCACCTCCATGTCCAGCTACTCCAACTCCGATGGCCAACCACACCATCTCCAAAGCCCAACTACTACCCCTCGCCCCTTGTAAAAAGGACCTTCCTAGCTGGAACTTGACATTCTACAATGGAAGTTGTATTCTTTTGCTTTTAACCCATGCCCAGGATTCCAAGCTGGCTGTAAATATCCATGAGGGACTGAATCTGGGGTGGCAAGAAGGGGCTCCCGAACTACCACGCCCCAGCCCCCTCCCATACAGACGCTGGTCACTGACCCTGGCAGTCTTCCCTCTGAGCTGAGAAGAGGCTGCAGAAGCTTCTTCAGCGCAGTGCTCAGGGAAGTTGCATCCATTTGACTCGAGTTGCCCTCAACCTTCTCTGTCACTTAAAATCTTCATTCAATAAACATTTATTACACAACACTAGGTGACAGGCAGGAGGCCTAGACGATCTTCTGAGAAGAGGATAAGGAAGGGTAGAAAAATATACTAAAGTCATCAAAGACAAACTCCATCCTACTTCACAACTTTGCCAAGAGTTGGGTATGGTAAAGTTATAGACTGTGCCTACTGATGGGGACACAGATACATAAATTGTACTATATCTAGAGTAGAACAATACCCAGCAGTGAACATTTAACTATAGCTACAAGCTACAACAAAGATGAATCTTGGAACATGAGTGATTTAAAAAGGAGGAGGAGGAGAAGAAGAAAAAAGGCTATTCCTTTTGAGAACCATGGAATGTAGGGGGAAGGATGGGAAGAAAGCACCTACGGAGACCAAAGATATTACCAGTGTTCCGTATGTGGGGTCGGCTGGCGGACGTTTAGGTATCCATTATATCCCAGTAATTAATAACAACCAGACATGGATTAGTAGTGAGACTATGGCATGAAGCAAGGATTATGGTTAATCCAATTCTGTGCACTTAAGTCCATTTAGAAAGGGCATACTGCAGCAAGTTTGTCAAGAAAGTGGACTAAGAATCACAAAAGCTTCTGTTTACAGATTCCTCGGCCCAGCGTCAGGAATCCACCTCACCCTAGGAATTCTGTCAGGAAAGAAAGCGATGTGGACAGGATGCACTGCAGAATGGGCAATGTGTGAAGTTCAACCGACTGGCTTGGGAAAACGTCTAGAAGCCAAAAAGTCTTGAACCATTTTGGTGAATTGAATTCATGCTACTTGTATTTTCTTTAGTTTTAAAAGGAAATCTGGAATACTCTTAGGAGCACTTCAGTTCTGAAATTGCTGGAGTCAATAAAAGAAATGTAACACAACTCATCCTAAAAGAACAAGAGAACTATATTAACAGATTGACAGTATCCATAGGTTAATTAGGAAATCTGTTGGTGCCGTTAGGAAACTTGGCACATTTTAATTCACAGTGACATTCTCAAGGTATAGGTACAAGCGATGTTCATTCACTAACAGTGAGATGTCACTGAGCCTGTGAGAGACTAACATCTGAAGGGCGCCTACAGTCAGGCAATGTGGGAGACATGTTCTGGACCGCTATGGATGTTTTCCAATCAAACCTACGTCTTTGAAACTACTCAGGGTGCAAAACTGATGCACACTTGAGTAGAGATGAAAGAAAGGAGTTAAAAGAAAACGGCTATTAAGCTGATTTGAAATTGGTTAAAAGGAATCATCTAAGCAGCTCTGTCCCATGGCTAACATTTTAAATATGGTCACCACAGCTGTAAGGGGAGGTTAGAAAAAGCCCTCTTAATTATTTAGTATGTTATGTATTGAACTGAATTTTAAAGAGTCAGATAAAAGAATAGATAATTGGCATAAGCACTGAAAATACAGTGACCTAAAAACTGAGAGATGGCTTTCAGAATGGTTGCATCTTCTTTTTTTCGTTTAGTTTTATTGAGATATAATGGCGCTAGTGGTAAAGAACCTGCCTGTCAATGCAGGAGACACAAGAGATGCAGGTTTGATCCCTGAGTTGGGAAGATCCCCTGGAGGAAGGCACAGCAATCCACTCCAGTATTCTTGTTTGGAGAATCCATAGACAGAGGAGCCTGGCGGACTACAGTATATGGGGTCGCACAGAATTGGACACGACTGAAGTGAAAAGGAACTAAAAAGCCTCTTGATGAAAGTGAAAGTGGAGAGTGAAAAAGTTGGCTTAAAGCTCAACATTCAGAAAACGAAGATCATGGCATCCAGTCCCATCACTTCATGGGAAATAGATGGGGAAACAGTGGAAACAGTGTCAGACTTTATTTCTTTGGGCTCCAAAATCACTACAGATGGTGACTGCAGCCATGAAATTAAAAGATGCTTACTCCTCGGAAGGAAAGTTATGACCAACCTAGATAGCATATTCAAAAGCAGAGACATTGCTTTGCCAACAAAGGTTCGTCTAGTCAAGGCTATGGTTTTTCCTATGGTCATGTATGGATGTGAGAGTTGGACTGTGAAGAAGGCTGAGCGCTGAAGAATTGATGCTTTTGAACTGTGGTGTTGGAGAAGACTCTTGAGAGTCCCTTGGACTGCAAGGAGATCCAACCAGTCCATTCTGAAGGAGATCAGCCCTGGGATTTCTTTGGAAGGAATGATGCTGAAGCTGAAACTCCAGTACTTTGGCCACCTCATGTGAAGAGTTGATTCATTGGAAAAGAC
>NW_011494720.1:6084432-6092081 GCF_000754665.1 Bison bison bison
TGGTCATGTATGGATGTGAGAGTTGGACTGTGAAGAAGGCTGAGCGCTGAAGAATTGATGCTTTTGAACTGTGGTGTTGGAGAAGACTCTTGAGAGTCCCTTGGACTGCAAGGAGATCCAACCAGTCCATTCTGAAGGAGATCAGCCCTGGGATTTCTTTGGAAGGAATGATGCTGAAGCTGAAACTCCAGTACTTTGGCCACCTCATGTGAAGAGTTGATTCATTGGAAAAGACTCTGATGCTGGGAGGGATTGGGGGCAGGAGGAGAAGGGGACGACAGAGGATGAGATGGCTGGATGGCATCACTGACTCGATGGACTTGAGTCTCAGTGAACTCCAGGAGTTGGTGATGGACAGGGAGGTCTGGTGTGCTGCAATTCATGGGGTCGCAAAGAGTCAGACACAACTGAGTGACTGATCTGATCTAATCTGATCTGAAGTGACTTAGCCAGAGAAGGCAATGGCAACCCACTCCAGTACTCTTGCCTGGAAAATCCCATGGACAGAGGAACCTGGTAGGCTGCAGTCCATGGGGTTGCTGGGAGTCAGACACGACTGAGTGACCTCACTTTCACTTTTCACTTTCATGCACTGGAAAAGGAAATGGCAACCCACTCCAGTGTTCTTGCCTGGAGAATCCCAGGGACGGGGGAGCCTGGTGGGCTGCCATCTATGGGGTCGCACAGAGTCGGACACGACTGAAGCGACACAGCAGCAGCAGCAGCAGCAGCAGCAGCAGTGACTTAGCATGCACGCACTGTTTAAGTTGAAGGTGCACAGCATAAAGACCTGGCTTATATATATCATGAAATGATCACCACAGTAAATTTCGTAAACATTCATCATATCATAGAGTGAGACAGACACACAGCTAAGACGAGAGCTGGCCCCAAAGCATGGGACCCCCATGATCAGGGCAATGGGCATTAGAGGCAGAGCACCCCCTAGAAAGAGCCTTCTAACTGGACGGCGCCACCACGCTGGGGGAGAGGAGCCCTGCAGGATGGTCCGTATGTTGACTTGGGCTGGCTTCCTCATTGGCACTGTGGCCCCCGCCTTCAACTGAGCTGGCACCCTACTCACGAGCATGTCTAAGATCTCCACTTTGCCTCTTGAGACTGGAGAACTCTCACCTCCTGCTCAGGATTCCCTGTGGAAGAAGAGAAGGGGTTGTGATGGGAGGGTTTGAACTGCTTCAGAGAAAGACTTTCAACCAATCCTGGTTTTGTCCCCACCTATCCCTCCAGAAAGTTGCTGGAAACTCCAATTTCTGAGGCTTCCTCAGATCTGCGGCTCAACTCCACCTGCTTCTGGCTATCTTCCTTGGCTGGCTCACGTCTGCAAAATCAGCAACCATGAGATATCTGACTTAGACCCTCCAAAATGCAGCTGCTTGTAGCTCGTGTCCTCCCCGGTTCTTTCTGCCCCATGAGTCTAAGCCTTTCTCTGCCTTTATTATCATCTTAATGCAATTTTCAGAGGAAGTGACTACAAAACACATTTGTTCCATCTGCCATGCTTAACTGGCTCTTCTGAAACAAAAATACGTTCACAGGCAAGAAAAGCGTGTGTCTAAGCCCGTATGTGATCTATGAGTTTTACACAGGATATACTTGCAACCTGCAAAACTCAGGACCCACCAGCTCTGACTAAACAAGTGAGCTGTGCCCCCACTGCAGAACATTTCTGTCAAGTCTGACCCCTTCAATTATGCAGTCTCTTTTCATGTTCAGAGAAGAGTGAGAAAAGCCAGCCAGCCAGCCTCAACTGTTCGTGTCTCCAGTAACAAGGCCATCATCTGAGCGGGAGTTAGACCATTTGTCGCAAGGCTTCGCCACTGTTATTTTAGGGCGAGACTATGAAATGGTGCAGCCTACTAAATTGTACCATTGCCAGAGCTCTGGACACTCTGTAACTTCTAAATTTTGAAACTGTAAAATAGAGGAAGAATATCTCACTTGTAAAGGAAACGGATGTGATTTCTTGCCCTAGTCTTTAACAAGGGCAAGTTAACCAGTTAACCAAGCCAGTAGTCCGGGCAATTTATGCAGCCCAGAGGGAGAGCTGAGCTGATTTCTGATACTAACTGGATGAGCCATTACCTCATTTGACCCAGCTCTCTGGCGTGGGCACTAAGATGATGGGCAAGAAGAGACTGGGATGGCAGATAAACACAAAGCCTGAAGTCCTGTCTGTTCCCTCACACCCACCAGAAAAGAAAACTGTAACAAAAGCAGTTTCCTAAGATATCACCTTCATTGCTCATCCCAGTGTGGGAGACCCTCAGAGCTTCTTTGTCCACTCCCCAGTCCCTTCCTCATTTGAGACCTAGACCATCTGATTTCCCAAAGAAAATTTCTATAAATTAAAATAAAGAATAGGAATAAAATATGAAGACAATCCACAAATTTTTAACATGCTTTCTTGTAACAGATCTTATGCATGCTGGCTACTTTGCAGTATTTTCACTAGAGAACAGAGAAAGCCCACCTCTCAGAGCCCACTGCCAACCATCTCAGATATAGATAAAAAAGTGGGTAAAGATGGTCCACGTCATGGCTTCAAGGAAACACAAATTAAATCAACAACAAGGTACCACTATCACGGAGGAGTTAGGCAGTTTATGAACAAAGCTAAACATACTCTCATCATATGATCCAGCAACATCACTCCTAGGTATATGCCTCAGTTCAGTTCAGTCGATGTCGTGTCCGACTCATTGCGACCCCATGAATCACAGCACACCAGGCCTCCCTGTCCATCACCAGCTTCCGTAGTCCACCCAAACCCATATCCGAGTTGGTGATGCCATCCAGCCACCTCATCCTCTGTTGTCCCCTTCTCCTCCTGCCCCCAATCTCTCCCAGCATCAGAGTCTTTTCCAATGAGTCAACTCTTTGTATGAGGTGGCCAAAGTACTGGAGTTTCAGCTTTAGCATCATTCCTTCCAAAGAACACCCAGGGCTGATCTCCTTTAGAATGGACTGGTTGGATCTCCTTGCAGTCCAAGGGACTCTCAAGAGTCTTCTCCAATACCACAGTTCAAAAGCATCAATTCTTCGGTGCTCAGCCTTCTTCACAGTCCAACTCTCATATCCATACATGACTACTGGAAAAACCATAGCCTTGACTAGACGGACCTTTGTTGGCAAAGTAATGTCTCTGCTTTTGAATATGCTATTTAGGTTGGTCATAACTTTCCTTCCAAGGAGTAAGCGTCTTTTAATTTCATGACTGCAGTCACCATCTGCAGTGATTTTGGAGCCCAGAAAAATAAAGTCTGACACTGTTTCCACTGTTTCCCCATCTATTTCCCATGAAGTGATGGGACCAGACGCCATGATCTTCGTTTTCTGAATGTTGAGCTTTAAGCCAACTTTTTCACTCTCCACTTTCACTTTCATCAAGAGGCTTTTTAGTTCCTCTTCACTTTCTGCCATAAGGGTGGTGTCACCTGCATATCTGAGCTTATTTATATTTCTCCCGGCAATCTTGATTTCAGCTTGTGCTTCTTGGAGCCATTTCTCATGATGTACTCTGCACAGAAGTTAAATAAGCAGGGTGACAATATACAGCCTTGACGTACTCCTTTTCCTATTTGGAACCAGTCTGTTGTTCCATGTCCAGTTCTAACTATTGCTTCTTGACCTGCATATAGCTTTCTCAAGAGGCAGGTCAGGTGGTCTGGTATTCCCATCTCTTTCAGAATTTTCCACAATTTAGTGTAATCCACACAGTCAAAGGCTTTGGCATAGCCTAAATGATGTTAAAACGTATGCCTACGTCAAAACCTGCACATAGATATTTATAACAGCTTTATTCAACCCCAAAGTGTGTCTGTTTTATTTGTTTTGTTTCAAGATTTATTTATTTATTTTTTGGTCACACCTTGCAGCATGCAAAGATCTTAGCTCCCCAACCAGAAATCAAACCCATGCCCCCTGCAGTGGAAGCACAGTCTTAACCACTGGACCATCAGGGAAGTCCCAACAGCTTTATTCCTAACTGCCAAAACTTGGAAGTAACTGAAAGGTCTCTTGGGAAGCGAATGGATAAATAAACTCTGGTACATCCAGAAAATGGAGTATCACTCACCAAAAAAAAAAAAAAGAAGAAATGAACGCTTAAGCCATAAAAAGACACAGAGGAAACTTAAATGTACATACTAAGTGAAAGAAACCAATCTGAAAAGACTACGCACTGTATGATTTCAACTACATGACATTCTGGAAAAGGCAAAACTATGGAAACAGTAAACAAATAAATAAGATTTGTGGTTTCCAGGGTTTGGCTGGAGGGAGGAATGAACAGGAGGAGTACAGAGGATTTTGAGGGCAGTGAGATACCCTGTGTGATACTACACTGGTAGATACCCCTCATTTTATGATTTTCAAGACCTACAAAAACCACAGAATGAATAACACCAAGACTGAAACCTAATGTAAACCATGGACTTGGGGTGATAATGACATGCCGCTGTAAGTGCATCAGCTGTAACAAATGCACCACTCAAGTAGGGGATATTGATGGGGGAGGCTCTGCACGTGGGGAGGCAGGGAGTGTATGAGAAATCTGTACTTTCTGCTCAGTTTTGCTGTGACCCTCAAACTACTTTAAAAAATAAAGTCTGTTTTTTCTTTAAGTGAATTCATCTCACCACAGTGACCAGGTTCTATCCACAGAACTTGGCCAAGCTTGGTCTCCTCTTCCCCATCCTAGGGAGAGAAATCGACATGGTCCAGACTTTTGAAAAGAGAGAACAGGTGGAAGGGGGAAAAAGGAAGGAAATGAGTGAGAGAAGAGGGAGGAACCTCACCAACAGAGGGCTGAGAAACCAGGATGGGCTGCAACTAGTTATGACTACACTGGTTTTCCATTGCTGCAAAACAAATTAGCACAAAGGTAGTGGCTTCAAACAACACATACATATTACATCACAATTTCTCTACATCAGGAGTATACCAAGTGTAGCTGGTTCCTCTGCTCATGGTCTAACAAGATGGCAATCAAAGTGTCAACTGGGCTACATTTCATCAGAGGCTCAACTAGCAAAAGACTTACTTCCAAGTGCCCCCAGGTTGCTGTCAGAACTAGTCTCCTTGAGGCCGTGGAACTCATAGGCACTTGCTTCTTCAAAGTGAGGAGAAAGAGTCTCTGACCTCAGGAAGGGTCCTAGACCCTTCTTTAAGGACTTTTGCCTGACTAGGTCAGGCCCACCCAGGATAATCTTTTTTATTAACTCAAAATCAACTGATTTGGGACTTTAATTAAAAGCCCGTCCATCTTTGCTATATAACATAACCACAGGAGTGGCAGCTCATCTCCTTTGCCACGTGTTGTGGACCAGAAGAAAGTCACGGTTTCAACGAACACTTGAGGGCAGGTGATTATGCAAAGACATGACTCATTGGGAATCACCTTATGGTATGTTCACCACAATTACCCTACATTTTCCTAAGCAGAAAGTAAAGGGAACTGTTGGAAAAGATTTTTCACTTATGTCAGCCTTTGGTGTTTATGAATCATTTCCTTATTAAACTATAAAAAGAACAGATTAATTAATTTAGGGCCTGGCTAGGAGAGGGGAGTGTCTCCTAATCTTTGGCCAAGAATTACATTCAAATACGTTCATTTGAGGGCTTCCCTTGTGGCTCAGCTGGTAAAGAATCTGCCTGCAATGCAGGAGTCCCAGGTTCGATCCCTGGGTTATGAAAATCCCCTGGAGAAGAGAAAGGCTACCCACTCGAGTATTCTGGCCTGGAGAATTCCATGGATTGTATAGTCCATGGGGTCACAAGAGTCAGACAAGACTGAGTGACTTTCACTCCATATGTTCATTTGAAAAGAGTGCAGAACACAGTAAATACCCTGGCGGCATTTTCACTGTCAGTCACATGACCCAGTGACAAATGGCTAGACGACACATTTCTGAGACAAACAGGGCAATATTTTAAAATGAGTCATGCACTTTCCACCTTTCTAAGCACATACCTGCCCCTAGCCTACTCCATCTGAAGCATCTGTCTGCCTGGAGGATGGTTAGGACTTGGTACCAAAAGAATGCCAAGGGAAAGACCTTGGCTTTTAACATACACCAGGGATTCTTCAAGAAACTGCCTGGAAGAATAGGGCACTGTCTTGGGAAAGGTCGTCTGTGTGCCTTAACCTCCCCTGTGAGGCATCAGGGGCAGTTTGGAGTTTTGGTAGAGAGGCTCTGGGCTGAGAGAGCACAGGCCACGTGTGGAGCCTGAGAAGTGGGAGGAGGTAGCCCACAGCAGGCCGGACGGAGGATGCAGCTGAGCGCCTCCCAAGTCAGGGAGGAGAGCCCACTGGGTGAAGCTGTCCCCACCACAGACATCACTGTGCAACCAAGGGCAAGCTGCTGCCACCTGCCACAGGGTCACTGCCCTGGTGCCAGAAGTAAAGATACTGGTCCCAAAGACCCCAGCTCTTCCCAGCTGCTCTAACACAGAATAAGACATGTGTCCACTCATATACCTGGACATTGCCTTAAAAAGAGAACAAGGAAAAGCGGAGGATGAGAAATTGACCACATGGAAAGAATGATCCCATTTATATAAAATAAGCCCATAAAACAATACTAAACTCTACACATGTAAGGTTATAGAAATGTGTGTGTGTGTGTGTGTGTGTGTGTGTGTTATGTGTGTGTATAACTCAGGAGGAAAGGGGATGGGCCTGAGAACAGGATGAAGGTACAACTTTATCAAATGTAGATTTCAGAATTATGCATGTAATCAAAGCTTAATGTACAAAAGAATCATTTGGGAAATTTTTAAATACACATTCTCTGGCCCTACCTTAGATCTTCTGAATCAGGCTCTGTGAGTGAATCAGAAGAAACCTCAGGGCCAGGCTTCTAAAAGGCATTTTTAAAAGGGATCTCAGATGACTATGCTGCACAGAGAGATCAACACCCATCTGCAGACCTGCATTTCAGAATTGCTGCACAAGATTTTGTTTGCCCAAGTGCTGATTAAAGTTTGTCAACAGCAGACATGAGGTTTGAGTCGTATCTGAAAGATCTCAAGATCTACCAAAGCAGAAAAACACTTGCCTCCAACTCCCACACTGAAAACCTTCACTAGAATGTGAGCTCTGTGAGACCTGGGGTTTCATCTCGTCCACTCCACTCTGTACAGCCAGTACCCAGAACAGGAGCTGTCACAACGAAGGCCCTCGATAAATACCCAGTGAGTGAATGAGTGATGATGGGCCTGCAAACACATCCACATCCCTAACAACAAACAAAACAGCCAAGTGGAATGGGAGACCCATCATGTCATCAAAACTCTAAGGACTTCATTTCATTCCCTTTTTTCTCAGCTCAAATACAAATAAAATAGCTTCTCCTTCTAACGCAGCCAGGTCTCAAGAGCAGCATCCCTTCTCTCCATGGCTAACCTGGCACTCTGCCACACGCACCACAAAGAAACATTAAACTAGACTCCGAAAAGCCTTGCAAAACCACACTTCTACTGATGACTCTAAAGGAGACCCCAAAGGGAGCCTCACATGATATACAAGGAGCAAACTTCCCCCAAATCACATTTCCCGGTTCCCCACATTCCCCTAGAAGTCTTCACCCTGCACAGCTGCTCCCGCAGCCCCGCATCTCTCCCCCAGC
>NW_011494720.1:6092181-6103319 GCF_000754665.1 Bison bison bison
CCGCCCCCCCCCAGCCTGCCCTGCCTCCTTCCTGCTTTTCCTCGCCCTTCACTCCTGCCTCCTCTGGCCTTCCTGGTCTTTTTCACTCCTCTCTGGGCTAAGTCTGTCAGTTGTGTCCGACTCTTTATGACCCCATAGCCTGCCAGGCTCCTCTGTCCATGGGGATTCTCCAGGCAAGAATACTAGAGTGGGCTGTCATTCCCTTCTCCAGGGGATCTTCCCAATCCAGGGATCGAACCCAGGTTTCCTGCATTGAAGGTGGTTTCTTTACCTTCTGAGCCACCAGAGAAGCCCAATTAACTTCACAGTCCTCATACAGTAACCTCACACTGTAAGTTACAGTAACTTCACACTCCTCGTACAGTAACTTCACACTGTAAGTTACAGTGACTTCACACTCCTTGTACAACTGATGCCCTCAGTGCCCTGACCTTCTCCCTCAACCCACTTCCCAGATTAGCTGGAGAAAGGTCCTGTGATAGTTCAACGGGAGATGAAGAATCGACGTCATCTTCAAGAGGTCAACCTTCAACTTCCCTCCAGGAAGTTCACTCCACTCTCCTTGGTCACCACACTTGTTTGGCAGCCCAACAGGACTCTACTTCAATGCCAATGTCGTCATCCTACACTTATTATTACGCTGTCTGCAGTTGCTCCCAGTTTGTTCCATTCACGTCTGTGTCTGTGTGTGTGTGTGTGTGTATGTGGGTGTGCACTTCTCCCCAACAAGAAGACTGTAAGATTCTTGAGGACAGACACTTTGCGTTTTTATGTCTCTTAGATTCCTTCCACAGCTGATCTCCACGTATTTGCTGGATAAATATTTGCTTATTTCCTAAAGGGCTTCAGGTAACACTTTTGCCTTTCTCTTCCAGAAAGAATATGCCTGTGGAGTAAAAAGGCAACCACATCATCTCGGAATACAAAGGACAACTGTGTATGTAAATATATGATAGGAATAGTCATTCAAACATGAAATTGATCCTGGAGGACTCATAAAATAAACTGTAGGCGACCTGAACGTCCCCTGTGGATTACCAGCCAATTAATTCTACTGACACTGTACAAGGAATGGTTTACATTAAAGTAGTTTTTGAAAGTAGGCGATGGTAAGTCATCGCCCATTATCTTCTTCCCGCTAATGTGAGAAGTGTGTCTGGCTACTGGGCCAGATTTGTCTCTGTGGCTATGCCCTGCTGTAGACAGAGAAACCCCAGCCAGGAGAGATTACGCCTGAAGAGTCCAGATTCAGGGAATTTGTCTTTTCCCTCCAGCAGCCCCCAAAAATACCTGAGAAAGAGCTACCAGAGAGGGAGGAGGTGACCGGTATGGCATAAAGGGAGATCTTAGCGGGGGTTTTAGGCTCATTAGGACCGAATGGTGCAAAATAGTCAAATGCTGGAAAGTAGGTCAGTGGAAAAGACAAGATAGACTCAGTGAAAATCATACGTGCTTTTCCACCCTGATGCAAAGCTATCCTGAGTCACAGCAAATGTTGTTGTTGCGGTCTCACACACTGTCTGAAATGCAAATGGACAGCGAGTAGCTGTGCAGGCCACCAAGAGTGGCCAGGACTCTCAGGCCCGCAGAATGGTGTCAAGTGCAGTTCACACAGAGCAAAATTAATGCTGGAAACGAGAGGCAAAGTTCACTTATAAGCAACTCTCTAATGGACAATTACCTCTTCTCTTTTCCTTCATTTCTCTTTCCTTTTTTCCCCCCCTAACATTAAGGTACAGTAGGCAGTAGAGGATATGAAGGAGACTGCAGTTTTATTTAGTCTGGCAAAGAAGGCAGCTTTTATGCATTTTCTGAGGTGTGTATAATTACAGGTGCAGTTAATGTGCTTAAGAGCTTAGGGGAAGCAATTGCATATGAAAGATAACTTCCTAACAGACAGCTTTATTACAGCCAGGCCAGCCGCCTCTCAGCTCCGGAATTACGCACACATCTACCTATTTCCCATCCCTCTTGTCCTCGAGGTCAGCTCTGTTAAAGATGCGGGCACCTGTGGAAATATTTGGCAGGGAGTGAAGCTGGGCCCTGAGACTTACACATATGCTTAATACAGGTCCTCAAATCCCATGGAACACAGTGATGAAGGGAAGCCCTCAGGGGAGGCTATGCCCAAGACTCTCACAACTAATACCTCACTGACACCTAAAAACTGACACTGAGCAACCACACATCATTTCAAGAACACAGATAAGGCGCTCCACTGGAGCCATTTTTAAATGGAGATGAGATTTTAGTAGCATCAATCAGATAAGCCCATTGAACTGGGTACTGGTCAGAGCCCTGCTGAAGGCCCGCTGATGCCCTCATTCTCCTCCATCGGGCCAGACGACCAAGTGACGAACATCATGTTTACCAAGGGCCCAGGATCTGGGAGGAGGAATCAAAAATATATGGAAAACACAATGTGGGTCAATTCTTTCACAGGGCAGACATGGAGATCAAGTCAAAGGAGAGAAAGAACAAGAAGGAAATGAAGAGCCAGGAACAGAGGGAGAAAAACAAAGGAGTTGAAAGTCAGCCGGTGACGTAGTCTCCTCTTGCTCCCCCCCTTCTCTCCCCATCTTTCCCCATCTCTATGTGTCCCTCTCCCTCTCTTTCACACACACACACACACACACACACACACAGATGTGCCAAAACAGTCGTACATAACTAGGACCAGACCCAAGGATACAGAGAAAGACAGAGAGACACAGACATAGACACAGAGAAAAGCTACAACTTGAACTTCTTCCCTTCAAAGGCTGAGTCAGACGAATGCTTATTTAAAAAAAAAAAAGGGTTGTATTTGTGTGAACGTAAGCAGCGTCAGTGATACCATCTCCTGGTACTCACTGCATGTTCTGGCTGAACTGGAACCAAGAACACCCTGTCCCTTCCACACAGGCCGTTAGTGGTCTGGGAGAAGCAATGGCCCAAAGCCTAGATTACATGTGACACTTGACAGTCTATATTTTCTAGTCTCTCTTACGATTATCCTCTTTAACTTTCTGGAGAGGCAGAAAGCCGAATGCGTAATGCAGTTTTTAGTCTTTTACTTTGCTCCTCGATTAACTGAGGCCAGTTGACATGGCTGCGTACCATATGCCTCCCCTCAAAAAAACACTGGTCCTTAAAGTCAGCAGTATTGTGTCAGAAGCTTCAAACGTAAAGGGACTAGATCTTAATTGTTCCCACTACAAAGAAGAAACGAAAATTATGTGATGGAGCTGTTAGTTAACCTTATGTGGTAATCATATTGTACTATATAAATGTATGAAATCAACAAGGTGTACACCTTAAACTGACTCAGTGTTATGTCAGTGGTATTTCAATTTTTTAAATATTGTTTTCACAAAGAATTCTTCAAACACCCCCTCCTCTCACACCAGCACCCCCATGCCACAGTTGCTCCACTCTCTTACTGGGTTAAGCGTTGTGAACACAATGGCTAGGATGATGCCAGTCACCCTGCTGGAGCCAGGGGCACAGAAGAACCAGAGAATACTGTGCTACTTCTCCACTCAGGGTCATCTCATGATCCAAAACAGCTGCTGGACTTCCATGCGCAAAAGCTAAGAGACCTTCTCCAGCTGAGTCAGCTCTCCTTAAGTAGCCTTCTCGGAAGTATCCTTGTAACTTTCTATATGATAAATATGTGCTCTGCTGTGCTTGGTTGTGTCCAATTCTGTGACCCCACAGACTGTAGCCTGCTAGACTCCTCTGTCCATGGGGATTCTCCAGGCAAGAATACTGGAGCGGGTTGCCATGCCCTCAGGGAACTTAGCAGACTGTTTCGAGCAGCCCCATGCCTCACGCCTCAATCTTCCCTTGGCAGACATTCAGTTCCTGTGTCCCCAAGCTCCAGGCAACACCCATCAAGCCCTGTGATTTTCCTGAAGTACCCCCCAACCCAACATAGCTAGTGGTGTGGGGAACCACCCGTGTGGCAGGCTGGGGATACAGCACACTAACCTCCTCCCCAAACAATTCCTCACCATCAGCCTCAGGCTTCTTGAACCATCTTTCCCAGAATTCCCCTCCCTCTATGGTTCTGGGCTAGAGTTGGCCACAAGACAAAACTTGTAGATGCAGAAGATGGAAGTGAAGTGGAAGCCATCATTTTTGGGCCCTGAAGACACCCTGGCTGGGCATGTAGGCAGCTCGCTGGTCTGTGGTCTCCCTAGCTGCCGAGGGGTGATACCCACATGTGCAGCTCCTCTGGTTCCCCGGGCCCAGCAGGCATGCTGCTCCAAGGCAGAAGCACTCCCTTTTCCTGCTCTGAGCTGGACTTGGGGAGCCAGGCGCTGGAACTGGTTTGGCAGGATTGAGTTTTCCTTGTGGCGGGGGTGGGGGGTGGGAGGGTGTCCCAGTTCATTCTGAGGGTTTCATTGCCTCTTGGTTCTCATCCACATCCACACTCCAACTGCTGGTCCAGGAGATTCTCCATAACTTCAGGCCCACAGGCAGATAAGGAGCAAGCGAGCAGAGGCTGCCCCGGGGTCTCCTGCAGCTACATGACATCCAGTCTGTAAGAAACCCCAAGGGCCCTCACAGCAGTTCTGCTCCTCTGAATGAACCCTGACCAAGACCCCTGCCAATTGACTTCCACTCCCCTTGTGCAGCTGAGGCAGGTGTGCAGGGGTCCAGGGCAGGCAGGACTCCCTTTGCAAGTCCTACCTAGGCCCTCTAGCACCTCAGTTTAGAATGTGGGTGCGCATGACAACCAATATTTGTTCCCAGCCTGTGGGGCTTCACCTGAAACGCAAGAGATGACAGAATGTCAAACACGATTCTTCCCATGTGCTAACTGATAGACTAGCTGCTGGCTCAGCTGTAAAGAACCCGCCTGCCAACGCAGGAGACACAGGTTCGATCCCCGGGTTGGAAAGATCCCCTGGAGAGGGAAATGGCAACCCACTCCAGTATTCTTGCCTAGGAAATCCCATGGACAGAGGAGCCTGGAGAGCTACAGTCCACTGGGTCACAAAGAGTCGGACATGACTTAGTGACTAAACAACAACAACATTAGATCTAGATTGACAAAAACATAGATACATCCCTAGAGCTTTTCTATCATGCTTCCCAAAGAACTCAGGCCACGGGGCTATGTAAAATCACACAGAAGAATAATGAGGTCCCAGCCACTACAAACTCTCTTGGTTCAGATGCTATTTATTGGAAATACGAGCCAAACCCACTTTATGCTAATCTTCCCCTACATTGAGTAATATAATACTATAATGCTCAGTATAAAAATGTTCTAAACACGATCCTATTAAACCTCAAACATTATTTTTAATTTTCAAAAATGGAACTCATTCCTGGAATGGTTTTTCCTACCAATATGTGAACATTTAGATATTCACTTTACTTTAAAAATTATTTAATAAATTTGAGTATTTTTATTGATTTTTTTTTAAATTGTATTTTCTTTTGAGGAATTTTTCCATTTAATTTTACATATTGATTTAGTTTTAAGTATATGTTTGTAGCATAACAGTAAATGAAATATTCCTTATTTTGGAAATTAAGGTAAATATTTAAATATTATCTTTACAAAAGCATATGCCCAATAGGACAGCATTTCCCAAGTCAAGTTTTATAAAATGGAATACTAAAAAAGTGTTAATTAAACCAATAAAGTTTTTTTTGTTTGCTTGTTTTTGTTTTTTTGTCCAGCAGATTTGGAATACATTGGGTTAAAAAGTTCAAATTGGTTTCTTTACCTTAAGACTCATCAGTGAGTTTCCTTTGCTGGCATGCTTAACCTCACCAAAAGGAGGTATACAATGTAGGATTTTCCAAATGTATTTACCAATAGAAACTTTTTTGGTAAAATATCTTGAGGAACCAAAATACTAAGGAACACACTTCAGGAAAGTATCCCTGGAAAGTTACACAATATCTCAAAATAACTGGTAACGTTTAAATATATTTGTATCATGTTGTATACAGACAAGATTTATGCCATACACTGGCTGCATGTCTTGACTATGATTTATTGAAATCACTATTTTATCATGACACCTCCATATCTCCAGTGAAAAAGAATAGTAAGAATACCAAAGCACACTTTTAAGATTACACATAAATAACTAATTGGGGGGGAGTTACTCCTCATACACAGCAATTTCTACAGAACTGACTGATAATAACATGACTTTGGACTTCATTTACCAAACACTTCTCTCTAGCCTAAATGACACTGTAAGACAGGGGTTCGGCACAGACACCTGAGAAACAATGGTAATAACTCTGTTTCAAGCTGTAAGATGGAATAAACAACCTGAAAACCTTCCACTTGAAAAAACCTTCTCAAATACAGATGAAGCGTAGCAAATACTCTGTTAAAAGGACAGCTGAACTTACAGTGTAGTAAAGCAACTCCCCAAGGGCTAGTAAAGAATTAAGAATTAGAAATCAGAAAGTTAAGGTCAGCTATGTTGAAGCAGGAGAGGCTCCACGCAAACCAAGAGACAGGTTAGAACATCTCACAGGAATAGGTGACAAGACCTTAGTCCCAACAAGACTGAAAGTTAAAACTGAGACCCATAAATGAAGCCAAGACTTTCAAACGACTACATTCCCCATGAAAGGATGAATCGGAGGGCAGGGGGGAATTCATCCACTGGCCCAGAGAAATATCAAGGAAGTTTTTAATTATTGGCCTGAGCTTTGGCTGGAAAAAGATTATGCTGAGAATTTGAAAAAAAAAAAAAAAAGGACCCACTTCTCACTCTAGTTTTTGGCTTAAATGTATAGGTTTACATGGTCCAGAAACCTTCAGGCCAAGAAATTAAGATGAAAATGTTTCCAAAATGCTAATATCTTTAAGGTGTCTGGCAGAAGAAGACTCAAAACTACCCTGAAGGAGCGCATCCCAAACTCAGGCCACAGAGAAATGCACAGATAACCCCACCAAGGACACGCATGTGACCTAGAATTTAGAGACATGCGCCTGATAAGCCCCTCTGCAGGCGGCAATGGAGACACATAGGGAACAGACTTGTGGACACAGGAGGGGAGGGAGCAGGGCGGGACGAATTGACAGAGTAGCATGGAAACACATATGGTACCACATGTGAAATAGGTAGCTGCTGGGAATTCGCTGTCATGACTCAGGGAGCTCACACCCGTGGTCTGTGACAACCTAGAGGAGTGGGATGGGGTGGGAGGCGGGAGGGAGGTTCAAGAGGGAGGGAACATACGTATACTCATGGCTGATTCATACTGATGTTTGGCAGAACCCAATACAATATTGTAAAGCAATTATCCTCCAATTCAAAATAAATAAATGTTTTTAAAAAGACAGTGAGACTCAGAGAAATAAAATAACTGCCCAAGAAAAAAATCAAAATCTGTCTATATATATTTTTATACTAGTTATGCTTGCTGCTGCTGCTGCTAAGTCGTTTCAGTCGTGTCTGACTCTGTGCAACCCCATAGATGGCAGCCCACCAGGCTCCACCATCCCTGGGATTTTCCAGGCAAGAACACTGGAGTGGGTTGCCATTGCCTTCTTCAGTGCATGAAAGTGAAAAGTGAAAGTGAAGTCGCTCAGTCGTGTCCAACTCTTAGTGACCCCATGGACTGCAGCCTACCAGGCTCCTCCGTCCATGGGATTTTCCAGGCAAGAGTACTGGAGTGGGTTGCCATTGCCTTCTCCGCTAGTTATGCTTAGAACATAATATTACAGAAAGGTTAGAAATATAAGAACAGAGAAAGGATACACCAGAAAAATACAAACCAAATGAAAGCTCGTTTGTGTGTGTGCTGACTGGCTTCAGTCGTGTCTGACTCTTTGTTGACCCCATGGACTGCCGCCTGCCAGGCTCCTCTGTCCATGGGATTCCCCAGGCAAGAATACTGGAGTATATTGCCATTTCCTCCTCCAGGGGGCTTTTCCGACCCAGGGATCAAACCCAAGTCTCTTACGTCTCCTGCACTGGCAGGTGGGTTCTTTACCACTAGCCCCACCCGGGTATTATGTTCTGTTCAGGATACCCAATTAGAGACAAGGGATGGGAACACTGGAGAGCTGCACTAAAGGGAAAAAGCACACATAGAAGTTTCAGAAAATGCCTGCTTAAATCCAAACCAGTGGCCATGGGTTTACACGGTTTACGATTAAAGGAGCTGAAATGAGTGTTTGTTTACAATTTAGAAAGACAAATAGAATAGCCTAAGAGCCTTCTCACCAAAGAGTGATTTTCACTGAAGCAAACCCAGGACAAGGGAGAGAATTTAAAGTAAGGTCACAGAAATGTCTCTCAGAAGCCCAGAGACTGCATACAGCTGGACTCATCGTATCCTTGGGAACAAGGCCACTCGCTCCACCTCTTGGGGCCCCCACAGCTCGCATCCCCTTCCAGTTTCCTGCCTGTCCCCTCTCCTCTCCCTAAAGACCACTTTCTAGGTACATCCATCAGCTTGCCAGGCCCCCAAGACAGCCACTGCAGACGCTAAGTCTCCATGGCCTGCACACTGGCCGCAGTCTTTCTCATTTTCATAATTTCAAGCTACAGAAAAGAACCGAGCCATAAAAGACCTAAGTCCCCAGACAGCACGGAGCCAGGAGCCTCCTACCCTTGCTGGATCATCCCAGGCCAAGGGAAGTGAATGATCTACTGGGACCTGGCCTTTTAGAGCAAGAAAGCCTGCGGGCAGAGAAGCCATAACAGAACTACCCTCTACACTGAGAACCACTCTACTCAATATCTAATTGAGTAGAAGAAAACAAGGATGTCATTTGTGAGAGGAGACATTAAGGTTAATAAATAAGAGCTTATCTAATGGAGGGAGGGACTTCCCTGGTGGCTCAGACGGTAAAGAACCTGCCTGCAATGTAGGAGACCCAGGTTCAATCCTGGGTCGGGAAGGTCCCCTGGAGAAGGGAAAGGCAACCCACTCCAATACTCTTGCGTGGAGAATCCCATGGACAGAGAAGCCTAGCAGGCTACAGTCCAAGAGGTTGCAAAGAGTCAGACACGACTTAGTGACTAACATGGTTTTCACTCATCTAGGGGAGGAACTGTGATTGCTTGCATATTCATTCAATGGGCGTTTATTAAACACCACAGGCCAGGAACTGAACCCGACCCAAGTGATACAAAGGTATGAAGTGCCACCTGCAAAAAACTCAAGGGTGACAGAATGCATTATTAAGAAAAGCTGTGCCATTTGCTTCTCAGGAAAATTACAAGAATGGTCCTTCTGGAGAACCCTGAACACAGCAGAGCCGCAGGCACACAAGCTATTCTTAAATGTCCTCTAAGTGACACCCAGTCCTTGCTTGCACGAAGCTCTACACGTGAGCCTTAGGTTTCGTGTTACTTCTGGGACCATCCACTTCATCTTAGGAAATCACCTGCCAAAGGCAGCTAGAAATGAGTCAGTCAGCTTTGTGAATTATGGTGTTTCTTCTAACCGAGTTCATGTACTATCCAGTCGGTTTTCTCTTTCAGCATAGAGACCCGGGATCTACCAGTAGGTGGAATCAGAAGCAGACAGGTGTCTCCAGTGTGAGGTTACTTTGTTACCACTGGAGCCATGTGTGCCACAGACACAGGGCTGCGCGGTTTACACAGTAGCCCCTTGCTCTGGGCTGCTCAGCAAACATCACAAACATATTAGCCCTGATGCACTAGTACATTTCTACAATAAAATTCTATTCCCTGGTGGGAAAGTTAAAGCTCGGTAAGAGGACTTAACCTGCTGCACGGAATTAGCGATGAGCGAGTTCTGAGCTCCTAATTCCCAGTCTCGGTGTGGAAAACAGAAAACCCACAGCCCAGCAGTCAGAACTCTCCAGGCACAATCCCAGCATCACCTGTTTCTAATTATCCCTGTTTGTGTGATGAGTTCCTGATTAGGGTCAGAGTCAGGAGAACAGAACCAGGAGAAAGCAGAGGTCATAAATTTCTTTTGCTGTCAAGTGCCTGCAGGGCGCTCCGGGCCAGTCCTGCTCAGTGGTTCGGGCCATCCCCCAGCAGTGACAGTCCCTTCTCCACGGCTGAGCAAGCCTGCCTCGGAGGCACCTCTGGACAGCACCAGCCGGAACTGGGCTCACTTGGGCCTCGGGTTCTCGGCCATGGAAACCCCGCCAAGTGGCTTTTTTTGCTTGTCATGTCTCTCTGATTGGCTGAGAGCAGTTAAAGGAGCTCGATGGGGAAAGATAATCGGGGGCTTAATTCAAATTCAGTGGGGCTTTGGGGCATCACCCCCCCGGAGTGGGAAACCCAATCTAACCCCAGCCCACACTGGCGCCCTTCCAGGGAGGTTTCATTACCAAAAGCAGCAGAAAGGCCGCTTTTGAACAGGGCTCCTCTATAACACAGCCCTGCTTGGAACCCAAGGTCAGAGGTTCAAGGATCCCTGGGCAGAGCCTTAGATGAAGTGCTGAGTGCTTTTCCATGAGGGAGACCCTCCTCAGAGTCAGCAGTTTTGAGAACAACTTTATTTCCACTGCTCTGTTCCTAGAACGCATCACTGTGAGAGTTTTTTCCCCAAAAAAATAAATGGATCAAACTTGATGTAGCATTACATCAAATGAGGTCCATTGACCTTTTTAATTCTTTTTCTCTCTCTAAGAATAGCTGACACGTATCTTGCCAACCACCTTTCTACCCAGGAAAGTGAGTCAAAGTGCCCTGCGACTCCAGGCTGCAGTCCCACCATACACGTTATATTTGTTAACTGTGGGACCTTGGGAAAGCTAGTTTACAGAAACCTGTTTCTCCACAGCTAATGTACAGGATGGTAGCATTCCCCAGGTCATGGGTGTAAATAGTGAATGAGACAATGTAACCATTTGGCAACCATCACAGTAGTAACTGTTTCAAGTGAAAAATCATCAACCAAGACGCTAACATTAGTGATTAAAAGGATGATAAGAAACAGGATATTTACATAGTCTCAAAGAAGCTGCCCAGGAGATACTTATTAAACACACAGGGGAAAACAGTGGCCTCACAGAGAAGAAACAAGACACCACCCTAGTGAAGGCACCAACAGCTACAGCTTCACCACTAATGGGACAGACCTTACCACACGCCACCCCGTGAGCAGGACTGAGAAGAACACACAGCACAGCCGCCCACCAAAATCTCACGGTCTCAGTCTAGTCTGATGGAACACCA
>NW_011494720.1:6103419-6139495 GCF_000754665.1 Bison bison bison
CAAACAAGAGACTGCAAACATCTGGCCTGTATTCTTCAACACAAACCCTCCCCCGCCCTCGAAAATACCTAGCCAAAGGGTTTCTCTAGATATGGCAATTATCCTAGATGAACGGGGTGGTCCCAATGTAATCACGTGGGGCCTGAAAGCAGAGACTGCCTGCCCTAGGTGTGCTCAGATGTGATGACGAACGACACATCAGAGTGATGCAGCCATTCAAGAGAGGCTCAACCCAACTGGCCATTGCTGGCTTTCCAGACAGAGGAAGGAATCACATTCCAAGGAATGCAGGAGGTGTCCAGAAGCTGGAAAAGGCAAGAAAACAAGTTATGCCATAGAGCCTCCAGGAAGGAGCACAGCCCTGCGGACACCTCAATGTTAGCCCAGTGAGACCATGCCAGACTTCTGACCCACACAGATATAAGACAACACACTTAGTTGGTGAAGTCACTGATTTTGTGGTAAACCGTTACAGCAGCATGGGAAATTAACACAATGAAAGAAAACAGAGAAGGATGATCCATTGCAGCTTAAAGGAAACTAAAAAGGCATGACAAATACATGTAATGTATGATCCTGGACTGAATTTGGACCAAATATAGAAAGTAAGTTGTACAGCTGAAAACTCTAGTATAACTGTATCAGTGTTAATTTTCTGATAGGGGTCATTGTGCTAGTCATGGAAGAGAATGGTCTTGTTTTAGGAAACACACACTGAAGAATTTAAAGAGGCATCAATATTTGCAACTTATTATCAAGTGTTTCAGAAAAAATGTGTGTATGTGAGATATAGATAGATGATAGATAACAGGCAGACATGATAAACAGCAGGTAGGCTGATACATAGACAAAGATACAGAGAGAGATGACAGATAGATACATAGATAGATGGATATGTTCAGAGAGAGAAAAAGAAAGAAGTCTGGTAAAATGTTAGTATTTGGTGAATTTGGGTTCTGAAGAGTATTCAGAAATCCTTTGTACCATTACTGTAACTTCTTCATATGTCTAAAATTTTTCAAAGAAAGAAACCTGAAATACTGAAAAGTGAAATATACATATAATTTACTCAGAACTCAGCTGGCACCCAGAATATTTCCAGTGAATCTAGACTTCTCTTATTCTTCCTGGGTTAGGCATCAGTGCCCTCCTTGTCCAGGGCAGGAGAGAACAATTGGGGCGCAGTGGTTAAGAGCATACATTTTGGAGCCAGGTTGGCTTGAATCCTGGCTTTGTCCCTGACTAGGTGTGTGACTTTGGACAAGTTACTTAACCACTCTGGACTGCACTTTTCCCACCTATAAAAGGGGGGGGGGGGATACCTACAGCATATTAAAAAGCAGAGACATTACTTTGTCAACAAAGGTCCATCTAGTCAAGTGAAGTGAAGTCACTCAGTCGTGTCCAACTCTTTTCGACCCCATGGACTGTAGCCTATCAGGCTCCTCCGTCCATGGGATTTTCCAGGCAAGAGTGCTGGAGTGGATTGACATTTCCTTCTCCAGGGGATCTTCCCGACCCAGGAATTGAACCCAGATCTCCCACATTGCAGGCAGATGCTTTACCATCTGAGCTACCAGGGAATCCCCATCTAATCAAGGCTATGATTTTCCCAGTGATCATGTACGGATGTGAGAGTTGGACTATAAAGACAGCTGAGCGCCAAAGAATTGATGCTTTTGAACTATGGTGTTGGAGAAGACGCTTGATAGTCCCTTGGACTGCAAGGAGATCCAACCAGTCCATCCTAAAGGAGATCAGTCCTGGGTGTTCATTGGAAGCACTGATGTTGAAGCTGAAACTCCAATACTTTGGTCACCTGATGTGAAGAGCTGACTCATTTGAAAAGACCCTGATGCTGGGAAAGATTGGGGGTAGGAGGAGGAAGGGATGACAGAGGATGAGATGGTTGGATGGCATCACTGACTCAATGGACATGGGTTTGGGTGGACTCCGGGAGTTGGTAATGGATAGGGAGACCTGGCGTGCTGTGGTTCACAGGGTCACAAAGAGTCAAACACGACTGAGCGACTGAACTGAACTGAACCTACACCAAGGCTGAAGACTTAAAAAAATGATGTATATACAGTACAGAGAACAGTCTTAGGCACATAATAAGCTCTACATAAATAGGGCTACTATACAGTGGAGTCTGAGAAGGTATCAGGAGAACCCTTGTCTAAAGAGTCATCTGCAGACTTCTCCAGCCTGCAGCTGGGGTTCTACTCCACTCAGAATTTATTTACTGCCTAAATTCAGAGTCTTTTCCATTTTTTAGAGATAGGTATATAAACATATCTGCTAGAGCTTTTACTAAGAACAGATCCTATGATAACAGAAAGAGAGCACCCAACAAATAACATGTCAATAAAACACAGAGACAAAAGAATGCTTGAGCATTGCTGGTGGGAATGTAAATTGGTGCAGCCACTATGGAAAAGGGTATGGACATTTCTCAAAAAATTAAAAATAGGACCATATGATCCAAAAATTCTATTCCCGGGTATTTATCTAAATAAAATGAAAACACTAATTTGAAAAGATATATGCACCCCTACGGTCACTGCAGCACTATTTACAATTGTCACAATATAGATGCTAACTAAGTGTCCACCAACAGACAAATCAGTGAAGGTGTGGTACACACACACACACACACACACACACGCACACATATATAACAGAATATTATGCAATCATAAAAAAGTATGAAATCCTGCCATTTGCAACAACATGGGTGAACCTAGAGGGTACTATGTTTAATGAAATAAGTCAGAGAAAAACAAATACTATAAATACCATGTGATTTTATCTATATGTGAAATTAAAATAAAAAAACAAATGAACAAACAAAACAGAAACAAATCCATAGAGAACAAACAGGCGGCTATCTGACAGCAGTAGGGTGGGGGAGTCAGACAGACAGGTGAGGGAGATTAAGAGTTATGAATGCCCAGTTGCAAAATAAATAAGCCAAGGATATGGAACGGTACAGTGTGAGGGACAGAGTCAATAATTATGTAATACCTTTGTATGATAACAGTAACTAGATTTACTGTGGTGATCATTTTGAAATGCATAGAAATATCAAATCACTATATCACATGATAGGAACTAACATAATATCATAGGTAGATTATACTTCAAAAACAAGCAAACAAACCCATAGGAAAAAAGAGATCATATTTGTGGTTACCAGAGGTAAGGGCTGAGAGGAGGGGGACTGGGATGAAGACCACCAAAAGGTAGAAATTTCCAGTTATAAGGTAAGTAAATACTATAATGTATGTGCTAAGTCACTTCAGTCGTGTCTGACTCTTTGCAACCCCATGGACTGTGGCCCACCTGGCTTCTCTGTCCATGGGATTCTCCAGGCAAGAACACTGCAGTGGGTTGACAGGCCCTCCTCCAGGGAATCTTCCTGACCCAGGGATTGAACCCTCGTCTCTTACGTCTCCTGCATTGGCAAGCAGGTTCTTTATCACTAGCACCACCTGGGAAACCCAGGGATATAATGTACCACGTGATAAATAAAATGAATACTGAAATATATTATATATAAAAATTAATAGAATAAATCATGTATTGCTGGTAGGAACGCAAAATGGTTCAGCCACTATGGAAAACTGTGGTGCTTTGATGTTTCCTCAAAAAGTTAAATATAGAATTACCATATGATTCAGCATTTCCATTCCTAGGTACATACCCAGAAGAATTGAAAACAGGACTCAAATAGAAAATTGTACACCATGTTCACAGCAGCATTATTTGCAATAACCAACAGGTAGAAACATTTCAAATGTTCATCAACAGATGAATGAATGGGTAAACACAGTATATACATACAACAGAACATCATCCAGTCATAGAAAAGAATACAATTATGATACATTCTGCAATATGGAAGAACCTTAAAAATGTTATGCTGGGACTTTCCTGGTATTTCAGTGGCTAAGACTCTGTGCAACTAAATGCAGGGAGCTCAGGTTCAACCGTGGGTTGGGGAACTAGATCCCACATGCCCCAGCCAAGTGTTCACATGCCCTAAAAATCCCACATTCTGCAACTTAAAAAAAGACCCCACGTGCTGCAACTAAGACCTGGTGCAGCCAAATAAATATTTTTCAAATGTTATACTAAATAATGGAGAAGGAAATGGCAACCCACTCCAGTGTTCTTGCCTGGAGAATCCTAGGGACGGGGGAGCCTGGTAGGCTGCCGTCTATGCAGTCGCACAGAGTCGGACACAACTGAGGTGACTTAGCAACATACTAAATAAGCTAGACAATAAAGGACAAACACTGTATGATTTCATTCATATAAGGTACCTAGAATAGGGTTCATAGGGACAGAAAGTACAATGAGGATTATCAGGGGCTGGGAGGAGGGGAAAGTGAGAGTAAATAATGCTTATTAGTGCATACACAGTTTCTGTTTGGGATGATAAAAAAATTTCTGGAAACAGTAGTGATGATTGCACAACACTGTAAATGCACTTAATTCCACTGAATTGTATACCTAGAAAGGGCTAAATCAATTATACTCCAACAAAAACTTTTAGAAAACAAAAACAAATAGCTAAAATGCTCAATTTTACACTATAGTTTACCACAACAAAAATGAATAAATAAAATCATGACAGAGACAAAATTTTCAGTAGAAGGCTGACAGATGAAATTAAGGAAGTCTCCAACGAAACACAGCAAAAGAGCAAAGAAAAAATGGGGGCGGGGGGTAGAATCCAATATCCAGGTCAATATCCAAACAATAGGAAGTCCAGAAAAAAAGAACAGGAAAAATAGTGTAAAGAAGGGGTGAATTCCAATGAAATCATTCAAGGAATTTCCCTAAATCGATGGATATGAATTTTATATTGAAAGCACCCACTGAATACCCAGCAAGCTGACTATAAATGGACCACATCAAGGATTATCACAGGAAAAGTTCAGACCCAGGAGGCAAGGGATCAAGAAACTGAGCAACCCAGGGTCTCAGTCCCCTTGACTCTAGAATGGTCTGTGGGGCCCCAGGCTCAGCCCCAGTGCATACGGAGTACCTGGTACAGGGCAGGCAGTCAATAGGTATCTATCTGCTGAATGCATGAATGGGCAAGTGCACATGCGCCACGAGGCACGTCAGAGTTCATAAGCATTCACAGAACGTCGAGATTACAAACTTGGGGGGACGGGTTGGCTCAATAAGCATGTTGAAGAACATTCAAAGTGATTCTTACATGATGAAGAGCATTTCAACAAGCACAGACTAGACAGCAATATGAAGACAGGCATCTATTGGGACAAAACAGAAGCAAACCTGGGGTCCCTAATCAGGCCAGGACGACTAAAGTGAAGGGAGGACAAAGATGGGAGACGTGGCTGGACAGGTGGCATGGAGGTGCTGGGCCTACGCCAGCACCCCAGGCTGGCCTCTGAGCAGGAAAGCAGGACAGACTAAGCAAGGAAGGATCCCCAGATTCTTTCCAATTCACTCAGGTTACAGATTTCAACACCCTGCCTTTCTTGATCACGTGCGTGTGTGCACATACACGGGTGTTTAATGACGATGAGTTCAGTGCCAACTTGCAGACTGCTGAATCAAGCACCACGCATGCCTACCTGTGAGTAATAAATGACCCTTGCCCTCAAGATACTCAGATTCCAGTGGAGAAGACAGGCACCCTTTTCAGCAATAACAGACTAAGCCGGAGCCGGGAGGAGGGTGGGGAGAAGGAGAGCTGAAACAAAGTTAGCAGTCTCACATTCTCAAAACAAAACACATGACTAACAGCTCAGCATCCTTGGCACAGAAGATGTTGGACTCATTGATTCTTAGAAGCAGAAAACAGACTGGCTGCACTAAAAAGGAAGTGTAAGTTGTAAATCCCTTACCAGTATCAGGGCTGTGCTAGGAATCATTTCTGGTTTCTGTTTCAAGATATTTATTCCATAAACTGGAAAATAGGGGGGTCCTCCCCTCACCTTCCAGGCAAGGGACTAAGTATTTCACCTTTTATATCCCTCTTTACAGTGCTAGGCACTCCAAACATATTCGTTATCTGATAACTCAGTTTCTGAAAAGGTGGACAGACCATAAACAATCTCAGGCAGTAGGCTGAGCTAAAGATACCGCAGCCTCTTCACTGTGAGAGATCAATTATAATCTATTAGTTCAACAATTCTCATCCCATCAAAATTAAAAAATAAAAATTATACATCACTAATGAGCTACTCTGCTACACTGGGTCACAATCTGCATTTTAAAGTATCTATATTCACAAGTGCAGGGTATGCTGAACTTCACTGGTGTTATTGTTACTGACTTTCTGGTAATTAATGGGAATTTTTCAAATTGTCTAAATCTCTATTTAAATGATTTATATAATGGACCTTCAAAGTTGCTGTTACAATCTATCACATTGTAATGAAGTAACTTAGGTGTGTTTATTACCAATTTATAGTGAATAAGGCAGACTGGAGGTGATAAAACTTTACTTTTTTCTGCTGCTTTCCTTACAGTTCTAACATTCTGTGTTAGAACGTAGCATATGACACATCTTAACACATGAGACATTTGTAGTTTGAAACCATAGATATTTTATTTAGGGTGCCGGCCAGTCCCTGGTGATTTATGACATTATTTCATTACAAATTGCTGTAAGGACAACCACTGCTCACCCACGAGGTGCTGTGCATTTACTCATAAATTTTCTGGAATGAGATAGTGTGTGTGCCAGGAATGATAGAATACGGTTTATTTTTCCCTCCTCCAATTCTCTTAAAACAAAAGGATGTTTTAGGAAACGTAGTTTAGGAGTCCCGCCTGAGTCCAAGCTAGCATGTGCATATCTTAGGTGTAGGCCAAAGCAGAGACATCACGACCTCTGCTTAACTTTACGAAAAACAGGAATAATATTCATTCCATTTCTCTATCAGTGTGGCAGGACATCTACAGTAATGAAGCAGAGTTCGTACAGAAATATGAGCTCCTTTAGGGCCAATAAAGCCTTATTCAAATTTGTTACTCCCTCTAACTCTATTGAGTTCAATGCCTGGCAAATGGCAGTTGCTCAGTAAACACAGAATTTGAGTTAATCTACCTAAGTCTTTAAGTTGTGAAATATATATTTGAAAAATAAAACCAGTGACCAAGACATCTTTATTTGAAGGGTGCATACCATAGGGAGGTCTTTCACCATCATAAGATATTTGTAATACTATCTGAGGCTTTGAACATAATACACTTTGCATTCTTGATCTTTTATCTTTCATATTTCTTAAATATTGTAAATATGCAAAATGATGATCTTTTTCATCTGACTCATTTTGAGAGAACATAAAGGAAATAACCTTTTTAAAACAAAGATTGTTTTGTAATGATTAACAAATACAGGTATTTCCTAATTCAGCAAGTTCAAATGTATGCAAGTAGAAACTTTTCCAACTCTATGGGAGTTCTCTATACCAACATTTTTGTGAATTGAAATTTTTATAATGAAAATGTTTTAAGTTAGAACTATTGAGTTTACTAGTTGGCCGTGTTATGCAAAGATTCACCCAGAATTATCAGACGTCCAAAGTATTTTTTCACTGAACCTTTAAATTTCTTACCTTATGTCTTCTCCCCTTTTGTGTTCATCTGTTTTCTTTCATCCAAAGTATTTTCCAATACCTTGTTTTTTATCAAGCGTTTTTTATCAAGACTTCAAATTTAAACTTTGTGTGTCTGAAAATGGTTTTTGTCCTTACTGGATTTCTTTAGGGATAATTTACATATTAATACAACAAATTGAATCCATTTAGATGACTTTCATTATGTGTAAATACTCATAACACTCCCATTACAATCAACATACAGACATTACCATCACTTTTAAAAGATTATTTGTGCCCCTTTGCAACCCACCCCTCCCTCTGCCCCAGAAAATCACAGATCTGCTTTATGTCATTACTGATTATTTTACAGTTTACATAAATGGAAAAATACAGTTCATACTCTTTGTATCTCATTTCCTTCATTCAGCATGATTTAAAGATCCACGTTGCTGCATGTTTCCAAAGTTCGTTCCTTTGCACTGCTGAGCAATACTCCATACCCTGGATACACCAACTATTGCTTATCTACTTACCAGTCGATGGATATTTTAGATTATTTCCAGGTATTTGTCTATTGTTATTAAAGCTACTATGAACATTTCTGCATAAATATTGGTATGTATATGTGTGTGTGTGTGTGTGTGTGTGTGTGTTTTCAGTTTGGGGTGGTAAATACCTACACGTGGAATACCTAGACCACATGCTGAGTATATGTGTAACTTTGTTAAGACACGAATGTACAGGTTCCCAAAGTGGTTGTACCACTATGCTGCTGCTGCTAAGTCACTTCAGTCGTGTCTGACTCTGTGTGACCCCATAGACGGCAGCCCACCAGGCTCCCCCGTCCCTGGGATTCTCCAGGCAAGAACACTGGAGTGGGTTGCCATTTCCTTCTCCAATGCATGAAAGTGAAAAGTGAAGGTGAAGTTGCTCGGTTGTGTCCGACTCTTAGCGACCCCATGCACTGCAGCTCACCAGGCTCCTCCATCCATGGGATTTTCCAGGCAAGAGTACTGGAGTGGGGTGCCATTGCCTTCTCCGCTATACACATTCTCAAAAGCAGTTCATTAGAGTTCTACTTACTCGACATCCTTGACCAAACTTGGTATTGTAGGTCTCTTAATTTTAGCACTTCTGTAGTATATAGTGGTTTCTCATTATAGTTCTCATTACAATTTTTCTTGATTTTTGCATTTCCCCAATGGCTAATCATATTAAGCATTTTTTCAAGTGTTCACTGACCATTCTTTATTTCCCTCTGAAAAGTGTTTGGCTCGAATATTCATTATTTTTGTATTGGGTTATTTGTACTTTTATTATTGAATTGTAAGAGTGTCTCATGATCTTGGAAACAAGTCTTTTGTCAGATAAAGTGAAAGTGAAAGCCACTCAGTCATGTCTGACTCTTTGCAACCCCGTGGACTATACACAGTCCATGGAATTTTTCAGACGGGAATACTGGAGAGGGTAGCTTTTCCCTTCTCCAGGGGATCTTCCCAACCCAGGGATCAAACCCAGATCTCCCACACTACAGGTGGATTCTTTGCTAACTGAGCCACCAGCGAAGCTTTGTCAGATATATGTGTAGCAAATATTCCATTCCCTAGTTTTTCTTTTTCTTAACAGTATCTTTTGGAGGGCAAAATTTTTAACTTTGATAAAGTTCAATTTATCGATTTTTTTCTTTCACGTTCATGTTTACTTGTGTCCTATCAGAGCAATTTTGTCTTTCTTACCGACTCGATGGACATGAGTTTGGGTAAACTCCGGGAGTTAGTGATGGACAGGGAGGCCTGCTGTGCTGCAGTCCATGAGGTTGCAAAGAGTCAGACATGACTGAGTGACTGAACTGAAGGTCAAAAATATTTTCTTCTGTATTTTCTTCTAGTTTTATATGCCTTCTTGTTTTGTTTGTGTTTGTTTGGGGTTTTGTTTTTTACACCTATTCTGAAAAGATGATTCAACCAGGTGTAGAAATCCAGCATGGCAGCTGTTTTCTCTCAGCACTTTTAAGGTTATTATTCCATCATCTGGTATCTCATGTTGCTGAAGAAAAAATCTGCTATTCGTCTGATGTTGTTCCTTTTAAGTAATCTGTATTTCTCTCAGAGATCTTTCTTTCTCTATTCTTGCTAGACTGTAGTGTCACTAAGTTTATCTAGGCTTTTATGCTCTATTTAACAATTAAGATGCCTTTTTCATCCCAGGATTCATGTCTACCTTTAATTCTAAAAAAGTCTTAGCTGTTACCTTTTCAAATATTGCTTCTCTCCCATTCTTGCTATACTCTCTTAAGAATACCTATTAGTCAGTTCATTTGCTCAGTCATGTCCAACTTTTTGCAACCCCATGGACTGCAGCATGCCAGGCCTCCCTGTCCATCACCAACTCCTGGAGCTTGCTAAAACTCATGTCCATCAAGTCAGTGATGCCATCCAATCATCTCATCCTCTGTCATCCCCTTCTCTCCCCACCTTCAATCTTTCCCGGCATCAGGGTCTTTTCCAATAAGGCAGCCCTTTGCATCAGGTGGCCAAAGTATTGGAGCTTCAACTTCAGCATCAATCCTTCCAATGAGTACTCAGGATTGATTTTCTTTAGGATTGACTGGTTTGATCTGTGTGCAGTCCAAGGGACTCTCAAAGAGTCTTCTCCAACTTCTCCAACAGTTCAAAAACATCAATTCTTCATTGTTCAGCTTTCTTCATGGTCCAACTCTCACATCTATACATGACTACTGGAAAGACCGTAGCTTTGACTGGTACAGACCTTGTTGGCAAAGTAATACCTCTGCTTTTTAATATACTGTCTAGGTTTGTCATAGTTTTCCTTGTAAGGAGCAAGTGTCTTTTAATTTCATGGCTAAGAACGTAACAATTTCCCAACTTGCCCTCCATGGCCCTCTTAAATCTCCTTTCATGTTTCACCTTTTTTTAACCTCTCAATGTTGCATCCCAGGTGACTTGCAAAATCCTACCTCCCACCTCACTTCCACCTACTATAGCCAGTTCAATATTTCATTTATGGGGGCTGTTTTTATTTCAATGATAGTATTTTCCATTTCCAAAATTTCTGATGCATTTTTATTTACATTCATCTATTCTTCATTTAACTGCCTATTTAAGTCATGTTTTGTAGTTGTTATTTTATGCTACTAAAAAACTATGAAAGGAAAGTGAAGTCATTCAGTTCACGTCCAAGTCTTTGAGACCCCATGGTCTACCAGCCTACCAGCCTTCTCTCTCTATGGGATTTTTCAGGCAAAAAGTACTGGTGTGGGTTGCCATTTCCTTCTCTAAAATAACTGTAGCTGTGCTTATTTTGGAGTAATTTTCAGATTCCTCTATTATATTTAGCTTTTCGGATATGAGTTCCTCCAATTTTGTTTGACAATTCATACTGCATGGGAGTTGCCTCCCTGAATCTCTGCTACTAAAATGCAGTTTTATCTTGAGTGGCCATGTGCCTGGCCAATAGGTCTGATTGGCCTAAGTCAGTTGTGAATATTTCTTTCCCTTTACCATACATTCCATGCCCCAGTCTCCCCTGGAGCCAAGGGAAGCCATGTGATCCAGTTCTGCCTAAAAAGACATAATGTAAATTCTGCTTGGGTGCTTCTGGGAAGGCAGGAATTGTGATATTTGGAGCTGCAGCAGCCATCTAACAACCATAAAGCAAAAAACAACAGACTCAGCAGAAAGGAGACAGACCTTGGATCCTTGATGGAGATGGATCCTTGGATCCTTGCTGGGCTGTTAGACCATCCTGAGACAACATGCCTCCAGTTCTCACTATTGAGAAAGATAAATGCCTGTATGGTTTAGGGCACAGTTACTTGCTGCTAAAATTATCCCAAACTGGTAGAGGAGGCTTCCCCACTTGCAGCAATAGGATGCCTCAGTCTAACCCCGAGGAGTACTACAGCTCAGAAGTGCAGTCTCGCCTCGCTGGGTGTTCCTTGTTCCTGACGCCAAGCCAGGACAGGACTTGGTCCACGTCCCAGTCATGCAGGTATCTTGCTTCCGCCCTCTGCCAAAGGTGAGCAGCTTGTTACCTGCTGAAACTCCAGATGGGTTGGTTGGAATGTTTTCAGCTTCGTCACAGGCACAGAAGCACAATGCCAGCTCTGGCTTCATGACAGGAGGCTCAAGCAAGACTCACCCCTCACTCACCTACCTCTGTCCCCCTCCTACTTTGATATCCTTGATCCCAAATTTGCTTCCTTCATCCCCACCTCTCACAGACTCCTAGGTTCAGCCAACCTCACTGCTTCCAGACCCTGCTTCCCCTGGTCCTGGGAGGTTTTCCTCTTTTGCTTCAGTACAATTAAACAGTTCTAACTTTTCTTTATAAGTCATCCATAACTTCTGTATGTGTGGAAAAGAAGAGAATTTTGCACATCTACTCACTTTGACATCTTGCCTAAAGTCCATCCCAGTGCATGTTTTAATTGTTGTATTCCCATATTTGAGATTCTTACAATAGGCTTACTCTTGTAAGTATTTGGAAATGCAAAAAATATAAAAGCAAAAATCAACATTAATCTGTCCCCACTGTTAACATTTTGATACATTTCTTTCCAGTATTTTTTCTGTGCATACATACTATTTCATAAGATTGTGGGACTAATGTAATACACAGGGTTATAGCTTGCCTTTATCTATTTAATATATTATAGGCATTTCCATATATACATAATGTTTCTAACATATATATTTAAAACAAAACAAAAATCATAGATACAGTAAAAAGAATGGTGGTTACTAGACAGGTGGGCAAAAGGGGTGAAGGGGGTTGAGAGGTACAAACTTCCAGTTATAAAATAAATTAGTCATGGGGATGCAATGTATAGCATGGTGACTAGGGTCAATAATACTGACGTGCATACTTGAAAGTTGTCAAAAGAGTAAATCTTAAAAGTTTTCATCACAAGAAAAAAATAATTTTTTGAAACTTTGTAGGGTGACAGACAGAGAAGGCAACGGCACCCCACTCCAGTACTCTTGCCTGGTAAATCCCATGGACGGAGGAGCCTGGTAGGCTACAGTCCATGGGGTCGCGAAGAGTTGGACATGACTGAGCGACTTCACTTTCACTTTTCACTTTCATGCACTGGAGAAGGAAATGGCAACCCACTCCAGTGTTCTTGCCTGGAGAATCCCAGGGACGGGAGCCTGGTGGGCTGCCATCTATGGGGTCGCACAGAGTCAGATATGACTGAAGGGACTCAGCAGCAGTAGCAGCAGCAGGGTGACAGATGGTAACTAGCCTGACTATGATAATAATTTTGTAGTGTATACAAATATTGAATTACTATGTTGTATACCTGAAACTAATATAATGTCATATGTCAACCATACCCCAATAAAAATAATAAAATGTTTATCAAATATATAAAATATGTAAATAATATTCTGTTATAGATGTCTATATATCATATATACCATAGAGATCTACCATAATTTCCCTACTCCTCTATTATGTATATTTTGTTGTTTTTAATTTAAACCTACTGTACATAATGTTGCATCATAAATATTTCAATATTTCCTTAGGATAGAGTCCTAGAAATAGGATTACTGAGACAAAAGACATGAACATGTAAAAAATACATATACATATTGCCAAAGCGCTTTCCCACCACATGTTCATCCTCTCAGACTCTGAGTGTAATACTATTTTAAACTTGCCAATTTGAAAGATAAAAAAGTCTCACAGTTCTTTTAATTTACATTTCTTTGATACTCATAAGTTTGAACATTTTTCATATGTTAATTAGCCATTTGTCTTTCCTTCCAGTGCATTTTAAATAAGATTGTATTTACTTACAACTTTGCAAAAACAGTTATTTCACAAATCAAATCAAAATACCTGATTTTAGTGTATAAACCAGCCTCAAAAAAGATAATGGAGGACTGGGAGTTTGGGATTAGCAGATGCAAACTATTATATATAGAATGGATAAACAACAAGGTCCTCCTGTATAGCACAGGGAACTATATTCAGTATCCTGTGATGAAGCATAATGGGAAAGAATATGAAAAAGGATGTATATATACATATATACACACATATATATGTAAAATGAAACCACTTTGCTGTACAGCAGAAATTAACACAACACTGTAGATAATTATATTTTAATAAATTTTTAAAAATATATTTTAAAAGAGATAATGGATATTTCTCTTGCATAAGGTGAAATGCTATTTTCATTGTATTTCAGGTCCAAGTTATAATTAGGCTTAGTCTTTAGGTAATTTACAATCAAGGGTATAGGAGTGGATAGAAAACTTGTATTTAAAAACAAATGATCAAATTTTTTATGTTATATGGAAATATCTATACCTACATGTCTATACAGATAAACACATATATTAAGTGTGTAATTATATACCGATAATTTGTGTATATAATTCACCACAGATGGAGATGATTTTTGATCTGTAAACCTTAATATATTTCCATAACCTCTGGTCATGTGCAAACTTGGCTTGAAACCCATTAAAAACTTCAGTTGATGTGCCCACTTGAAAATTTTACCAGCCACCATTTGTCTCTGAAACTACAAATCAGGCCTAACAAGTATCTTATAATGAGCTAAAGACAAATGCTATGTGGTTGATTTAAAAGAGTCACCACTGCAGACTCTCACTGAGAAAGCAATAGGCATTAAATAGCGTTTATAGAAACTGAAATGCTAAAGTGTTCAGGAAGGTTAAGGGGGAAATAAGTCTGACTGTTCGTCGATTTCAAGCAGCACTGAGGAGATGTGACACTCTTCTGAGGAGAGGAGCAAGAAAGGCCTGATGTTTGGAAAGACAGTAAAGGGGAAAGTAAGTTATATGTGGGACGTGAGCGACCTCTGGGTCCACCCTGGCTCTGCCACACACTGGGATGTCCTTGCACATAGCACTAGACCCTCTGCTCTCATGACCTCACAATTTTACTTTTAGGATTTAATAGCAACTTGCCCAATATCCATCCCACAGAGGACAGGCACTTAACAGGCATAGCACTTAGTATTATTACAACGGCAAAGCATGACAACCAGGAGGCTGGACACAGTGACATTCATGGGGAAACGTGGCAGGGACATTGTGGAGCTGATGAGCTGGGTCTAGGGTCACAGGAGGGCGACTGGAGGTGGGGCCAAGGCTGTAATCACAAAAGAGCTTTCGAGTGACCATGAGGCAGTTGAGTCCCTTCAAGGTCTATGGTGCATGACATGATGAAAAGAAATCAAGAGACTCTCCTGTTGCTGTAATGAAAACAGCCTGCTGGGAAGTGTTTCACTGCATAATGAAAAATCACCTGGCACTGCGCAGGGGACTGTGACCTCACAGGATAAACAGGACCCGAGTGCCCAGCTCCAGGTGGGGGGCCAAGCTCAGCCTGCAGCACCAGGCTCACTGTGCTAAGATGTGACTTTTACAGTGACTTAGGTTAGAAGTAGGCTGCTGGGTACAGACGGGACATAATAAAAACGTGCTAGGTACTCAGACCAAAGCTGTACATTTCTGAATTTGGTCCCTTGCTTATCACAAATAATTAGGCATCACTGCCTCTGTGATGTTGGCTTCTCAGATGACACATTTCTACATGACGGTACCAGTCAACCTCTGCAGCATTTCCAAATTCCAAGGCAGCTTGTTTGTCTCATATTTTCTTAGACAGGTTTATGAGGACTCACACAGAAGTCTACTAAGTAAGTACCTAGAAGAACATTTTAAGTTAAAACACCTTCAATTATAATGGTTTTTTTAAGTATAGAAATGCTCCCCCAGTGTCACTATAGAATGACACTCCCCCAGGTAAGCAGAGAAACCCTGCTTGTAACCCCCACCCAAGTCTGCCCATCATAATTTACCTACCATTTGCTACATCTAGGGGAAGGTCTTATGTTAACTCAGAGTTAGGGGAAATGCTGCACCAGGCTTCATTAGTTTATTATTTGAAATAATGCTTAATTCCCTTCTTTCCTCTTCTACTCTGTTTCTTTCTGCTTTTTGCACACACTCAAATATATAAACATTCACTATGAGTCCATTTCTTAACATACAATTTTTCTCTTCCTCAGTAAAAACCTGGAAAAATCATACCAAAGAGTGAAGATAAAAATTTGATCTTTTTCAACCACTATTCTAAATGCATACCTTGATCATTACCAAATTATTTCACTAAAGAATCTACCCAAGGAAAGTAGAGTTATTCTTTCCATCTTTTATGAAAAAACTTACATAATAGTTTTTTAAAGTGTTTTCTCATGTCTTCAATATAAATTACAAATTCCCTCTCGAGATAGTCTTGCATATCTCAGACCTGATTAAGTGGATGAGCAAGAGGTCTATCTCAAGACAATCTCAATCATTTGTAGTTTGCATTTTTGTTAGTGAAACTTAGCTTTGGTACTTCTTAAACAGGGAAGAATCATTATGGAGTCTGGGAAGGAACTAGCAGGAAATGTACAAAAGTTAAATCTTGGAATTTTAGTAATACTTGTCTCACCAATAAGGCATTAATAGTAATATCTGCTTCATGTGATTTTGTCAGGACTAACTTAATATCACATATATGTTACACTTATTTTATAATGCTATGTTTTATGTATTATACACACACACACACACACACATACACATTAGAGAGAGAGGCTCACTGCATAACAGGCAGTGAGCACATGATTACTATCGTCCCCCTCCCTACTTCTTCATCACTATTTCTTTGAAATAATAACATGGAATTTTTCATCAGAGAGCCATGAAAATTCACAATCCTACAGGCACCTACTAACACCCTTCCCCCATCTCCACTTCAGACTCCTGTCTGAACCTCAGCTCTCCAACCTTGCAAGGACTCAGAGGATTGTAGGCAGGGGTACTTAATAAATATGTATTGATGATAAGCCAATATCTGCCATATCACAGCAGCTTTAATAGATCTGCCTCACTCACAAAAACAAGGGCTGGAGAATGTAGAATAACAGTCAGAGGCTCTGACAGCCCATCTCTGGATTTCAATTGGATCGCCCTCCACACAATTTCTTCCATGATTGCACACCCATCTTGAAGTGGTTCTCCGAGTATTCTTTCGGGATCCGCCCCAGTTCCCAACACACACAGTCAGGGTCTGCTTGCTTTAGTGGCCCATTTTGTACCCACCATTCTAGTTCTATCTCAGACTTCTTGCAGCATCTGATCCCAGTGTTGCCCTCTATCCTCAAACCCGCAACCCCAGGTAAAACACCTACTTCCTACTCCCCTCTCCCTCCCCCGCTGTCCCACTCTGCCGCTGGGAAGGAAAACCAGATACTCAGACACTTCAGGACTGGTGTTGTTCAGCCAAGTAAAACACAGAATAACTTCTAGAAAGATCGAATTGCAAGAGTATCCCGGATGTACCAGATCCAGGTCATCCTCTCGGGGCGTAAGGGCCGCGGTCAGCACATGAAGCCAAAGTCACGAGTGGTTAAGTGAAGAGATGGCGCTCGAGGCCAAGAACCAAAGATGGACCCAAACCAGCAGGCGTCTTTAATCAAAGCTACATAACACGCTTTGAGCCAAAGATGCGGACCCCAGTTGACCCAAAGGTTTACCTTAGTCACTGAGGAAGAGGTGATTCCCGGAAGTTCAAGTACCCCTGCAGGTGGCAAGGAAGGAAACAGCGCGAGAAGAAGACCACGAGACTGGAGACAACGCGAGAACATCACGCAAGAAGACCACGCAAGAAAACCACGCGAGAAGATCGTGCGGCTGGAAACAGAGCTGCTGGGGGCAGAGCGTGAGGCTGACGGCATGAAACAGGGCAGAGCAGGCCGCGACCTGAGGTTCTTGTGGCGGACAAGAGCCTGGGCGCCGAGGCCCTCGCCGGGTGTTCATTAACAGGCCCAAGGCCATAGTTAGAGAAAACAAAGACAGAGCACGGCCAGGTCCCTTCAAAGCCTCCGGCCGACGGAAGGACTGGTTCAGAACTGAAGCCCGCGACGAAGCTGTCGCTTCTCGGGTCCACGGGTGGGACGCTGAACATGCAGCAGACAGCGCCCTGCGTCCAGGTCAGGCTTCAGCAGGGCGCGTGGCCCTCCCTGAGTGGCTCCCACGAACGGGCCCAGCGTCCAGCTGTTGAACGAAGCAACTGAGAAACCTAGGAGTGCTGGGATTTCAGCCAGAGCAGGTGAGGAGACGGTGTGGAGGGCGGATAGGGAGAATCCAGGGAGCCTCCATAACCCGGCTCCCCACCCCGAGGACGTCAGGGCGGTGGTCAGGCAGGTTTGGCGGAACCACAGGACCGCGGGGCTGGCAGCTCCAGACTTCTCCAGGTCTGGACTGGCACGAAATAGGTCAGCACCGGATCAGACCCAAAACGTGATCAGAGGCGATGGGCGAAGTGGGTCAGTCCCCAGCACACCAGGCTTGGAGGAGACCATGAAGCTCACTTAAAAGGACCCGTTCTTGTTTTCCCCTCTAAAGCTGTCCACACCCAGCAAGAATGGTGCTAAATAAGTGCTTTCCGGTGCTCCCTTCCCCGGGACAGATCCTAATAGCTGTGTGATCATTGCTGGCCCAGACTTGGTCATTGCGTGCAATGACCTCTCCGCAGGTGCTTCCCAACTCAGTGCAGGTTTCCTTGGCTCTTGTATTCTTTTACTGACTCAGTGACCATCTGCCACTGGGTTTTTCTCCTAGATAGGTGGTGGCCACTATTCGTTCAGTTAGCCCATCTCCTGGGCTTTGACAGTACAAAACTTGTATCTAGCCTTTTTAACTAAAGTTAGATTCAGCTTGTGTTTTGGCTCTTAAGATTTTGACAAGTTGGCTGCCCTTGCTTGAACTTCTCTCTCTGCAAATACAAGGTCTACTGGAAATCTGGAGTTGTCACTTTTTCCCCTGGGCAATCAACTGTACAATCACACGGAATGCTTGCTGTTGCCAGTAGTGTAACTCTGGGGACACAGACACCATATAAGTCTGCCGAGTTTAAAAAAAAAGTTGGGGGCGGGGGGGTACTCGTAACTTAAGAAGCTACCAGGGTTTCAAGTGTGGTCTTCAGGAGCCCAGGACTGCTGAGGCACTAACATCCGAAACGCTTGCTGAAAAGAGACATAATGTGTATTGGCATTATCAGCAAAAGCACTTGAGCTGACTCTGTTTTCATATTCCTTAACCCAAATTCCTCTGAAAATGAAAGTAAAAATAAAGCGATACTCCTCATCATTTCCTCCAGACCTTGGAGTCTGGATTAAAGAAAATCTGCTGATTTTGCTGACCTTCACAAAGGTGCCATGGGGGTGAGGAGAGGGAATTGTTGCATCTCTGGCTGGTGTGGGTTCTAATAGCTGAGCTTAGCTTGTGCTTTAGATATTTTCTTTCAAACTTGCCTTTTTGCTGTTGCAGCTGGGCTTGTCAGTTTTCAGTACTAATGGGTTGTGATGGGGTGTCAGGGGAAGTCAACAATCAATGCTTCGGGAAAAAAAAATTGTGGGAGGGGAGAGCATCACTGCTGACATGGCCAGGAACGGAAGTTCAATGGCCTTCTTTAGTAGAAAAAATAGACAAGAAATCCTGTTCTGTGTTTTGCTTTTAAGACTAGTATAGATTTTTATTCTTTGAAGACTGGGCTGTGTGCTCTTCCCCACCTTATACTTGCCTATCAAAAACATACATTTTGGTTTTTAAATAACTATTTTACAATATAGTTAAAATTGTAATTCATGTTGCGGGTTGTAGTTATTTCTTGCAGGGAGATCAAACAAGATAAGGAAATGTCTACTAAAACAGAAGCATAAGAAAAATAGTGTGAAATGGCTGGGGCTACCTTGTAAAAGAGGCCTCTTTTAGGGAAAACTCATTTTGGCCCCAATGTTGTGTGACATGAGAATGCCATTACAGTAACACTCAGCGTAATGATGCTAATGTGAAAACATCAATGCCTCACTGCAGTTTGCATCCAGGGCCAGACATCTCATTGAAAATGTTTTCTTACTAATAATTCAGTAGAACCCTGTTATGACAGTGATGTCAGAATGCAAGAAAAATATTTCCTTCATAGGTTGCTTTATTCAAGTCATATATCAGGGAGTATGCATGGGAAGTGATTTGATCAACAATCAAGTGTAATATAATCTATGATAGCCAAGAACTTTCTAAACAAGGGTTTACTGTACTTTTTTACATAAGTTATATTTATGCCAAGAATCCCAAAGTGGTTATCAAGTGAAAATATTCCAAATTAATGTTACATAATACATGAATGCCTAAGTTTTGTGTGATTCAGAGTAAAACTCAGCGTCACACCCTGATTTATTCACCTTATAAATCCAGTTCGGCATGTCCCAGGTTGTCTTAAATTTCCTTTAAGTCCCTCTGTATTCATCTTTCTTTTTAAAATTGAAAAATTTAGTTACAGGGAAAAATGTGGGAAGTTTCTGAAGTTGTAGTGAAATGAAGCTCTGCTAATCCCATATCCCTGCCCTTTATTATGTTTTCTTCCTTCACCATACTTCACAGTCTTACCCAGCCCGATTATTACTTTCAACTTCAGCCTTTCTGTATTATCAGGAATTTAATAAGCATATAGTATTTTAATAATCAGATAAATAACACACCTAGTTTAATCCTTAAAAAATTATATTATCCACCGGGAAGGAGTAGATGTACTTTTTATATTCCTCATATAATTACAATTGAAAAGTCTGAACAGCAATATATATAATCTAGCAAATATGTCGTTATTATTAATATAGTCATTATATATTTTTATTCATTTATTATATAAATACTATATATATCATATATTCATTTATTATATAAATATATTTATATATAATTATATCATTTATATTTGCTTATACTATATGTAATACTTTCATTTGTATAATAATTACATGTAATATATATAACACATAATAAATGAATAAACAATATAAATGGCAACCCATTCCAATATTCTTGCCTGGGAAATCCCATGACAGAGGAGCCTGGCAGGCTGCAGGCCATAGGGTTGCAAGAATCAGACAAAACTTAGCAACTAAACTACACATATCATATGTACATATATAAATCAAACTCAGAAACTCTGAAAAGTAGAGGGAAGGAGACAGACTGACTTAGCACCTTAGGACTTGAGAATCCAGCCCATGGGGAATTCCCTGGGTTTTATTTTTGTCTTATATATTACAGACTTGAAACTAGAAAAGCTGGCAACCCTGAAATGCCAGCAGATGCTAACCAAAAAAGTCCCAACAAAAGCCTGCCCTCTCTAACCAAAGGACCAGGAAACAGGCAGCTTAACAAGACAGAAAACATTTAAACAATGACCTCTCTACTCCACTCAAACACCACAGATAAAACTGTATTCACACCAGCAGAGGTTGACTGGGAGTCTAGACCTCCACCTTCAAGAGGCTGTAAGAAGGAATCCAGTGCTCTCATTAGGGAGCAATCAGGAAAGACCAAATAAGGAGTCAGGATATTCATCCCCACCAAGTGATAATCAGACTCCCCACCACTTTGCCCATGAAGTGGTTATCAGTAGAAATCACGTGGGGAACCAGAACTCCCACCTCTGCCCAACAGTATTGAGGCAATGCACCCAACTTCCCTTGCCACAGCAGTGCAGAGAAAGCCAGGAAACACCAAAAGTTTAAATATTTATGTCCAGAATCTCATAGCATAATACAAATATGCCCAGCTTTCAATTGAAAATAACCCTTCATCCCAAAAATCAGGATGATCTCAAACTGAATGAAAAAGGACAATCTATAAATGTTAACACCGAGATGACAGAAATGTTGAATTATCTGACAACGATTTTAAAGCAGCCATGACAGAAGTGCTTCAACAAGCAATTATAGTCATGCTTGAAAAAATAGAAAACCTCAACAAAGATAACAAAGGAATACAGCTCTACATACATAAATTTAAAAATTTAAATGGACCACTTCTGCAAAAAAAAAAAAAACACTGTCACAATTCACCCAAAATTAGTTTTGGCCCAGATGATTTCATTAAAGAATTATGCTAAACATTTAAATAAGAATTAACACCAATTTTACATAATCTCTTCCAGAAAATAGAAGAGGAGGGAACACTTCTCAGTTTATCTTATGAAACTATTGTTACCCTAATACTAAAATGAGAAAAAAAAAACAGTACCACAAAAGAAAGCTTCAGACCAGTATCCTTCATGAAAATAGATCTTAAAATCCTTAATAAAATACTAACAAATAGATCTCTGCAATATATTTAAAAATTGGATATACCATGACCAAGTGGGGTTTATCTTAGGAATGCAAGGCTGGTTCAATATTCAAAAGTCAGTCAGTGTAATCCATCATATTAAACTAAAGAAGAAAAGTCACATAATTGTATCAATGCAGAAAAATCTTTTGAACATATTGAACACCCACTGATGATAGAATATCTTAGGGAAAAACATCCTACTCATTCTTCTATGACCAAATAAACTCCTTTACTTACTGGTATAATCTCAGGCAAATATTTACTCTTTCTAATTAACCTCTCATCTGAAAAAAGGGGGGAGTAGAAATGATATCTATCTCACTGAGTTGTGTGAATTATTATTATATACACTAATTATTAGTAATTAGAAGCAAGCTTGTTAAGTCATGTTCTATGAAATGGCTTCTTTCCTGGTTTTGCATACTCAGCGTCAGAACCGAGGCTTCAAAATTGGATAAGACCCTCTTAGTTCAAGTATCTACCTACTACAATACATAAAGTTCAGTTCAGTTGCTCAGTCATCTCTGACTCTCTGTGACCCCATAGACTACAGTATACCAGGCTTCCCTGTCCATCATCAACTCCCAGAGCTTGCCCAAACTCGTCCATCAAGTCAGTGATGCCATCCAACCATCTCAGTCCCTGTCATCCCCTTCTCCTACCTTCAATCTTTGCCAGCATCAGTGTCTTATACCTAAAAGTACAATACCTAAAAGTGCTCTTTAATTCAGAACATTATAGGCATAGCTCATAGGGATTACAGGTACAGTTCTAGACTACAGCGAAAAAGCAAATGTCACAGTAAAGCAAGCCACATGAATTTTTTGGTATATAATGTTTACACTATGTTGTTGATGTTGTTTAGTCACTCAGTTGTGTCCGACTGTTTTGTTTTGCTCCCAGTGGACTGTAGCCCACCAGGCTCCTCTGTCCATGGGATTTCCCAGGCAAGAATACTGGAGTGGATTGCCATTTCCTTCTCCAGGGGATCTTCCTGACCCAGGGATCGAACCTGCATCTCTTGGACTGGCAGGCAGATTCTTTAACACTGAGCCACCCAGAAATCCCATTTACACTATACTGTAGTCTATAAGGAGAAGGCAATGGCACCCCACTCCAGTACTCTTGCCTGGAAAATCCCATGGACAGAGGAGCCTAATAGGCTGCAGTCCATGGGGTCAATAGGAGTCGGACACGACTGAGCGACTTCACTTTCACTTTCCACTTTCATGCATTGGAGAACGAAATGGCAACCCACTCCAGTGTTCTTGCCTGGAGAATCCCAAGGACAGGGGAGCCTGGTGGGCTGCCGTCTATGGGGTCGCACAGAGTTGGACACGACTGAAGTGACTTAGCAGCAGCAGCAGCAGTAGTCTATAAAGTGTGCAATAACATTATGTCCAACAAAAGCCAGTGTGTATACCTTAATTTAGAAATACTTTATTGCTAAGAAAAAAATGCTAATTGCCATCTGACAATGCAGGATTGCCACAAACCTTCGACTTGTAAAAAACACAGTATCTGTGAGACACGGTAAAGCAAAACATGACAGAACAAGGTGTACCTGTATATGCAGCACAGGAACGCAAATTGTGATTAAAGCGAAAATAAAAGAGTATCATGCATATTTTACTATTCAGCTAATTTAGACATTATATAAAATAAATTAGAAATGCTTTATAGTAATGCTCTTGTATAAACTTCTAATCACTCCTTAATAAACGATTGTTGAAACCTTTAACCAATACAGATAATATTAATAATAACAATGATTAATAAAAGGATCTCGCCTTGTCCACATTTTCCTTTTCATTGTATTTTCCAAACCCCGCTAATCCTCTGCTATGTATCCAATACAGTTCCTTTCCCATGTTAAATTGTTCAGGGGTAGACTCTTCCTTGTCTCATTGCCTTATTCCTATTTGCAGAAAATTCTTAGTCTTTGCAGATTAAGATTAGCTTATAATGTGTATTTATATACTGATTAACAATGCCACCTCTCCACAGCTTGGACTATCCTTCAATATATTAGGTTGGTGCAAACATAATTATGGTTTTAAACCATGAATTTTAAATCATTATGACTAGTCTTAAGCACATCTTTATTAATCAAAATAGGACCATTACAATCAACAGATTTTTGCCAATGAGAATTAAGTTTGCTTATTCCTGTAGCATAAAAATCTGTGCTTCAGGAACTCAGTGAACTCTTGGAAAGTATTTTCTGCATCCTGCTGGTTATAGAAGCTTTTTCCCTGCAAAAAGTTGTTGAAATGCTTGAGGAAGTGGTAGTCAGTTGGCGAGAGATCAGGTAAATATGGTAGATGAGGCAAAACTTCCTAGCCCAGTTCGTTCAACTTTTGAAATGTTGGTTGTGCGACATGCAGTCGGGCATTGTCATGGAGAAGAATTGGGCCCTTTCTGTTGACCAATGCCAGCCGCAGGCATTGCAGTTTTTGGTACATCTCAGCGATTTGCTGAGCATACTTCTCAGATGTAATGGTTTCACTGGGACTCAGAAATCTGCAGTGGATCAGACTGGCAGCAGACCACCAAACAGTGACCATGTCCTTTTTTGTTTTTTTTTTTTGGTGCAAATTTGGCTTTGAGAAGTGCTTCAGAGCAGCTTCTCTGTCCAGCCACTGAGCTGGCCATTGCCAGTTGCTGTACACAATCCACTTTTTGTTGCACGTCAGAATCTGATTGAGAAATAGTTTATCATTGTTGCATAGAATACAAGAAGATGACACCTCAAAATGATGATTTTTTGTGAACTGCAGTCAGCTTGTGAGGCACCCACATACTGAACTTTTTCACCTTTCCAGTTTGCTTCAAATACCAAATGACCATAGAATGGTTGACATTGAGTTCTTTGGCAGCTTCTTGTGTAGTTGTAAGTGGATCAGCTTCAGTGATGACTCTCAATTGTTGTTGTCAACTTCCAGTGGCAGGCCACTGCACTCCCGCTCTGGCCCTAACTACTCCACAATGGTGCAACCTTAGGAGGAGCTCATTTTCCAGCTTTGGCAGAAAGAGAACCTCTTCTTTTGGGGTCCAAGCTAAAAATGGATTCCATTGCCCCAGTTGAACAGCAGTGTCCATATCTTGCATTATGTGTATTTTGATTAAATTTCTTTCCCAGTTGCAGGAGTTCAGAAGATTTACTATATAGTGATTTTGAGCTTGGTGCTGTTGCTGCTGCTAAGTCGTTTTAGTCGTGTCCAACTCTGTGCAACCCCATACATGCCAGCCCACCAGGCTCCTCTGTCTCTGGGATTCTCCAGGCAAGAATACTAGAGTGGGTTGCCATTTCCTTCTCCAATGCATGCATGCATGCTGAGTCGCTTCAGTCGTGTCCGACTCTGTGTGACCCTGTGGTCAGCAGCCCACCAGGCTCCTCTGTCCACAGGATTCTCCAAACAAGAATACTGGAGTTGGTTGCCATTTCCTTCTCCCACTTTGAGCTTATCATTGTGCAAACCATAAATGCTCAAAAAATATTGAATAAATAATCTCTACTGGCACCACAGGCCAAGCTGGCCTAAAAGAACACATGCACACTCCAAACACATGAAAGTGCTGGATAAACTATTTTTTTAATGCATAGCCAAACTCAAAACCAAGGAAAGGAAATCCCCAGATGTCAGACATGAAGAACAACTCAAAGAAGATGCATGTGTGGGAACCGAAGCCAAACACATGACAGGGTACAGCCTCAGAGGCCAGGGACTTACATTTTAACTCCTGCCTTGGAACAGGAGACAAAACCCTGGGCCCAGGCAAGGCAGGGAGCAAAAACTCAGTTCCTTTATAAAACTAGGAGTCATGACGCTTTGCCTGGATTGTGACAGTGAATTTAGAAACTCAGCACATCAGTTTAGGGGTTCAGCAAAGAAGACTGCCATCAGCTTAGGGCAGTTGGTAGGAAAGGTAGTCTTAGGAAGTTGAAACCAGGGAGCTTCTGTACAAATCTGCACTGTTTTCATGGTGAGAGAATCACAAATGAGAAATTCATTCAAACACTAGGACAGCAATTCCATTTCTTGGTATTTATCCTAAGGTATTGCCAACTGGGTCCTGAAAGGATAACTACACCCATATTCATGGCAGCATTATTCACAATAAGCAAACTGTGGAAGCAGTCTAGACGTCCATCAGCAGATGAATGGATTAACAAAATATGGTATATACCTACAAAGAATATTAGCTTTTAAAAAGGAAGGAAATTCTGCCATATGCTACTGTAGGAATGAAACTGGGGGACATTATGCTAAGTAAAATAAGCCAATCATAAAAAGACATATACTGTTAATTTGTCAGTGGGTATATAGGTTGCTTCTATGTCCCGGCTGTTGTAAATAGAGCTGCAGTGAACATTGGGGTAAGTTAGTCTTTCTGAATTATGGTTTCCTCAGGATATATGCCCAGTAGTGGGATTGCTGGGGCATATGGTAGTTTTATTCCTAGTTTTTTAAGCAATCTCCATACTATTCTCTATACTGTGACTATATTAGATTACATTCCCACCAGCAGTGCAAGAAGGTTCCTTTTTCTCTACATCCTCTTCAGCATTTATTGTTTGTAGATTTTTTGATGGTGGCCATTCTGATTGGTGTGAGGTGATAACTCGTAGGAGTTTTGATTTGTGTTTCTCTAATTAGGAGCCGTGTTGAGCATCTTCTCATGTGTTTGTTGGCCATCTGCATGTTGTCTTTGGAGAATTGTCTGTTTAGGTCCTCCACCCATTTTTTTATTGTGTTGTTTGTTTTTCTGATAGCTAGCTGCATTGAGCTGCTTGTATATTTTGGAGATTAATCCATTGTCCCTAACTGTCTTGCCCACCACCCTTACCCCCTGGAAATGGCAAAGATCTTTGCCAGCATCAGTGGCTTATACCTAAAAGTACAATACCTAAAAGTGCTCTTTAATTCAGAACATTGTAGGCATAGCTCATAGAGATTATAGCTTATATAGATTATAGGACAAACAGGCTCTGAGACAAGGAAGGAGCAAAATCCTCTCGTGTAATTTAGGATAGACTTGATAGCAAGAAAGACCAAGAATGTTTCCTGTCAAATGCAGCAGATAAGATGCCATGGTAGATACACCTGGTCATTTGCATTGCCAGAGTACCATTGGTCCACTTAAAGTTCAAATCGTAACTGAGTTCCAGGATACAGTCTGTTTGGAAGAATCAAAGCCAGGCCTTGAGCTTCAGCCAGAATTATACTGCCAAGGATAAACATAGAAATGTATTCTCCCAGAAGTCCATGGATGTCTTTTATACTTCATCTTGCCCCTGTCCTAGTGAACAATGAATTGAGTACACACCATACACTAAACTCCTGGGATCCCTCAAGTGCCATCCATTTTCTAAAGCAAAGGTGGCAGTCTTTTCCTGTAAGGAGCCAGACAGTACCTAGTTCAGGTTTTGAAGATCATAGCATCTCTGTTACAGTTGCTCAACTCTGCCACTGTGGCACAAAAGCCACCAAAGATAATGCATAGACAAACAAGTTGGCTGTGTTTAATAACACTGCATTTATAACAACAGGCAGTGTTTTGCCAACCCCTGTGCTAAAACAACAATCCCCAAAGTGGATTGAATCCACCTGAGCCTTCGGGTGTGTAAAGAAGGATCACAACTTTTGTTTTTATCACCAAAAAAAAAGCCAGTAAGAAATTGTTAATATTTAATATCAGATGACATTTGGTGCCCACATTTAATCCAGTGTCAGAAAATAAGAGGTCACACACAGAGGCACAGAACTGAAAGAAAAAGCTCAGTTGGTAAAGAATCTACCTGCAATGCAGGAGGCCCCAGTTCAATTCCTGGGTCAAGAAGATGGCTAGACAAGGGCTAGGATACCCACTCCAGTATTCTTGGACTTTGCATGTGGCTCACCTGCTAAAGAATACGCCTGCAATGTGGGAGACCCACGTTTCATCCCTGGGTTAGGAAGATCCCCTAGGGAAGGGAAAGGCTACTCATTCCAGTGTTCTGGCCTAGAGAATTCCATGGACTGTATAGTTCATGGAGGTGCAAAGAGTCAGACACGACTTAGCAACTTTCATGTGGAGACAAAGGGTCTGAAAAGCCTGAAAATAAAATAAAGTCCTTTCCTGTTGTTAGTTTCTATTTTCAGTAATCATTTGTCAGGGCATCTATCTGGTGGTTGGTAAATAGTATCAGAGTATAGTTACCAGTTTGGCTGCCTTATGAGAAGTGGTAGAAAATGATGTGGTTTTGAGGGGAAGTAAATGTAAAAATCACATTGGGCTAGGTGAGGTGTTAATTGTAGCAAGCATTTGGCCTGTTATTGAAGGAAAACAATAGAATATTTAGAATTAAGGACAGATTTCACTTTTAAAAGTCAGTGAATACTTGATCCATGTAAAGATTTAAAGCAATGAATACCTAATAAAATAGGGAAGACTGAAGCAGGGGAAAGTTTATCCTTTACTGTAAAAAAAAAAAGAAAAAAGTGTCTTGTTTTTTAAAGGGAGAGGGAATGTAGAGATTTTGTAGGAAGAAGGGAGGGAGGAAGGGAGGCAGGGACATTATCAATATCCACCACCATGAGCCGCCACTCCTTATCCTACTCACTTCTCCCTTTGCTGCTGCCTTTCATTAAAACTGTTTACAGGATGAAACACCACAAGAACAAACACACTGAAGCCCTTCGCTAGTGGGACCCTCCACTGTGGAAGCTCAACCAACTCCTAGATCACAGACTTTGGGGAACCCTGTTCCCGTGAACCTATTCATACCCAGTTAGCCACTGTGGACCAGTACAGAATGTCCCAATAAAATTGTTCCTCCAGAAGTCATCGTACCATAGCTGGACACCTCCACACACAGCTGAGAATGTGTGTGTAGTGCACGTCGTGCAGCCGCATGTCGGCACCAAAATGTCTGCCTAACTGAAAGGATCTGAAGTCAGTACTATCAAGAATTATAGTCTAGGCCATTAACAACATTAATTAAGTCCTTGTTTTGAGCCAAACACTCTGCATAAGTGATTTAATATATTAGGTCATTTCATCCTCACAGCAGCCCTAGGAAGTAGATATTCCTGCTGTTCCTGATTTTACAGAAGAAGAAACCAAGGCTCAAGTAATTACCACAGGCCAAGTAAACAAGAGAGGCAAAGTTTGACTCCCGAGACTGCCTTCTCAAATACTATACCAGTGGTTCTTAAGTGTTAATATATGCAAAAATCATATAAAATACTGCTTAAAATGCAGACCTCACTCCAAAGATTCTGACTCAGCAGGCCCCATGTTTGCCCTGGGAATCTGGTTTTTTGTTTGTTTGTTTTTGTTTTGTTTTCAATAAAATACCCTAGGTGATTCTATTTGAGTAGTTGGTAGCTTTCAGTTCAGTTCAGTCGCTCAGTCGTGTCCGACTCTTTGCGACCCCATGAATCGCAGCACGCCAGGCCTCCCTGTCCATCACCAACTCCCGGAGTTCACTCAAACTCACCGTCCATCAGGTCGGTGATGCCATCCAGCCATCTCATTCTCTGTCGCCCCCTTTTCCTCCTGCCCCCAATCCCTCCCAGCATCAGTCTTTTCCAATGAGTCAACTCTTTGCATGAGGTGGCCAAAGTACTGGAGTTTCAGCTTTAGCATCATTCCTTCCAAAGAACACCCAGGGCTGATCTCCTTTAGAATGGACTGGTTGGATCTCCTTGCAGTCCAAGGGACTCTCAGGAGTCTTCTCCAACAGCACAGTTGGTAGCTTTGGGGGACACATATTGTACTATCATTGTATTACATCCCTTAAATTGGTATTGTACTATAACTAAATAAATTGAACTATATCTCAGAGTTAGCAGTTACTTTATAAGTAACTGTCCTCTCTGATGTTATGAATCAAGGGAGAAGCATGCATGCACATATTCAGACTTACAGACTTATTCAGACTTATCCTCTGAAAAACCAGAGGATATGGTTTACATTATAGTATTAATATTCAGTTTACAGAAAGATTCTTTGCAGTGAGAAATTTCCAAAACAAGGTGCTACATAGCACTGCCTATAAACAAAACTGTTTAAAACAAAACAAAAAGCACTGCCTATTGAACAAAACTATTTGGCCACTAAAACTGAAAAATTAATGGCATAATTCCCAATGCATAGAAAAACAGACTACTGAATGCAGTTTTTAACCATTTTACTTTTGTCTACCCTGTATTTTTCTTAAACTTCTAATGTTTGTACCACTAATCTGCCCTTGAGGGTGAGTTGACAACAAGGCAAATAAACATGGACCAAAAATCATTAAAGAAAAGACTCAGAAAGAACTAATTGTGTCACATTTGACAGCCTGCTCTTCTTTGAGGATTTGATGCTCCTGATTTTATATTGTACTTACATGGCAATATAAAAGGAGGTAGTTCGTACCTCCTGCTGGTAAAATTGTGCCTGCATCATAGGATACTACTGAATGTATCTCTTTATCATGGGTTTGTACTGGAAAGCATTTCGAAACTTCCAGGTACTCTGCCACCTGAATGAGATTGTGAACAACTGGCCTATTTCCTGTCAACGTGATTCTGTGTACACCATTCAATTATATACTTTTTAGGATCACATTTATTATGTAATACAAAATGTGAAAGAAAGCCTTCTCTCATTGTTAGTTATTAGTAAAATTGTTGTTCTCATAGTTATTTTCCCATTGCAAAGCAGCAGTGACAGAACCCAGGAAGGCCGCATCCCTTAGAGAGGTGGAGACGGGGACTGTTGCCCTGCGCTGCTGCGGGTCACCACTCTACTCTGCAGAACAAGGACATCTCTCAGCAACGAAAGGGCAGTTAATGGGAGGAGCCCAGCAGGGGAGCGGAGAGGAGGGGGCGATTGCTGGAAACTAAACCAGACCTCTGCTCCTGGCTGTTGGCAGAGAGACTGGAATGCAGAGGCTGTGGTGATGACTAAATGCAGATTCTAGTTGGAAGTTAAGAAAACTGAACTTCACTTCTGGAGAGCGTCGGCTTCAACAACCAATTGTACATCAAGGCCAGTAGTCTGTGAAATGGCTCAGGAGTGAGGACTGGACATTAAGTGAAAAGAACAAAATGCCTCCAAGAGGGCAAAGGCAGGTGAATGCAGGGCTGAATAAAGCCCAGTGTGACCTCCATCACGTGGATGGAGAGGGGCCATCCCTCAGAGCCTAGTGCCCACTCCTCTTCCACTCCCGTGGAGCCCTGTGCGTGTCAGACTGCCTTCCCCTCCCACATGGGTGAGTTACAGATCGCTCCTCATCTTTCATTCTGTGCATCTCAGACCAGCATGTCCAGAAAGATGCTGGGTGATTTGAATGGGCTTTTAGATGCCTTGACTTGATTAAGCCCATATTCACCTCGGATATGCCTGAGCGACTGAACTGAAGAACACCTCACAAAGCAGCCAGCCTGCGGGTGGAAACTGCCACAGGACAAACTGCACGTGAAGCCAAGGGGATGCGGAAAATGCAGTTTGGGTCAAAAGAGGAAGGAAGCTGTCCTGAGGAACATTCAGCTTGAACTGGCAAAAGACAGTGGACAAGTGTTTGAGGAAAGGTTCTGGAGGAGAAGAGAGAGAAGCTGCCCCACTCTCATGCTTGCATGGATTTATACCCTCCCCTGGTCAGCTTGGATGGCACCACCCGGGCATGAGTAAACTATGTTAAATTGTGTTGGAGAAAATTTTTTGTCAAAGTCTTTATAAAGTGTTTAGGCACATGTGCCAATTTCATGTCTGTTGCACTATTGTTGTGGTTATGACTGCTGTAATTCCTCACTTAGAATAAGGATGGCTTACATTAACTGGACACTTTCTATGTGCCACACACCATGCTAACATCACATACATTATTTCATCTAATTCTCACACCAGCCCAACAAAGGTAGGCACTGCAGTCTCTCTTTTACAGATAAAGAAGTTAAAACTGAAAAAGACAAAGTGATTTGCACTCACTCAGAATGAGCAATCCTGGGGAGCACAGTTGCCTGTAAGGACCTTAGGGGCACCCTGTTTTATAAGCACAGCATAACTGGTACATATAAAAATGCCTCCCAAATCACTGAGATAAGCTTACATCATTCTCATGGAAGCTATTCATGAAAACAGGTGTTTAACACATTTTAGAAAGATTGCTATTCACAATGATGAAAACAAACTAAATTTGGGTGCTCAAAGAAGTGGAGTTCAGTCAGCTGGAAAATAGAGTTATGGGGAACAGCTCATCCCTGATGATGATGGATAAATGAAGTGTTACCATATTAGTAACAGGAGGAGGAGGAGCAGCACGAAGGCGATTAATAATATTAGTCAAGCTGCAGTGGTTGGACAGACTGGGACAGGAGAGAATGGAGAATTAGGGGAACGTCTGGGAATTTATCTGTGAAATAGCCTCAGAAGTCCCGTGCTTTCCCACCACCATCACCAATTGCTCAAGTGTAATGATGTGTCCAGGTAACGTATTTATTTCTTACAACAAACACTTGGCTCTTCTCTCGTTTTGAACCCCCGCCTCTGGGTTCCTCTGTACTTTGGCACCGGCAGCATTAGAGAATATATATGTGCTGCAGCCCTTGTGCACAGTACAAGGCTATAGGGAAAGCCAGCGGATTCTCCTCATCTGGTATATTGATGCCATGCAGCAGAAAGCCAATAAGAGCATGACCTTGTTCCACACACAAATACGTTCTTTTAACGGCTTTTCCTCTAAGGCAGCAAGTCTGCACCGGCAGGGAGAACAGAATGAATTTTCCTTTTAAGAAACATGTAAGATGGTGCTCGTTTTCCACAGCTTTTTTTTTTTTTTTTGCCTTTTATTTTCTTCATTTCATAACATAAATGTGTTAAAGCGTACCCCTTTTTGCATATAATGATACTGACTAAGCCATCTTGCTGAAGGGTCTTTCTCCTCAGGCTGCTGGTTTGGTTCTAACTGGTGCTGGAAATAGAGCCCAGCCACAGAGATTAACGCCAACTCAGATTCTTACCACTCACATTGATGACACCATGTTTCTGCTTGTGTTCCTGCCTGACCTCTTGACTGCATTAGACTTGTGGATGTATGGATGGACAGAAAAACAATGAGATGCTGCAGGTCAATAACTGCTTTCAAACCAGTGTTATAATTAAGAAAGCATGGGTTTGATTCTCCTGCTCCTACGTAACTTTTTGAGGTTGTGCAGAGGTGAGACTGATTTATGCCACAGCATACCATGAATAAAGCTTTCAAAGAAAAGTGTAGCCACAAATGTTGTGTTTAGTTTACATATATATTAATAGGCAGTCCATGGGGTCGCTAAGGGTCGGACACGACTGAGCGACTTCACTTTCACTTTTCACTTTCATGCCTTGGAGAAGGCAATGGCAACCCACTCCAATGTTCTTGCCTGGAGAATCCCAGGGACGGGAGAGCCTGGTGGGCTGCCGTCTATGGGGTCGCACAGAGTCCGACACGACTGAAGCAACTTAGCAGCAGCAGCAGCGTACATGTGACTGTCCTCATACAGCCTAGGAGCTAGCATCTCAGCATTCTGCATTCTACACTTCCCAGACACCTACTATGTGCTGGGAGCTCATCATTCAAAGACTAATAATAGAAAAGAAAAAAAAAACCTGCAACCAAAGGGGCAGTGCCACAAAATAAGGATTCAAGGATACTATTTTAAAGACTGTTTCCACACTGTTCTGTTTCAAACTGAAAACCACCCCTTTCCCCCCTCTGCGCATGGATCAGTCAAGAACAAAAGGAAATATTTCTGCTTTTTTTCCTTTCTTTCCAAGCACCTTGGGAAGAGCCAGGCATGGAGCCAAAAAGGAGGGAGATGTTACTAAGGGAAAAAACCATCCTGTTTGACTTTGATGGGGAAAAAAAAGGAAAGAAGCAACTGCATCATGTATGGAGGCTTGAATGAGGGTATATAGGAAAAGAGTGTTTTTATGGGTAACTGCCATGGGCGAAACAGCAGATCTAATCAAAAGCACTACACACGTGGATGTTCCCCGCCTCTGGGAGAAGGGAACTCTTACAACGGGCTGGGTTTCAGAGTTTTTCTTCTTCAATTCAGCAGAGGGTAGACAGCCTTACAATGCATAAAATATTCCTCACAGCCTCGCTATCCTCCAGGAAAAAAAAAAAAAAGACGACTCATCACTAAGACAAACCATTAATTCCAAATTAATTCTAAACTAATAAAATTCTCTTATCTTCATCACACAGGTGAGTTGTGGTGTGAATATCCATGCGGTTCCATACATATGAGCAGCCACGAGTTGTCACTGCTATCCTCTCTCCCAGCCAAGCAGCACAGGAAGTGAGTCTTGGCTTTGGGAAACAAAAACGCTAAGATAAATTATCCCCTCATCTCTTTACCCTCCCTGCCATTCCCTCCTTTTGTTTTCCATTTGAAGCTGATTGTGCCTAGATAAGCCCACCCAGGGAGTAAGCAGTAGCAGGCTTCCCAGGTTCAGTGGTAAAGAATCTGACTGCCAACACATGAGATGGGGGTTCAGTCCCTGGGTGGGGAAGATCCCCTGGAGGGGGAAATGGCAACCCACTCCAGTATTCTTCCCTGGAAAATCCTATGGACAGAGGAGCCTGGCGGGCTACAGTGCATGAGGTCGCAGGGATGGACACAGGAGGCCGCCGCAGTTCTCACCTCTAGAGGGCGCTGTACACCCCAGTCTCAGGAAGCCTAAGGAAGGAGTGTCTGCTCTTCATATCCGGTTTTTGGAAAGTGTATGCAGTGAACAAAGCTGAACAGGCAGGAGTGGGAGAGGGAGTTACGAGAGGAGGCAGGACAGAGGCGGACGGAAGGAGGAGCAAAGCTCTCCTAGCAGTGCTCCACTCGTCTCCAGTGGCAGACGGTGATTGTGCTAATTGGCTCTGTGCTCTGCCCTACGTGATGGAAAAACAATAGCAACGAAAGCAAGATGAAACCAGAAAGCAGGAGATTCTATATGATCAAACACAGCCCTGCGCAAGAATTCTGCGTATTGGAAGGTCAGATAAAAGATACCAAATCCACCAGGACACTTCTTTACCGGACCCACAAATGGATGTGTTTTAAAACGGATCCATACTCCTCAATTCTCTTTGACCGAATAATCTGACCACTGTGGCGAACAGTGATAGTGCAGTTGCTGCAAGCCAGGCACCATGCTGTGTGTCCGTGTGGGTCACCTCATTCACTTCTAGCAAGGGTGTTAGTACATCTTATGTATGAGGAAACAGAGACTTGGTGAAAACTCACCCAAGGTAACACAGCCAGCAAGTAGAAAAGCCGGGATTTGCACCCAGCTCATCAGACCCGTGTCCACGTCCCTAACTACTCTGCTGGTTGGCTGCTAGATGCCATGCCTCTAGCAATAGCTGGGGGCGGGGGGTGGTGGTGCACGGAGTCAATGGCCTTCAAAATCCAAATGCTAAAATCCAACTTTATTGACCTGCATCAGTGCTGGCAAGATGGTAGAGTGAAGCTGCCCCCAGTTGTCTGTTCTTTCTTCTTTAGCAGATGCCAAAAGGTACAGGAACATACAACAGAAATAAGGCTGTGTGAAAAGTTAGTGAGACCACCCCCCTTGGAAAAATAAAAAGTTAAGGCCAGGAAATCAGTCTCCAGAAACTGCACTAAGACCCAGCAGCTAGGATATTCCACAGATTTTTGCCCCAATTTGAGCCTACTTCAGGCTGTGGGGATCAGCGCAGGCTGGATCCACCTCCACTCACAAGACCCTCCGTGTCCTACTCTGTCTCCACCAGCTCATTCACGACTCTCGTCCTGTCCCCCTGGAATGAATCCAATTCCCTCAGACTCATTTGCTCCCCACTTTACTGAAAAATTCAAGGCCCTTTTACACAAATCTTCGGTTCTTCTCTCCTCACCTTGCCAGTATGCTGTTAGCTCCACTTTTCAGGGTTTTTCCTTCTTATAGCAAAAGAGATGTTATTCCTCCTTTTTCCAAAGCTAATGTCTCCTGCCTACTCAGTCACCTTGAATCAACAATGATCCCCTCTTGCACCTTCATCTGACCTACTCTCAGCCTCTTTCATTCTGCTTGCAAGCCTATGGTGCCTTCACAATCTAATAAATATAACAAATTATGAATAAAATCTTCACACCTTCCTTTTAACCATGTCTCCGTCTGTAACAAAGTTTACACAATTTTCTGCTAGAAGAGCCACCTGGAACCTTGTTAGTTATGCAGATTCCCAGGCACTTTGCCCTGGATATCAACCCAGCA
>NW_011494720.1:6139595-6157619 GCF_000754665.1 Bison bison bison
CAGCAGGTCTGAAACAGACATGGGAAGCTGTGTGATTGGGCAAGTTTGGGAATCTCCTCCCTGCAGGCTCTCCCTTCTGTGTCTGCACACACTGAACGTGGGGTTACAGCTGCTTCCTGCTTCCTCACCTCCTGCTTACTCTTAAGCATATTGCAAAGCTTCCACCCTAACAATAGCTCTCCTGTGGGAATTTTGTAGTGTGACAAGCCAAGTTGAACTACAAGCCAGAATTTCCTAACCTGCATGGCTCCAAGTGAGGTCATGACATTTGTGAAGTGGGAGTGAAGCTGCAGGCTTTGGGGCTGGTGGAAGTCGGTGGGGGCCCAGGACCTGCTGGCTCACGTTAGTGTGAAGTGCACTTCGGCCCAAAGCTCCTCCCTCTGTGGGTCTGCCCCTGCAGCTTTTTTGAGTCCTGGGTCAAGCAGGTGTGCAGGTCCATGGCAAAGGGCACTGCCTTCTGCAGGTCACTGGGTCACTCATCAGGGTTGGACGTGGGAAGAGACAGATGCAGGTTACAGTTTGCCCTTGTGATTTCACTTTGTCCTCGGTTTCCCCCGCTCGTATCCAACTTTTCTCCTCAACTTCTGGCCCCCACTAATGACTTCATTAATGACCCTGTCACAAGTAACAAAGAGAACTCTGATGCCTGTTACATGCAATGGCAAAATAGTCACTAACTTATCACCTGTAACAGTTGTCTAAGTCTCTAGAAAATAAGGCTTTGTGTGATCGAGGAGGTACTGCTATAATAAGTTTTGATACAAATAAAAAATATAATACAGTTGGTACTAGAGAACTTAGCAGAAGAAAATGATAAATTTGGGGTCTCTAATTCCCAGCTTTAGGCCTGTAGGAAGGACAGTAAAACTTCTAAACTGCCCTAAAGGAGCTCTTGTCTCCTGGAGCCAAGATTTTCAGAGGTGGGGACCCAAAGTCCAGTCCTAAGGACTGCTGAATCATAAAGAAAATTGAATTCACAAACTTGCAGGATTTTTTATGTGAAAATCATAAAACCTCAAGTTTAATTATGTTAAATTGTTACTTGTGTTTGACCAAAATAAAATTTTTTTGGAAACTAATCAAATGGGTCCCTCTTCAAACTGTGATTCTCAAACTTTTTGAATTAGAGGGACCTTTTAGCATATTCAAAAGCAGAGACATTACTTTGCCAACAAAGGTCCGTCTAGTCAAGGCTATGATTTTTCCAGTGGTCATGTATGGATGTGAGAGTTGGACTGTGAAGAAGGCTGAGTGCTGAAGAATTGATGCTTTTGAACTGTGGTGTTGGAGAAGACTCTTGAGAGTCCCTTGGACTGCAAGGAGATCCAACCAGTCCATTCTGAAGAGATCAGCCCTGGGTTTTCTTTGGAAGGAATGATGCTAAAGCTGAAACTCCATTACTTTGGCCACCTCATGCGAAGAGTTGACTCATTGGAAAAGACTCTGATGCTGGGAGGGATTGGGGGCAGGAGGAGAAGGGGCCGACAGAGGATGAGATGGCTGGATGGCATCACTGACTCGATGGACGTGAGTCTGAGTGAACTCCGGGAGTTGGTGATGGACAGGGAGGCCTGGCGTGCTGCGATTCATAGGGTAGCAAAAAATTGGACATGACTGAGCAACTGAACTATTTAACATATTACGAATTTTACTCCTCACTTCAGTCAGCACACACATAGAAACACATGATGGTGATTATACTTTTAGTGTCTTTTGAAAGGGAAAATAAAAAAAGGAAAGACTATCAGAGCAGGAATTGGGACCTGGAAACTTGAGATAGTTTCTGCCAAACCTTATTTGTCAGTGGAAGCAGCCCTTCCTTCTTATCTTGAGTTTTCTCTGAGCTCTTCCTGTACCTGAGGAGTCTGCAAGGGTCTTCATGAGGCAGTGGCCTCACAGCAGATTGCTGGTTCTCCCCAGGACCTACCCACATCCTTCTCATGGTTTCTTGAGCAGACTCAAATCCTGGCCAGCCTCCACAGCTAAGTACCAAGTGTGACCCAAGAGGAGGTGCAGTATGCACCCAAAAAACTGAAAGGGTTTATGAACTTTTATCAACAGCATCCTGGAAAATGTGTTTGGGAATGAATCCTACAGGTATTGGATCAGGGTAGAAAGAAATAATTGGATTGGGCCAAATTTTGATTCTATGTGTTAACTCAGGCAGCTGGATGTGGCTCTAAAAGTTTGTGTCGTTGGTTTCCTCAAACATAGAAACAAAAATGTCCTATACAGAATGGAGTTTAAATGCCTGAACTTCATTAGTAAACTTTAAAAGAAGACATCCAGAGGCTACAGGGGATCTGAATTGTAGAGGAGACATATTACCTAAGACATGTTCTCCCACTCCCTAACTATGCCTGCTGGGAAGGTTCTGGGCTCACCCTTCATCAAGGCTGTGAGAAATGAGTTTGTGAGGGGCACCCTGGCATCTTTGAAGAGCTCTATGGTGGCCCTTCTCTACAGGTCAGGAATGACAGTGGGAACTACTGCCATCAAACTACCAAATTCATTGGGGATAAGGAGTTCCAGGTGGCAAAGGTCTTTAATGACAGAGACAAGATTTGGCAGGTTACCATAATGGGTAGGAGAGCTAAAGCAGTAATTAGAATAGCTGAACCATAAGAATCTTTGGCATTGACTTACTTATCTTGGTATCTCTGGAACTGAAAGGAATGTATGACTTACTGGATCTGGTGACAAGTCTGACTTGAATCATCATTTGGGCAAGTTCACCATCCCAGGGCCCCTTGAATAAGGGTTGGCTCTTTCCCCCTGAGAAAGATCCCAGCTTGATTAGCTGATAATTAACTGACACATCTCCCAAAAGTCTGCTGGGACTCCTAATTGCCAAAATTCTTGACTATGGACTACAGCACTTAACACCATGGACCACCTCCCCCATTGAAACTTCCAGTTCTTGCCATCTCTCCAGCATCGTATGTTCCTGCTCCTTCCTCTGAAACTCTCTCCCAGGTTGGCCTTTCTAGTCCCTGAATACAAGCATCACTATGTTTCCATCTTGGTGCCTTTCCTCATTTCCTAAAACACTTGTTTCAGTAATTCCAAATGCCTGTATCTCCTCTACAGAGACCCCAGACTTTCCTTTCAGGTCCCAGTTTTTTCCTCAGTGCATCGCCCCTGCTTTTTGGTTACCTAAACATTAAACATCTGGATATACTGTTACCACCTCAAAATCATTCCATATCTGCTACGCACTAAACGTTTGTATCCGCCCCAGATTCTGGAGAAGGCAATGGCACTCCACTCCAGTACTCTTGCCTAGAAACTCCCATGGACGGAGGAGCCTGGTGGGCTGCAGTCCATGGGGTCACTAAGAGTCAGACACGACTGAGTGACTTCACTTTCACTTTTCATTTTCATGCATTGGAGAAGGAAATGGCAACCCACTCCAGTGTTCTTGCCTTGAGAATCCCAGGGACGGCAGAGCCAGGTGGGCTGCCGTCTATGGGTCGAACAAAGTCGGACACAACTGAAGCGACTTAGCAGCAGCAGCAGCCCCCAAATTCATTTGTTGAAGTCCTAACCTCCAGTGTGGCGGTATGTGGAAGTAGGGCCTTGAAAGGTAATTAGCTCCCTTGGGTGGAGCCTTCACAAATAGGATTAGTGGCCTTATAAACAGGACCCCAAAGAGCTCTGCTACCCCTTTGCCACCACGTGAGGCTACACCAAGAAGCTGTCATTCTGCAGCTGGGCAGAGGGCTATTACCATATCCCAACCATGCTGGCACCCTAATCTTGGACTTCCAGACTCCAGGACTATATGAGTTACATTTCTGCTGTTTGTAAACACCTAGTTTGTGGTATTTTGTTATGGCAGCCCAAAGTGACCAAGACAATATCGTTTTTCCTTATTTCCATATCGGTAATACCACAGTCTTCCCAGTCAGACTTAAAACATTAGACATCCTTGACCCCACCTTCTACTTCTCTTCCCATGTCTAATCAGTGACAAAATACTAGAAATCTTATTTCAGTCTCACGTGTTATTTGAAACACAGCCCAAACGCAAGTCCATGTTATCACTGGAGAAAATAAAACAGCCTTCCACTTCCATTCTCTCTCCCAGTCATCCAGCCTATTCTTCATAAACCATGAGCTGTTTCAGTGTGCACAGTTTCACTATTCAGACACCCTCCACCATCCCTACCTGCCTACAAAATAAAGTCCAAGCTTCAGAATTTAGTATTTTCCCCCTTTAGTGATAGGCCCTGAACCTACATCTTTCACATTCTGACATTTTCAGGGCTTATACGTAACCAATATTCCAACCAAACTCTACTATTCCCTGAATATGACTTGTATGTTCCCAGTTCTACATCTTTATTCACGACATTCCTTCTGTCTGCCATGCCTGCCTCATCTCCACCTGTTCACTTATTCCACAAATACTATTGAACATCTCTCATGTGTAAGGCCTTATGCATATCAAGGGATTACACTTACTTTGTGTTGCTCAGAATCTGCCTGTAGAAATCCTATGACTGCTATTAAGGCTAGTTCACATCGCCACTGCCTCCATGAACTCCTCCTGGCCAGAAGTGACCACCTGATCATAGTACTGTTTATCTCCCTCATGGTGTTTATCAGTGCCAGATGCTAGTGATTCATTCCTCAGGGCCCTTATACTTGCTGTTCTTTCTGCCCCATGTGCTCTTCCCAGACTCCATATAGTCAGATCCTTCACTTACTTAATTTTCTGCTCAAATCTCACATCCTCAGGAAGTGTTCTCTAGCCACCCTACCTAAAATATCCTCTCTACTTTATTTTTCTTCTTGAAATTCAGTTCAGTTCATTCGCTCAGTCGTGTCTAACTCTTTGCAACGCCATGAATCGCAGCACACCAGGCCTCCCCGTCCATCACCAACTCCCGGAGTCCACACAAACCCATGTCCATCGAGTTGGTGATGCCATCCAGCCATCTCATCCCCTGTCGTCCCCTTCTCCTCCTGCCCCCAATCCCTCCCAGCATCGGGTCTTTTCCAGTGAGTCAACTCTTCGCATGAGGTGGCCAAAGTATTGGAGTTTCAGCTTTAGCATCAATCCTTCCAATAAACACCCAGGACTGATCTCCTTTAGAATGGACTGGGTGGATCTCCTTGCAGTCCAAGGGACTCTCAAGAGTCTTCTCCAACACCACAGTTCAAAAGCATCAGTTCTTCGGTGCTCAGCCTTCTTCACAGTCCAACTCTCACATCCATACATGACCACAGGAAAAACCATAGCCTTGACTAGACGGACCTTTGTAGGCAAAGTAATATCACTGCTTTTGAATATGCTATCTAGGTTGGTCATAACTTTCCTACCAAGGAGTAAGTGTCTTTTAATTTCATGGCTGCAATCACCATCTGCAGTGATTTTGGAGCCCCAAAAAATAAAGTCTGACACTGTTTCCCTATTTCCCATAAAGAGATGGGACCAGATGCCATGATCTTGGTTTTCTGAATGTTGAGCTTTAGGCCAACTTTTTCACTCTCCTCTTTCACTTTCATCAAGAGGCTTTTTAGTTCCTCTTCACTTTCTGCCATAAGGGTGGTGTCATCTGCATATCTGAGGTGATTGATATTTCTCCCAGCAATCTTGATTTCAGCTTGTGCTTCTTGCAGCCATTTCTCATGATGTACTCTGCACAGAAGTTAAATAAGCAGGGTGACAATATACAGCCTTGACGTACTCCTTTTCCTATTTGGAACCAGTCTGTTGTTCCATGTCCAGTTCTAACTGTTACTTCCTGACCTGCATATAGGTTTCTCAAGAGGCAGGTCAGATGGTGTGGTATTCCCATCTATTTCAGAATTTTCCACAGTTTATTGTGATCCAAACAGTCAAAGGCCTTGGCATAGTCAATAAAGCAAGTCCATGAATCAAGGCAAATTGGAAGTGGTCAAACAGGAGGTGGCAAGAGTGAACGTCGACATTCTAGGAATCAGTGAACTAAAATGGACTGGAATGGGTGAATTTAACTCAGATGACCATTATATCTACTACTGTGGGCAGGAATCCCTTAGGAGAAATGGAGTAGCCATCATGGTCAACAGAGTCCAAAATGCAGTACTTGGATGCAATCTCAAAAACAACATAATGATCTCTTTTCGTTTCCAAGGCAAACCATTCAGTATCACGGTAATCAAGTCTATGCCCCAACCAGTAACGCTGAAGAAGCTGAAGTTGAACGGTTCTATGAAGACCTACAATACCTTTTAGAACTAACACTCAAAAAAGATGTCCTTTTCATTATAGTGGACTGGAATGCAAAAGTAGAAAATCAAGAAACAAGTGGAGTAACAGGCAAATTTGGCCTTGGAGTACGGAATGAAGCAGGGCAAAGGCTAATAGAGTTTTGCCAAGAGAAAGCACTGGTCATAGCAAACACACTCTTCCTTGAAATTATCCATACTTTAACTGTGTGTGTGTGTGTGTGTGCGTGTGTGCATGTGTGTGGTTTGTGTATTGTACATGTATGTCTCCCCCAGTGGACTATAAGCTCCATAAAAATAGGGATATTGTGATATTATATTCCCAAAATTGTCCTTTCAAGACAGCAACCATCTTTCCCTAATCACAACACATAACTACAAAGTTTAGTTTATATGTTCTTTGGAGCAACCAAATTCTTAGATGAGACTTCCTTTCCCCACTAATTATATCCACAATCAGAAAAAGAAACATACGTGAATTTTTTCTCTTCTCCCCAGGTCATTGATTTTGATTTGTTTTTTTCCTGGTTATACCTAAATCAACTACTGCCCTCTCCCTAAGCCTAACACTGTATCAAGTAAGAACTAGATATCTCTTGAATAAATCCCCCTCCCCAAGAAACAACCTCTTGTATATATTTTCCACTAATCAGTATCCTCCAGATGGTCTAAAATATTGATGGGGCTAAGCACTGGCCGCAGTTCTTTTTTAGAGCAGCTGCCTTCCACAGGGACTCCTAAAGTCCCTTCCCACAGCACAGCCAGGAGACCCAGGAACTGAAAAAACAGAGAACCCTACTTAAAAGCAGAAGCAAAGATGCTCAGCCACACAACTGCCTGACTTCAAGTCAGAGCCACGCCTTGGTGTCTCAGTAGCTCTAGGAGAAGCGAACACTGGAAAAGGGCCTCTGTCTCCTCCCTGAGTTCTCCAGAGCCTTTGTCCTTTAATTCTGTGTGTCTCTTGGAGTATTTTTTAACCATTACTGACTGGACAATGGGGCTCTGTTGGAGTGTCAGTCATCCTAAGTAGCAATGATAGCTTGTTCTTCCATGATACATCTGTCTGAGAAGTGGATTGGGTAGCAAAGGTGTTTTGCCCATTCCTTTTCCATGGTATGATAATGAGCGGAGGACTTCCCTGGTGGCTCAGACGGTAAAGCATCTGTCTACAATGCGGGAGACCTGGGTTTGAGCCCTGGGTTGGGAAGATCCCCCGCAGAGGGAAATGGCAATCCATTCCAGTACTATTGCCTGGAAAATCCCATGGACAGAGGAGCTTGGTAGGCTACAGTCTATGGGGTCGCAAAGAGTCGGACATGACTGAGCGACTTCCCTTTCCATGGTATGATAATGAGCACCCAGCAGAAAAAGGCAGCCTTGGCGGCTGCTGCTTTTTTTTTTTTTAATGTATTTATTTGGCTGCGCCTGGCATTCAAACTCTTAGTTGCATCTTGTGGGATCCAGTTCCCTGACCAGGAATTGAACCCAGGCCCCCTGCCTTAGGAGCACAAAGTCCCAGCCACTGGAGCCCCAGGGAAGTCCCCAGCCTTGGTTTCTCTAATGCAATGGTTGGCCCTAAGAAAGACCAAACTCAGAAAGGCCCCTCAGGCAGGGAAAGAGGCACCCCCTGCCTAACACTACTGGGACACCCAGAGCAGAGCATGTCAAGACAGTGGGCTCTGCCACTCAGGCTTTCATGAAAAAGCAAAGCCAGGACAATCCCTTTATGTGACTCTGCAACATCAGTCACTTCCAACCCTTTGATTTGTGCTTCATCAGAAAGCCCTTTGTTATGTATTTGTGGTCTCACAGGGCGTGCATTTCCCTGGCGCACGGTACACACATCTGTAGCCTTCATCACCAGTCTTCATCAGCTGGTTAGGTCCCTGGCTTCTCTAAGATTTGGTCTGTATGAGTGACTTAATTATCTAGCCTCAATTCATTTAATTTACCACAGAATCAGCCCAATTGAAAACTGTCAACCCAAAGAAATTTTTTGCAGCTCCTCCGATGTATTTCTAAAGGGAATAACAGCCTGTCACTTTTAGACAAGTTGCCTGATTTCTCTGGGCCTGTGCTCCCTCACGAATAAAATGAGGCAGGTGACTCTGACGCTGGCTGCATATTAGAATCATCTGGGGAACTTGTAAACCAACCATGGGGCCTGGACCTCTCCTTCCCAGACCAATTAAGTTAGAATCTGGGGGGAAGGAATGGAGGCCTAAGCCCAAGTATTTTTTAAAAGCTCCCCAGAGGATCCGAACGTGCAGCCAACATTGGGGAGCAATCACCAAATTGGATGATCCCTCAAAATGCTTCAGCACCAACCTCACTTCACTCTGCAGGGCCCCATGATGCACCATCAGCAGCGGCTTGGGTGACTGGGTTTGAGAACCATGTCTAACAATGGCTCGCTCTGGAGTGAAAGGAAGCCACAAGATTGTTTACCACCCAGCGAAGTCCTGTAGTCCAAAGAAAAGGCTGTTACCATCAAAATGGCCTCCTCAGAGGCTTATTGTGTCTGTGGGGAGAAAGAACCCAAGGTCTTCAGGATTCTCTGTGGACCTTGATCTCACCAAGCAAGGCCCAGAACAGATAGTCTGGACCCACCATGTAAGGCAGCCCTGCCTCTCATAGGTCACCTCACACCTTCACAGCAAAGCCGCCCTAAGTCCCACCTCTCCTTATCTGTTCCCTCCCTGGTCTGTCTCATTCACTCATCCAACAAATATCCATTCTGTGCTGGCTCTCTCGACAGTCACTGTTCTGGGCCCTGGGGATATATTTGTGAGGAGAAGTAAACAAGAAAGAAAAGAGAGCTGTAGGAGGGTGAGGAGACAATCCAGGGAAAGCAGAAGGGAGCATTCAGTTCAGTTCAGTCGCTCAGTCGTATCCGACTGTTTGCGACCCCATGAATCACAGCACGCCAGGCCTCCCTGTCCATCACCAATTCCTGGAGTCCACCCAAACCCATGTCCATTGAGTTGGTGATGCCATCCAGCCATCTCATCCTCTGTCGTCCCCTTCTCCTCCTGCCCCCAATCCCTCCCAGCATCAGGGTCTTTTCCAATGAGTCAACTCTTCGCATGAGGTGGTCAAAGTAGTGGAGTTTCACCTTTAGCATCAGTCCTTCCAATGAACACCCAGGGATGATCTCCTTCAGAATGGACTGGTTGGATCTCCTTGCAGTCCAAGGGACTCTCAAGAGTCTTCTCCAACACCACAGTTCAAAAACAATTCTTTGGTGCTCAGCTTTCTTCACAGTCCAACTCTCACATCCATATATGACCACTGGAGAAACTATAGCCTTGACTAGATGGACCTTTGAAGGGAGCATTAAGGTGAGTGAACTAATAAAAGTGATCAGGCTAGGCCTCGTTAACAAGGTGAAATCTGCACAAAAATGTGAAAGATGTAAACAAACAGCCCAATCAAAAAATGGGCAGAAGGCCTAAATAGACATTTCTCCAAATAAGACCTACAGATGGCCAACAGGCACATGAAAAGATGCTCAGTGTCACTAATTATTAGAAAAATGAAAATCAAAACTACAGTGAGGTATCACCTCATACAGTCAGAATGGCCATCATCCAAAAGTCTACAAATGGGGCTTCCCTGGTGGCTCAGTGGTAAAGAATCCACCTGCCAATGTGGGGGACACGGGTTCGAGCTCTGGTCCGGAAAGATCCCACATCCAACAGAGCACCTAAACCCATTCTCTACAGCCCAGGCACCACAGCTACTGAGCCCGCATTCCTTAAAATACTAAAAATAGAGCTACCATATGATTCAGCAATCTCATTCCTGGGGATATATCTGGAGAAAATTAACTTGGAAAAAAAACATGCATCCCAGTGGTCATAGAAACCCTATTTACAATAGCCACGATATGGAAGCAACCTAAATGTCATAAGAGAGAAATGGATAAAGATGATATGCGCACACACACACACACATACAATGGAGTAATAAGCAGCCATAAAAAGAAATCATGCATTTGCAGCAACACAGACAGACCTGTGTTGTCAGGTCCACATGAAGGCCCACTTCACGGCCATGTGAAGTTAGACAGAGACAAATATAATATGAAACCATTTACATGTGGAATTTTTGTAATGATAAAAATAAACTGTTATGAAACAAACAGAGTCACAGACATAGAAGACAAATTTATGGTCACCAAAGGGGATAGTGGGGCAGGGGAGAGAGAACTTAGGAGTTTGGGGTTAACATATATGCACTACTATATATAAAATCGAGAAACAACAAGATCCTACTGTATAGCACAGGGAACTCCAGTCAGTGTCTTATAATAACTTATAATGGAAGAGCATCTGAAAAATGCATCTGAATTACTTGCTGTACACCTAAAACTAAGACAGCATTGTGAATTAATTATACGTCAATATTTTTTAAACTGTTATAAATAAATACTAAAAAAAAAAAAAAAAAGTCACCTTTTCCTCTACAGCTCTGTTCCACACAGAATACAGCCTTATAATGTGGTTATTCCACATACTAGTCCCTTCCTCCGCTAAATTTTCTGAATCTTCCTTCTCAGGACAGCGCATGTAGTAGACACTGGGAAAAGGTAGAAATAAGGTAAAAGGAGTGTCTTCTCTGATTATCTGTAATACAGTCCACTTCTCTCTCACGCACACACCTTGAAGGTTCTCAGTTCCACTTTTAGGTCAAATGGGCTTAACTGTATAAAATCATAGCATTTTAGAATAGGAAGAGTCCTTAGAAATCATCCAATCCAAATCTCTTATTTTATAGATAAGGAGTCTCTAGCCTGAAATTCAGGGGTTCTCCCAAGTAGGCGAGTGGCAGACGTCTCCCCAAAGGTCACACTGCAGCTGAATGAGCTGTCACTGCCACTTAGGAACACCAGCCAAGCCAGCCACACCCTGACAGTGGCCGCTTAAACGCCTGCCTCCAGGGCCACGCAGACACAGGAGCCACAAATGGTCTCCTGTGCACCCCTGTGTTCTCCATGGCACCACAGTCCCCTCCAGTTCCCTTCAATTCCTGAAGTTTGGCCAAATCAATTTATAGAGAAGAGTTTTTCTATAACTGTGGTTTTCTGTAATGAACCTGCCTGCCCCTTGACTTCTCTCTCAAAGAAGACAGAGTAACAACCGCCTGTAACAATCACCTTAAGTGAGCAGTGAATTTATAATAAAACTGAAACCTGTCATAGTCTTTCCAACCTTCGTTAACCTGTGCTCTCTCTGATAAGCACAAAGTCACATATGCATTCAGTGGTTTTAAAGCTGCAATAAACAAACCATGGCTAAACATAAAACAGTAATTTTTAAATGCATTTTTTTATCTTGAAAGATGCTTTAACTGAAAAGTCACGTAAATATTAATAAGACACTAATTCTGCTCACCTACTTGCTCTCTAGCTTGTTGAAGAGGAAGAAGTCAGAATTTTTTTCATTTTCCAAATATAAAATACCATAATATTGACAGTGCTTTTCCAAAACAACATAGAGTCTTATTATTAGGTGTTAACAGGAGAAGGCAAAGCTGTATTTTAAGCTATGATGACCTAAGAGTTAAATGATGCCAGAAAACAGCAGTTTCTGGAATGAGCACACAGCTTGGAATCAGGCACTATGATTTTTAATTCAGATAATAGGGGCGCTTGGCAGGAACAGCTTTACCAAATCTACTTGATTTGACTACTACAATCACAAGTTCTGAAACCTCAACCTGATTCCCAAGATTCGTGAGATCTTAGGGCCTGTCCTCACCATCATCCATGACCTGCGTGGAAAAAAGATGAATGGAAACCAAGGGCCATGTGTGTAGCCTTTAAAAAGAAAAGATTTCTGCATCTGCACTCTGCCAGAGGCTTATAATAGAACCTCAGATAATAGCCAAGCTGGGAAATAGGCAGGGGCCTGCAGTTTCATACCCTGGAGGAAGAAATCATATTGTCAAGTAGTGAGAAAAATAAAAATTGAAAATGTTACCAACAAGAACGTTGGACTGAACGGCAGACTATATTACATTTTGTTGTCCTTTGTATTCAAAGATAATGTGCCTGACAGTAATTGTTCTCTGAGTCTTAGAATGTAGCTTAAATACCAATGGGAAACTCAAGAGTCTTTTCCATGCTCCATAAATTGTCCCATGGTTTGCTGCTGTTTTGTCACTGTTTGTTGCTTTGCCACTTAGATTCATGGTTAACCTGAAGCCTTTGGTCCAAGGAGAGGGAGCTCTTGCCTTCCTGCCCACAGTAGGATGATGGGCTCGTGGTTATGGTTTAATAGAAGTTGATGCTACAAAGAATAGCCTGGGGAGGAACTCTTGCTGTAGGAGGGATGTAACTCCCAGCCGCCCTGCTGCCTGCACCCCACCCTAGTAACCAAGGAAACAGCGGGTTATGATAATGATGGGAAAAGGGCACTGAGTAGGGAGCATGAGCCAAGCATCCAGTCCCAAAACCCTGCCTGTCCAAATGAAACACTGCTTCAGAGAAAAGATTCACCCTCTACAGCTGCCATTGTCAAGCACAGTAACCAAATGTACATACCTTATCTGATTAAATTCTCATAACAACCATGCCATATGAGGATTGTAGTCATGATTTACAAAGAAGACTGAGGTCCAGAACAATTAAGGTATTTGTCAAAGATCAAAAGTTAATAAGGACAAGTTCTAGTGTCCAGTCCAGCATGAAAGGAACACTTAAGTCACCACTCTGTTCTGACAAGTAAAATGCTGAACTGAAAAAAAAATCAACAACTCTTAAGATCCATCAAAGAAATGAGGTTACATGGCAAACTGTTGTCCCCGCCCCCCGACCAAAATGGAAAGACAGACAAGCAAATACCAAGACTCACAACTTACAGCAACAAACCCCCATACTCGGAAAACTCCATGGAAACCAGAGCCAGTATAGGAAAATCTGAACTGTAATTAAGGAAGTGCTGGAAGCTCAATGTGGACAAATCTCAAAGCTAAAAACTCCAGGAGGACCCAATCATAAAGGTGAACATTTCTGAGTTTTAATTCCAGGAGCTGAATTAGATACTCATAGTAACATCAAAGATGAATCCCCTTGTGCTTCCAGCAGGACGAAGAGAAAAAGAACCATTTTGACATACACCAAAGCGTTCTATTTTTATTTAAAAGGGCCTGCTCTCAGGATGGATACTTAGGTTGCTTTTTGTCTACATTTTATGTTAAATCCCTTAGCATATTAATCACCATTTTTTAAAATTCCTTATCCGATAATTCCAACACTCCTATAATATCAGACTCTGGTTCTGATTCTTGTTCAGTCTCTTCTGTCTGCTTTTGCTTTTCAGTCTGCCGTGTAGTTTCTGATGCACTGGGAAAAGGGACTATAGTCAAGAGGCATTCAGAAACGTGGTGGTTTCCCTGGCGGCTCAGTCGATAGAGAATCTGCCTGCAACGCAGGGGATGCAGGGGACACAGGTTCAATCTCTGTGTTGGGGAAATCCCCTGGAGGAGGAACTGGCCACCCAATCCAGTAATCTTGTCTGGAGAATCCCATGACAGAGGGAGCCTGGTGGGCTACAGTCCTTGGGGTCACAGAGAGTCAGACATGACTTAGCAACTAAACCACCAATGTGGTGGTAAGGTGCGGGGGATGAAAGCATTCTGCAGTCCTATGATTAGCTCTCAGTTTTTGGGTGAATCTGTGTCCCTGGCCCATGAACTTCACCAATACTTCTCAGGATTTTTTCTTTCCCCTTTAAGTGGGACAGGATGTCTACAGGAGCCTGGAGTTGGCTATTTCCCTTCCCCCAAGTGGTTTCAGTTCAGTTCAGTTCAGTCGCCCAGTCATGTCCGACTCTGTGTGGTTTAGGTGCTGGTAAAATAGATTCTCCTGAGAGCACCATTAGATTTGGAGACATTACCACCTCTTTATGAGAAATACACAGATCCAACAGGGAGAAAATCAGTAAGAACATAGCTGAACTCCACAGCACCTTCAATCAACTGGATATAATTGACACTGTAGACTACCTTATCATTCAATGGCAGATTCTATTTCTACTCAATCTTACATGGAACATTTAACACACCTAGCAAATTTAAAAGAATAAAAACCATATAATGTATGCTGTCAGACCACATGCAATTAAACTAGAAATCAATTTTGTGAAAGGTAGATGGAAAAATCCAAAATATAGGAAGATTGAACAATACATGACTAAATAACACCTGTGTCAAAAAAGAAATGTTAAGAAATTTTTTTAAATATTTTGAAGTAAGGGAAAATGAAAATAAAACATCAAAATGTGGGATGCAGTGAAATCAGTACTTAGAGGGAAATTTATAGCATTGGTTGAGTGTTCATTGGAAGGACTGATGCTAAAGCTGAAACTCCAATACTTTGGCCACCTCATGCAAAGAGTTGACTCACTGGAAAAGACCCTGATGCTGGGAGGGATTGGGGGCAGGAGGAGAAGGGGACGACAGAGGATGAGATGGCTGGATGGCATCACCGACTCAATGGACATGAGTTTGAGTAAACTCCAGGAGTTGGTGATGGACAGGGAGGCCTGGTGTACTGCTATTCATGGGGTCACAAAGAGTCGGACACGACTGAGCAACTGAACTGAACTCATTAGAAACTAAGAAAGATCTAAAATGGATAATCTAAGCTTCACCCTAAGTACACTAGAAAGAAAAAGAATGAACTAAATCCAAAGTAAGCAGGAGGAAAAAGGTAAGAATTAGACTAGAAATCAATGAAACTGAAAAGAGGAAATCAATTTAAAAAAAAAAAAATCAACAAGCCAAAGATGGTTCTTTGAAAAGATCTAAAAACTAATGATCTTCTGCTGTCATTCAGTCACCAAGTTGCGTCTGACTCTTCACAACCCCACAGACTGCAGCATGCCAGGCTTCCCAGTCCCTCAACATCCCCCAGAGTTTGCCCAAGTCCATGTGCATTGAATCAGTGATGCCATCCAACCATCTCATCCTCTGATAGATAATCTTCTAGCCAAGCCAATTAAGAAAAAATAGAAAGAGAAGACACAAGTTACTAAATGACAGGAAAATCACTACAGATTCCATGAACATTAAAAGGATAATGGAGAATTATTATGAACAACTCTGCTCACAAACTTGATAACCTAGATGAAACGACAACTCCTTGAAAGACACAATCTGCCAAAATTCATACAAGAATAAGTAATCTGAACGGGCCTTTATTAAAGAAATTAAATCAATAATTAAGAACCTTCCAAATCAAAAGCACCAGGCTGGAACACATTCATCAGTGAATTGAATATACCAGTTCTCGAAGTCTCAAGAGCATAGATAACACTTTCGAACTCATTCTATGAATCCAACATTACCCTTATATACCAAAAGCAGACAAAGACATTACAAGAAAAATACAGACCAATACCTTTCATAAACATAGATGCAAAAAACCATCAACAAAGTATTAGCAAATCTAATCCAACAATGTATAAAAAGTCCAACCAGGAGGAATTAACCCTAAGTATGCAATCAATTGAAAATCAATTGGAAAAAAATGTAATCCATCATATCAACTGGAGAAAAGGAAAACCACATGATCATATTAATACATGCAGAAAAAGAACTTGACAAAATCCAACACCTATTTATGACAAAAACTCTCAGTAAGTCAGAAATAGAGGGGAACTTCCTCATTTTGATAGAGAATACCTACCCAAAAATACATATATCACTAACATCATATTTAAGGGTGAGAAATTCAAAGCTTTCCAAGAAGTATCAAGATAAGGTTAGGATGTCCACTCTCACCACTGCTTATCAGCATCATACTGAAATAGTAGCTAATGGAATGAGGCAAGAAAAGAAAGAAAAGTTACACAAATGAGCATGAAGAATTAAAGCTGGCCTTGTTACAAATGACACATTCATCTATGTGGAAAATTCTAAAGAATCAATTAAAAAAAAAAATCCTCAGACTAATAATTGACTATAGCAATGTTGCAAAATATAAGGTCAATACACAAAAATCAACCACTTTCCTATATACCAATAATGAACAAGTGAAATTTAAAATTAAAAACATAATACCATTTATATTAGCACCCCCCAAAATGAAATACTTAGGTATAAATCTAACAAAATATGTGTGAGATCTATATGAGGAAAACTGCAAAAAAAAAAAAAAAAAAAGATGTGAATTAAAGAGGAATTAGATAAATAGGGAGATATTCCATGTTTATGAAGAAGACAATATTATCAAGATGTCAACTTGATCTACATTCAGTGCAATCTAGAATCTAGCAACTTATCTTATGGATATAGACAAATTGATTCTAAAATTTATATAGAGAGGCAGAAGATCCAAAATAGCCCACACAATATTGAAAGAGAAGAAGAAAGTTATAGGATTGACACTATCTAACTTCAAGACTTACAGTAATCAAGACAGTGTGATATTGGCAAAAGATGAGATGAATAGATTGACGGAATCACAAGGAGAGTGCAGAAATTAACCTACATAAATTTAGTTAACTAATCTCTGACAAAAAATCAAAAACTGCAGTGGAGCAAAGATAGTTATCTCAATAAATAGTGCTGGAAAAACTGGATATCCACAGGCAAAAAAAGAATCTATACACAAACTTTACACATCTCACAAAAATTAAAGTGGACCACAGATCCAAATGTACAATGAAAAACTATAAAACTATTAAGCTAACATAGAATCACTTTGGATATTGTGACAACTTTTGGATATAAAACCAAAGGCAGAATCCAGGAAAGAAATAATTCATAAGCTGAACTTCATTAAATTAAAAACTTCCACTCTGTAAAAGACAATGTCAAGAGAATGAAAAGCCAGGCCAGAGTCTGCTCAGTCGCTTCAGTCGTGTCCGACTCTGTGTGACCCCACGGACTGCAGTCCACCAGGCTCCTCTGTCCATGGGATTCTCCAGGCAAGAATACTGGAATGGGTTGCCATTTCCTTCTCCAAGGCCAGAGTCTGGGAGAGAATATTTACAAAGAGACACATCTGATAAAGGACTGATTCATACAAACAAAGAACTCTTAAACAAGAAGAAAATGAAAAACTCAATTTAAAAATGGGCCAAAGACTTGAACAGATATCTCACCAAAGAAGATATACAGATGCCAAGGAAGTATATAAAAGATGCTCTGAAGTATATTTCATTGTTGTTTTTAGTCGCTCAGTTGTATCCAACTCTTTTGTGACCCCCATGGACTGTAGCCCTCCATGCTCCTCTGTCCATGAAATTTCCAAGGCAAGAATACTGGAGTGGTTGCCATTGCCTTCTCCAGGGGATCTTCCTGATGGGCATCAAACCCACATCTCCTGCACTGGAAGACAGATTCTTTACCACTAAGCCACACATATGTCTTTAGGGAAATGCAAATTAAAACAAAAATGAGATGCCACTACATAGAATGGGCAAAATCCAAAACACTGGAGCACCAAATTCTGGCAAGATTGTAGAGCCCATATTGATGGGAATGAAAAGAGGTATAGTCACTTTGGAAGGCAGTTTGTCAGTTTCTAACAAAAAATACCCTTACCCGATCATCTAATAATCAAGCTCCTTGCTCTTTCACCAAATGAAGTGAACACTTATATTCTCACAAAAACCTACACTTGGATATTTATAGCAGCTTTATTCATAATTGCCAAAGCTTGGAAATAGCCAAGATGTTCTTTAGTAAGTGAATGGATAAATAAGCTGTGTTACATCCAAACAATAGAATATTATGAGGGGCTTCCCTGGTGGCTCAGTGGTTTAAAAAAAAAAAAATCCACCTGCCAATGGA
>NW_011494720.1:6157719-6165785 GCF_000754665.1 Bison bison bison
AGCCAGGACATGGAAGCAACCTATATATCCATCAGCAGATGAATGGATAGGAAAGTTTTGGTACATTTACACAATGGAATATTACTCAGCTATTAAAAAGAATGCATTTGAATCAGTTCTAATGAGGTAGATGAAAACGGAGCCTATTATACAGTGTGGAGTAAGTCAGAAAGGAAAACACCAATACAGTATATTAACACATATAAATGGAATTTAGAAAGATGGTAATGATGACCCTATATGCAAGACAGCAGAAGAGACACAGCTATGAACAACAGACTTTGGACTCTGAGGGGTGATTTGAGAGAATAGCACTGAAACATGTATATTATCATATGTGAAATAGATCACCAGTCCAAGTTCGATGCATGAAACAGGGCACTCAAAGCCAGTGCACTGGGACCACCCTGAGGGATGGGATGGGGAGGGAGTTGGGAGGGAGGTTCGGGATGGGGGACACATGTACACCTGTAGCTGATTCATGTAGATGTATGGCAAAAACCACTACAATATTGTAAAGTAATTAGCCTCCAATTAAATCATTTCTTTCTAAATCTGCCTGCCAATGCAGGAGACATGGGCTCGATCGCCAGTTGGAGAAGATCCCACATGCTGCAGAGCAACTAAGCCCGTGTGTCACAACCATTGAGCCTGTGCTCTGGCGCCTGGCAGCTGCAGCTACTAAGCCTGTGTGCCACAACTACTGAAGCCCACGGGCCCTAGAGCCTTGCTCTGCAACAGGAGAAGCCACTGCAATGAGAAGCCGCCTACAAGTAGAGAGTAGCCCTGCCCTCTGCAACTAGAGAAGAGCCTGCACAGCAACAGTGACCCAGAGCAGCAAAAGATAAACGCATTAATAAAGAAAAGTATTAAAAAAAAGAAATGAGCCATCTAACCATGAAAAGAAATGCACACTAATAAGTTAAAAGAGCAAGCTGAAGAAGTTATATACTGTATGAGTCCAACTATATAACATTCTAGGAAAAGCAGAACTATGAAGACAGTGAAAAGATTAGTGGTTGCCAGAGCAGTAGCAATGGGGAGGGAAGGGTAAGTGGGTGGTATGGAGTACGGAAGATTTTTAGGGCAGCGGAACTACTGTGCATTATACCATAATGGTGGATACATATCATTATACATTTGTCACAACTCATCGAATGTAAAACGCCAAGAGTGAACCCTAACACAAACTATGGACTTTGAGTGATAATGATGTGTCAGTGCGGGTTCATTAATTGTGTCAAAGGTAACACTGGTGTGAGGTGTGGATAGTAGGGGAGGTTCTGGACAGTGGGGACAAGGATATATGAGAAATCTCTGTACTTTCCAATTAATTTTGCTATGAACCTAAAACTGCTCTGAAAAGATAAAGTTTATTAATTTAAAAAATTAATATGTGCTGGAGCTAGAATTTGATCTCAAGTAAATTTAACTGTAAAAATCTTTGCTTAATTCGGCAATGTAATAGGTCTCTAAGATTAAAGTAGCAGTTCCCAAGCAACTGAATTGGGCCCTGTAACACTCCGTATTTCTTTGGCCCTTTCTTCTTAAGTGTTCCCAGTTTTAACTTTAAAACAGCCATGGGGATTTTACTTCTGTCACCCAAGACACACAGTGAAGAACTATACTATACTATAACTGTGTACCACCACTACAAGGACAAGGCTGTCTAGGAAATCCTTTAGTCACACCAATCAATACTTAATTCTAATTTATCAACTATACACTGCTATCCAACAAACCACCCCCAAACCTAGTGGTTCAAAATAGTTTATTATCCACATGGTTCTGCAGGTTGGTCAGGCAGGTCTGCTGCTGCTCCCCAACTATGCCAATTCATACAACCGTGTTCATCGAAGGACCAGCCGTGCTCAGCCGAGATGGCTGAGATATCTGAGCCTTTCTCACAGTCCTTTATGCCAGGCTTGTTCAAAGCATGGTAGTCTCAGGGTTACAAGAGAGCAAAAGTGGATGCCCCAAAGCCTCTAGAAATCTAGGCTCAGGAGGCACTCAGTATCTGCCTTTTTCTATTGGTCAGATCAACTCACAAGCCAAGCCCACAGTCAAAGGATAGAGAAATGTACTCCACGTCTTACCTGAAGGAGTTTCAAAGGTACACAAATACAGGGAAGTGTACTTCAGTGGGGCTATTCTTGTAACAGTCTACCACGTAATATATATTTTATGTGTGGGAATGTGTGAGTATATGCACGAAATGATTTTTTTTACATTTGAATTTGAAATCATGGTATTTGCCTTACAAGTTTATTTATATAAATGTAGTTGAGTCATAATACTTTATGATAGTCAGCTAGTGAATGGCCTGTAGTATATTTGGCAAAAGTAATGAATTCTTAGTGATTTGAGATTTGCCTAGAGCTCCTCACCATAAAATGTTTCCTGTGAAGTAAAATGATATTGCTGAGGAATTTTTGTGGAAATTATAGGGTTTATGGGTTAGCAAAGTGAGAATTAATGAGGTTCCTCTGTCTTTACTGCAACCTAAGAACTAGAATTCTTATAAAGAAATTAGTTCTAAGAGTGAAGGCCTTTTTCAAATCATCCTGGCCAAGATGACATCATATTGAAAGCAAAAGCTGTAAATGCTTAACTTTTGCTATTATAGAGATTATTTTTATTGCAGTGTATAACTTTTATTAATTAAATTTTCATACAAATAACTGGGCAATAAAATTATTTATAACCTAAGTGTATGTCTCTAATCTTACTGTGTAATATATTTTTTACAAAGGTTTGAGTCGATGTAAGCTATAGTCTCCTATCTTTATTTCTCAGAGTCAGTTTTACTAGTTAAATTAAGACAGTTTTATACATTAGAGTATAAAGTGCTATTTCTTAAGATATTTGTGTGTGAAATAAAATGTTATTTTTACTGTCTTTAGAAATGTGTAAAATGAGTGATTATAAAAATACATCATAATATCAATCATCTTTCATATATTAAGGGAGTTAATAACAGAGTTGTTCTGAGGAATAGTGAATAAGATTGTTCTAGCTAGAAGACACTTAACTTTACATATAGAAGCAAGATCCAATCAAATTAGATTAAGACTTAATTTATAGTACTATCCTAATTGTTCAATAGTCTTTATCAGGCTAAAAGTTTTGACCCTGTGGATGATGACTTGAGACATAATGATATAGTCAGTTTCAGAATAAATTACACATTCACGGAAAATTAAAAATCTGTGTGCAGAACACTTAAATGTATTAAAAATTTCAGTAATTCATCTTGTGAAATCTTTCTCCAGCATCAAGTCTGAATGCCATTCTGCCAAAAAGCTTAAAATGTAAAATGGTTATAGGGGATACCTAGGGTAGCTTCCAGAGGAGGGAGGAGGGGGAGAAAAGGGAGTTGCTGGAGATGGATTGTGGTGATCATGGTACAGCCATGTGAAATGTACTTAATGCCACTGAACTGTACACTTAAAATGATTAAAATGGTAAATTTTATGGCACATAGATATTTCACCATAATAAAAAATGTAAAATGAAGTCAAAATACTGTAACTACAAGATAAATACAAATACCTCAGAACGTTTGTAGGTACAAAAGTAAGCAACTTGTAGAACAGAATATTATCAACATCAATAAGATATTAAAGTACAATAACCATACAAGTAAAAGAAAAAAAAAATCACTTCTCAAAAATAGCAGCTACTGCCGCTCTTTAAAACTCTTTAAAAGGGTCAGTCATATTCAAGAGAAGCCTTTGCTGAAAGACAGAAGTGGAAGTGAGCTCAATCTGAAAAACAGCTTGTAGCTTGAAAGGTGACTAAGTGATGACTTCTTACATTTATCACTGTTTAAATTATTTTTAATGTCCAGACTAGCTTAAATATCTCTGTATCTAGGTGTCTTTATAGAGCGCAGTGCAAAATTAGTAACCTCCACCCAACATTTCAAAGACTTACAATTCCAATCTCCTTTCTTTTTAAAAAAGTTATTGAAATATAGTTGATTTACAGTGTTATGTTAATTTCTGCTATACAGCAAAGTATCCAACCTCCCATCTTACTATATTCTCACGTGCCCTGGCCTTCATCTGGCTAATTCCCAGACATTTTTTTCCTAGGTCAGACTCTCTGAGGCTTTCCCCTTCCTTCTCCATTCCCTGACTGCTGTCCTTGGAGTTTTCATAATCACTCCAGTCTCACCATCAACCTTTATCTGATTACCTCCAGGTCTTTTCAACAAACCTAGAAGCTGTCGAAAGGTTCATCTGTGTATCCCCAGGTCCTAAACAGCATCTGGCACACAGTAGACAGATAATACTTGTTTACTGAATGAATAAATGAGGAAGGAAGGAAAACAGAATTGAAGAAGAAAAGGAAGGATTGAAGGAAGGAAGAAGTAAACAGATGGCAAGCTTATGAAAAGGGCCCCGTTTCATGAACCAGGCTTAACCCCAAGAACACTGATCTTGGACCCAACTATCTAAAGAGAATGAAGCATAAGAGCAACCACGGAGATGATGCAAACCAAGCCAGAGATAGCAGCACGGGATGGCACACAACCTTGGCGGGCACCTTCTGAGATGATATTACACTTCCCAACTTTGTGTTTTAGAAAGCAGTTTCTGTTCCAGCAGGTTGTTGTAACTATTGCATTCAGAATAAAACATCCAAAGGATCTGTGAAGAGTAGTAGCTGACCTGTTTGCTCCTGAAAAAATGTTTTTCACCAGTCTCATTATATGTATGTCTACATATATATATCAACCATCTCAAAAAAATTTTAATCTATTTAAACATTTTATAGTAAATTAAGAAAAAGCATAAAAACGTTGTAAGTACTTTTACAAATTAAGCTGAGATCTACTGATTTGTGAGCTTGAATTGACTTCCGGCCCACACCTTTCATTCCCTCGTGCCCTTCTTGGGTGAAATTAACCATGACAGATTGGAAACTTTGGATGACCACTGCGGGCCAGGGAAATGAAGCCCATGGGTAGGCGTGCAAGTTTCAGAGAAAAGAACGCTGTGCCCAAGTTCTGTTCGTTTCTACATGAAACCCATCGCTTACTCTGAACCAACAACCAAGGGCACTGTCTGTACCACATATAAGAGGGTATTATAAACACTAAGACCCCAGATCTGCTCATTTTGGTGCCTAAATCGGAAAATATTTGGCCTCTTGAACTTAGCATTCTGAAAATCCCAAGAAAGGTAGAACTACACCAGAAAGAAGCTGAAGAAAAAAAAGAATTTCTATGAGCAAAGGCCAGCTCAGCTCAAACCCTAGAGAGCTTCTTCCCTCCTAAGCACATGTTATAGAAAATAAACAATATTTTCATTTAACAACAGATGGTTCAACACTCATTGCTATGCCAGGACCTAGCAGTGCATAAATGGCTTCTCCTTCTTGGAAAAAGCATCCTCTTTTCCCAGTTGGACTCCAAGCCCCTAGAGAAAAGAGCTTACAAAATTCTGTCTTTATGTTGCCAGTACCTGGTTTAACCTTCCGGAGTAAGGGCTAACATGATATTGTGGGTGGTGAGGAATAACCCAGGGGCAGGAGAAAGAGCAAGGACGAGACTGTCAATCTCCTAGCTTATTTCACTTACATTTATTACAACAACGGGCAGGTTTAGTACCTACTATAAAATTAAGATATTAATAAAAGCTATCATTTGCTCATTTATACACTTATTATTTATTATGTCCCAGGGTTCTATGGGTTGACTGGGCTCAGCTGGGTACTCTCTGCTTCAGATCATTCATGCAATTACAGTAGGAAAGCAGCTGGGGCTGAAGTCATCAGAAAGTTTAACTGAACTGGACTACCAAGGTGGCCAACTCACTTGGTGGGCAGTTGATGTTATCTGCTGTCTGGGAACTCGTTGCTGGGAGCAATTACATGTTATCAAGCTGAGCACTACAGGTAACCTGGCCTCCACACGCTTCTCGAAGAATGCAGCTGGGTTCTAAAAGAGAGTGTCCCAAGAAGGAGCATTCCAAGAGACCCAGGTGTAGAAGAATGAAAGATTCTTAGGATCCAGCCTTGAAAGTCTTCAAGTGTCACTTCAGCTGCAGTTCAGATTCACAGCAGAGACTACAGAAGAGCACGAATAAAGGAGGCATCCTGGGTGGGGGCATCTTAGGAGAAGGAAGACATTTATATAAAAACATATATATAAGTATCTCACAGTGTCTTACATATATTATGTCATTCGCAAAAGCCCTGGTGGGTAGGGATAAGCATCCTTCATCGTACAGATGAGGAACCCAAAGCTCAGAGAAGCTAAGTCACTTGTTTGAACTTACCCAAAAATCATCTTCTTTTTTGAATGGATTTCCAAGTGTGGTCAGTGTGTGATCTGCTACTGTCAGCTTGACTCAGCTCTCTCTACTGGTTTCCTAGGTGTGAGGTTTGGTTCTCAGAAGCACTGTTATGAATGAGAAAGGAGAAAAATGCCCTTCTTCCAAGCATTTTATCATCTAGTGAAGCCAGAACAAATTCAGGTAAGAGGAGGTGTTGCTTGAACAAAGAAATCTCAATTTTGATAGATCCTGCTCTATCCAAACAACTGCAGTAAATATTGGAAATATACAGGGGAAATTGTCCTGAAAAGCCTCCTTGCTCTTTTTTGTGTTCTTTAGAGAGTCTGAAAGACAGGGTGAAAACAAGAAAAACAGGAGAAAGGGGTGAAGACTGGAATGCCCAGCTGGTTGAGGAGCCTCTAGAGACCATCTAGAAAAGAAGGGGCCACCACCCCTGGCAGCTGAATTCCCTCCCAATAATGAAGAAACTTCGTTAAAGTGTAAACATTTAAACGCTATTGAGTCCTCTCCAAGAGGCCATGCAGATAGGGTGTATACTTGTGTTTCTGTGTTAAAGAGTGGGTTTAAAAGGCCTTTTTCCCTTTCCCACTGTAATAATAAGTAAATAGCTGTATAACCTTCAACCATTTTTATCACATTGTTGATCACTCTCTCTACCTACAGGGCAATAATTTTCCACTCCACAACCCAATCAATATGCTATCTACCACAGTTAACTGTCCACCCTACCCTCCTCTTCACATTCACAAAATATCAGATTTCTTTTTTATATCACAACTTTTTTTAAGTTTCAGACCATTTAAATCTATGGTATCTTCCAAAGCTGTTAGTTTAGTTTCAATTAAAGAAAAAAAAAAAGCAAGTATATATGCTCTGGCTCTCAACTGTTGAAAGCCCGAGTTTAGTTGAAGAACTTGAGTCACAGCACACCGTATTTGTCCCCTTGTGCCTCGCTACTGCAGCCCTGGGTGTTTTGTATAATGCATGAGTGAACCCCGCTTAGAAACAGAAATGCATTTTCGGTAAGTATTTATTATGTTGTTCTGCGCATACAGCTTTAAATTTGCCTGCTGTAGCTTGAAGCATGACACAAACTGTTGGTCTGCTGACTGCCTCTCTGGCAGCAGCACACACAGAAAATAGATTGCTAAGGGGTTTTTTTCCCCCTCCTCCCCCTCTCCTCTCTCCTCTTTTTTTTTAAACCGGTCGTGAACATTTTTTAATCTTGTGGCATTTTTAATCAACACGTATTTCCTTCCAGGACCTATGATCCTCTATTGATTCCCATTAAAATGCTTTTCTTTTCTTTGCCCCCTCTGCTGATCGAATTTCAGATCAGCCACAGGATATGCAACTAACCTTCCGGCACTACTGAACCCAACCGAGCGAGGGTGATCAAAAGGCTTGATGCATTCATTAAACATTCCCTTCGCCCGGGCTGGAGCTCTAATGGAAGCTATCTCTTTGCCTTGCAATTTTTCCCCCCTTTTTGTCTTTCCACCTCCAAAAAAAATGTTTTTTGCCTTTGATCGCAGGGGAGGGGGTGGGGGAGAACATAAGAACAAAAGAGACCTATCTTTTTCCCCCGGGCTGACGTCAGTTTGATTTTACTGACAACTATTCGAGCGTGTGTAGCAGTTGGAAGCGGCCTCTTGCCCGCCCCCGCCCCCGACACCTTCCACTTTTGGGGAGAAAACAAGACTTTTGGCGTCTCCGGAGACGCGCCCTGAACATGGCCCGCTCGGACGCGGCTCTCGATGC
>NW_011494720.1:6166104-6169605 GCF_000754665.1 Bison bison bison
GGGGCGCGGCCGCCGCGGAGGTAGGGGTGGCGCGGGGCGGCAGGAAGAGCCGGAGAAACGTCGCCGGCTACGAGGCGTGCTCAGCGCGCGGAGGCTCCGCTCCCGGATCGGGCACGTGGGCGGCGGGCCGAGGTGCCCGGCAAGCCGGGCCCGGGAGAAACTCCCGGTCGGGTCTCGGAGCCAAGGCCCCCAGTGAGGGCGCAGCCGGTCCTACAGCTGAAGCTCTATACCCAACCCAGACTATTTGTGGAAAAGTCATATTTTCCAGGCTTTCGCCGAAGAGTCGTTACCTCTAAATCCGGAGGGGAACGTGCGTCCATTTCACCGAGAAAGAGGTGAAAAGTAGAGTCCGGGGAGATGGTATTGGGCGTGGACCCGCGCCCGGGGACCACCCGCTGCCCCTTCCCCTGATCGCACCTGTGCCGTTCCTTTATTAAAGTCACCACCTCGGGCTCTTACTATCAACAAATTGGCCAGATCAAAGGCGAATTTGAAAATGGGTCCCTTACCTCAGGATCAGCATCTTTTATTAAGGGAAAACTTGCTGCAAATAAAGTCAACCCGTGTCCGCCGGGCCTGTTGTTCCCCTGGCGCCTCGCACCTTCCTCCATCTCGTGTGTTCACCCATCCACCTCCTCGAGGGCAGAAGATTCCTAGAGGGTGGATGCCAAGGCTGGTTATTGTATTGTATGGTATGGTTTAGTATGGTATTGTATTCTAATATCTACATCAGCACTCCAGAGCTTACTTACCACAGGTGCTGAATAGATGTTTCCTCAATAAGCCCGTAGTTGCGGTAATAGTAAAGCGCTGAGTAGCACGGACGAAAGGACAACTAATTTTGACTAAGGGGCCAGAGAAGGCTTCTTGAATAAACAGACCAACCCCAGATGACAGGAAAGACTGTTCCATGACCAGAGAACACCCCCGGTACAGGAGGGTCCTGCAGAGGGTAGGGATGTGTTGGGTCTGAACGGGGGAACTTGGGAGCACCATGGCTAGAGCTGGAAGGCAGTGAATGCCTCTCTGTAGAGGCAAAAGCGGTCACAGGCATTATAAGAGATCTAGAATAGGGACATGCAAGTGTAAAATAAAATAAGGAGTATGGACATATAGGAAGAGAGAAAAGAAAAATAAGGAAAGCAGTTTATATGTGCATTTCAGAAAAATTATGTGAAAACAAAAATGCCAAGGAAAATCCCCGTCTTGAAACACTAGGGAAAACAAAAAATTATTAGCATTTGAGGGAGGGTCCATATGGAAGAGAGAGAAAAAGGCTTTGATTAAAGAGCTTTGACCATTATATAGTGTTTCTCATAGGTGAAAACGTGAATTGGTTAAGAAAAATAAGAAAAGCTCTTAGATATCACTATTGGGAAAGAAATGGAACTCAAAGCAACAGAACAGCGATACATTGAAAAAAAGGTAAATGTTATTTATTTTGTAAATCATTAAGGAATTCTAATTAAATTGCAGCACAGTCGAGAGAATATTATGCAACCGTTAAAAATGAAGTTTATTTATTGGAAAGATGTTCCCAATACATTGCTAAGTGAAGAAGCAAGTTATAAGTCAGCACCTCTGGAAAGGCATATCTAATACATTAGGTTAAAATATATATTTTTAATTTAATTAAAAAAATAAAATGTTAGCAGTGTTCCCTCTCGACGTTTTGATTATTAGTCATTTTTCACTTTCTTCAAACCCATAAGCACTGTCTGAATCTTAACAATGTGCAATTACTACTTGTTTAATTAAAAAAAAATGTGATTAGCTAATCACATTTTAATCTTTTAAAAATGTATGTGGCTTTTTCTTGTGAAACTAAAGTGACCCGAGCGGCATTGGACATCCTCATGGCAGTCTGGAGTCGGGCTGACCTGAATGCTGCAAAAAGCAGCTTTTTCCCCTGTGCCATCGGACTCAAGCTACTTCGAGACTTTTCTGTGCCTTGAACTGTGAAGTTGATGGTAATAATAGTCTCTCCCTAACAGAGTTGTCGGAGAAGGCGATGGCACCCCACTCCACTACTCTTGCCTGGAAAATCCCATGGACGGAGGAGCCTGATGGGCTGCAGTCCATGGGGTCTCCAAGAGTCAGACACGACTGGGCGACTTCACTTTCACTTTTCATTTTCATGCATTGGAGAAGGAAATGGCAACCCACTCCAGTGTTCTTGCCTGGAGAATCCCAGGGACGGGGGAGCCTGGTGGGCTGCCGTCTATGGGGTCGCACAGAGTTGGACACAACTGAAGTGACTTAGCAGCAGCAGCAGCAGCAACCGAGTTGTGGTGAGGAGTGAAAATCATATCTGTAAAACGTTTAACACTGTGCCTGGCCCCCAGGAGGTGCTCAGTGAGGGGCAGCGTTCATGAAAAAGTAAAGAGCACAGGCTTAAGAAAATATTTTTCTTCTCAGATGCTCCCTCTGCCTACAGAAATTCCTCCTCTCCCTCCCAGAGGGTAAGACTGAACTTCCTCCTCCAGCTGACATTAGGAGTGGCCGTGTGACAGACTCTGGCCAACAAAATGAGCAGAAGGAACACGTGTCGCCAGAGAGCACTCTGCCACATTCTCTACTCCCATCTGCCGCGATAACCAGCACTCCCATGGAGGGGCTGCTCTGTTTGCCCGAACCCCAGAGTGAGGAGAAGCAGAGCCTCCAAGCCACTCTACAGACATGGAGCCTGAGTGAGGATAAACCTTTCTTGTTGTCAGCCACTACAACTTGGGGGCTATTTGTCACAAAGCCTGGTTTAACTCATGCTGATTGACACAGCCATTGACTGACTTGTTTCCGGACCTTAGGAAAGTTAGTTAACCTCTCTAGGCTTCCATTTTTATCTCTGTAAAATGTGAATGTTAGTACTTCCACTGCATAAAGTGGTTGAGAGAATGAGTTAATGTATAAACCCTCCGCCCCTGTGCCTGGCACCTGGGGGGTACACATGCAATGAAGGGACTGTTGTCGTCTCACCAGGAGGGCTTACATCCCTGGCTACGAAACGGGATCAGGCCTCTGTGCCAAGGGAATCAGTTGACACTTGGCACATGGCCTTTCTAGCATTGGATATGCTCTTACTGTAGCCATACAAATAAAGATACGCATAAATAAGAGATAGAGCCGGTGCAGGTAAGAAAACTCACTCAGATGTTATTGATAATCTCCTTTCCATCCTTGGAAGACATGCCAAATGGTAAGTCTTAGTAGTCAGCAGCCACATCACCACTAAATCACTCTCCCATGACAGCCAAGAGAGTCCTTTCCGGCTTAGGAACACTGAAAGAGTCCAGTGACCCTCAGGGTCACAGGTAGTGAGTCACTCATGTGAATGTGACTTAGAGGAATGGCTATAAGGATAGTGACCACCCCCCCACCCCGCCCCCAGTATCTTATCCTCTCAGAGTCTTAAAAACACAGTAGTCTCTAATGCAAGAGAGAAAAAAAGAAATCTATGTGTCTGGATTGTTTTAATGCTCTGCGTTCTTCCCAGCTTCGACT
>NW_011494720.1:6169705-6207974 GCF_000754665.1 Bison bison bison
GCTTCGACTGGGAAGTGAGAAGAGCATGTGGCCGTAAAAAATATTTGCTTTTCAGAGCATAGAAAAGCTTTGTTTCCATTGCTACACAGTCAGGAAGGCTTACGGTTCTGACCGAAAGAGAACAGTCCTCTGAGGCATGTTTGGGCAGGAGGCCAGACACCTCGGAGGGCCAGGAGGAATGTGAAGAGTGGCTCTTCTCCCCCAGGGGCTCAGCGGGGGTTCTGGGAGCACCTTCCCACTTTGGAAAGGGATGTGAGTCCGGTAAAGTTCTCAGGCAGCACACAACGGAGCCTCTATTACCTGGATTTCAGTTCCCCAAGGCTACTGTGAATGAGGCACTCAGAAACCTCTCCACTCTCTTAGGAAGAGTAGTGAGCCACAATAGAGTAATGAGGAATGAAGAGTCTTGTCTCCCCATCTGCTTTATATTTAACCAAGTGGTTCCCCATCCATTTGCTCATTCCGTGCTTACAATGAAAGGATCAGCCGAACAATAGGGAAGTGTCACCGCCATTGTACCTCTAGTTGAACAACAGAAAAGCATAGTGTCTTTCTGGACATTAAGTATTCCACCAACACAGGAGGCGAGGCAGAGTTACTTCTGGGACTTAGCGGCCCACCTGAAAAGAAGGCCGTTGAGCAGTTGGCACACAATTTAACTATAATACAGGCCTGAGATTTCTGTGTCCGTCACAACCAACAAGCAGCTGCCTCTCCATTTCCAAAGCCGTTACACTGATCTACTCATTAACGACCATGCCCTTGGATGACTTCCTGCTTCCTAAATTCTGCAAACAGCCTCCCATCCTCTGTGTTGACACCCAACTAATCTTCCTAAGCATCACTTTCATCATGTCACTTGCTCACGTAAGAGTCTCCATCGCCTAAGAACAAGCTCCTAGACCCATAAGTACAGGTCCTGTGTAGGCTGGGCCCACCTGACTGCGTTGTTAGTCTAGTTGAAGTCCATTCCCCAGGTGCGTCCACTCTGGCTAGAATGCCCTTCCTTCTCCTTTCCACAAATCAAAATTCTACTCACAAGGCCAGCAGATGTCATAGCCTTCATGAAAATGTCATCAGCACCTCCGGCTGACAAAAGTTTTTCCACATCGCTGAATTTCAGTAGGTTTTCTACAGTTCAGCACAGTCATCTTCAAAGTAGGTACACTTACTCCTCTGGGGCTGAATAAGGCTTTCCAAAGAAACTTGCGGACAAGAATATTTTGAAGGAAACAGCCTACCGATCTGAAATGCAGTATATGCTTTTTATTAAATAGCCCTGCCTCACTTCTTGCAATGGTCCTTCCCTCAGTTTACAAGAGAAAGGGGCCCCTCTCATTATTACCAGTCTTTCTAGGGTGCTTTGCTCTTGAGTTTAACCTCCTGCCCCAGGAAAGGGAAAAGTGGAAATGTTGGTGTTGGTGTAAGTGTAGGGGAGGTGAATGGATCTAGGAACTGTGCATCTGTTTGTTAGCCTCACTGTGACAAAGTCCCACAAACCAGTGGTGTGGACAACAGAAAGGTAAATCCAAAATCTAGGTGTGGACAGGGCTCCTTCCCTCTGAGGGCTGCGAGGGAAGCTTCCCTCCCAGGCCTTTCTACTCGGCTGGCGGCCTGCCGGCTTCTCCCCAGTGTCTTTACATCCTCCTCCCTCTGTCTCTGTGCCCTGGTTTCCCCTTTGTATAAGGCACAGTCCTAGTGGACAAGGGTCCATTCAGGACCTCACCTGAACTACTTGTATCTGCAACAACATTGTTTCCAAACACAATCACCCTGGGAGGTACCAGTGGTTGGGATTTCAACATGTGAACTTTGGTGGGTACACAGCTCAACCCATAGAGACTGGATAACAAATCCTCTGCACATCAGGTGGTTTTTCAAAAAAAACTGAAGGAAAAAATTGTGAAGACGTCAGGTCATTAAAACCATCATTTGATAATGGATTACCATGTGATTTGGGGCAAATAAATCAGGAGTTTCAAAAATTGAAGGACATTTATATAACAAAACTCCATTTCCATCTCTTTAAGAACAAGGACTTTTCATCTCTAAAAAATGAAAAACAGAATGACTGCTAAACACTTTGTCTTTCTAGTGATAAGTAATATTTATCCATACTACATACAATGTTTAAAAAAGGACAGCATCATCTGTTGTATTAAGTGCAAGCTTCCAATAAGACTTTAATTTTCATGTTAGTGTTTATCAAAATGTTCTATTCATTTAGGTTGTTTTGAGCAATTGTGTAATACTACTAGTCAATGTAATGATAACCTAATCCAGAAATCACTTAGACCCTATGGTTACAGGAATTTTTAAAGTGTATAAATTTAAACTTTTATACAAATGTTTGATAGATTAAAAATATGATGGGATATTCAGTAAAAGATGTTCAATCATAAACATGACACTAGCATAAAATGTTGAAGGGGAAGTAGAATGGGAATAAAATTTCAAACATGGAAGGCATGGCAGAAGTAGAGGGAAGGCAGGAAGTTACATATAGTTTTTGCTTGCTAAAGAGAAGCTTGTGGGTTTATTTCTTAAATGGATGATAGTGGATAGCAAACCGTTACAAGATTTAAATTCCATTTGGATACATTTAAAACTGATGGTTTTAATTAGATACTGTTGTCAGCTATTAATTGCCATAAAGATAAGACTAAACCTTTAAAAAAAAACTGATGTAACCATTTAATTTTAAAATGTCAATGTTTACAATATGCTACAAATTATATTCTTTGCACCTGTTTAAATTATGATAAAATTATAAATATCAAATTTTAAATATGCAAAGAAGAGCATAGTTTTCTGAACTATTTCAGGCTCTTTGAGCAAAGACTTTAACTCTTCTAAAGTGCCAAATTCTGTGTCGTTCTTTAGGTGTCTGGGTGATTCAGAATGTGTTCTGCTGCAGCTCGCGGTTAATCCAGAGACGTTTACTGACATTGGGTCTTAACCTGGTGCTGTCACCGTTTCCAGCCACAAACGGAAAGGTGGAATTGGATGCATGCTGGCCATCTTGAGTTCCTCTCTGGCTGAGAGACAGCATGGCAGCTTGAAAAGTTGCCACAGTCTTCAAACCACAGTGGGATACCACTGGACACCTATTAGGATGGCTGTATCAGAGAGAATGAAAAGAAAGAAAGAGAAGGAAGGAAGCAAGGGAAGGAAGAAGAAGGGAGTGAGGGAGGGAAAGCGAAGAGAAGGAAAGAAAAGTGCTGGTGAGGATGTGGAGAAATGAGAGCTCTTGGGCAGTGCTGTTGGGAATGTAAAATGGTGCAACCACTGGGAGAGACAGGATGGCAGTCCCTCAAAAAACTAAAAATAGAATTTCCATGTGATCTAGCAATTCCATTTCCAGGTATACACTCAAAAGGATTGAAAGCAGGAGTTCAAATAGGGATTTGTATACCAGTATTCCTAGCATTATTCACAATAGCCAGGAAGTGGAAACAACATATATGCCTATCAACAGAAGAGCAGATAGACAAATGCAGTAGATGCAGATGTAGGCGTGTTTTCAGGCTGAAAAAAGAAGGAAATCCCGACATGTTACCACATGGATGAACTGTATAATCTTTATGATAAGTAAGCTAGTCACAAAATGAAAAATATTGTGTTGATTCTACATATATGAGGTACTTTGAATAGTCAAATTTACAGAACAGGAAGTAGAATGGTTTCCAGGGGCTGGAGAGAGAAAAATGGGAAGTAATGGCTTAATATCAATATTATTGTTACAGCATCTTATTGTTTAATAGGTAGAGAGCTTCAGATTTGCATGATGGAAAGACTTCTAGAGATGGATGGTGTAATGGTTATATTATATTAATGTACTAAATGCCACTTTTAAAATTGCACATTTAAAAATGGCTAAAATGATCAGTTTTATGTCCTGTAGATTTTACCACATTTTTTAAAAGTACATGTTCTCTGAACTCAGAGGGACTTAAAGTCAAATCCAACATCTGCTAGGTGTGTGACCTTGAACAAGTTTCTTAAACTCCCTGAGTCTCAGAAAGGACACAAAAATGCCCAAGTTGGGGAATTGTTACGAGAATTAAAACATGAACAGATCTGTGGTGACCCTGAGGTGTGCCACAGAGATGGTGGATGACCGTGATCCTTCAGGGATCCTTCAGGGGTGACCATGCCAGTGTCACTGAGGTGTCACTGCCCCAATGCGACAGTGGTGACTGCGGGTGGCCCACAGGCACAAGCCTCTTCAAGCATCGCCCGCAGTGGAGCTGCCTCACCCAGAGTTCGTAGCCCCTCTTGGGAGACAGCAACTGATGCTGGCTTACAGGTCCAGGCCTTCGCCTCAGTCTGGGAGCACACTGAAGGGCCATCCCAACCCCACAGCTTCCAGCAGGACCCGAGAAGTAAACACACGTCTGCCTCTCCCCAGGCCCGCTTCTCTCACCTGCTCACAGTCACGGGACAATAAGTCTCCAGCATGTAGAGCTCCACCTCGGGCTCTGTTTCCAGGTGGCCCTCCTCGGCCCAGAGTTTCCTGAGAGCTTCCCCTTGTCCTCAGAGTGAAGCCCGAAACGCTCATCGTTGCGTGTCTGTCCCGCTGCTTCTGCCCCTCCTTCTCCTTCAGCCCATCCCAACCACCCTGGGCCTGCAGTGTGCATGCCGTGCTCCACTCAGTCCGGCCCCTGTACGGTTGCTCTTCTCTCTACCTGGGACACCCATCCTCACGGCCGTGCACAGCTCATTCTGCTCCTCTAGCTCACATCTTCAGAGCTGCTTCCCCTAAAACATTCCCTCAGTTCAGTTCAGTCAGTCAGTCGTGTCCGACTCTTTGCGACCCCATGAATCGCAGCACACCAGGCCTCCCTGTCCATCACCAACTCCCGGAGTTCACCCAAACTCATGTCCATCAAGTCAGTGATGCCATCCAGCCGTCTCATCCTCTGTCGTCCCTTTCTCCTCCTGCCTGACGTCAATCCCTCCCGGCATCAGAGTCTTTTCCAATGAGTCAACTCTTCACATGAGGTGGCCAAAGTACTCTCAAATCCCTCTCTGTCCCTTTACCTGCTTTCCTGGTCTTCACCACACATAGCATAATGTGAAGTGATTTTGTATACCCACATGCTCATAAGCACCAGAATGCAGGTTCCCCAAAGGCGGGGTCCTCTCCCTCCTTCAGCCTGAGGTGTTCCCAGCAACCAGGATGCCTGGCACAGAATCGGCACTTTGTGAAAAGCATTCATGAATTAGATGATGTACTATAAACACATCAGTCCTAAAGGAGATCAACCCTGAATATTCACTGGAAGGACTGATGCTGAAGCTGAAACCCCAATACTTTGGCCACCTGTTACGAATATTGGAAAAGATCCTGATGCTGGGAAAGGTTGACAGCAGGAGGAGAAGGGGACGACAGAGGATGAGATGGTTGGATGGCATCACCGACTCAATGGACAGGAGTCTGAGCAAACTCCAGGAGATGAAGGACAGGGAAGTCTGGTGTGCTGCAGTCCAGAGTCAGACAACTGAGTGCCTGAACAACAACAGGAGGGCAAAGTGCGAGTCAGGGGCTCGACAGGTGGTGTCTAGAGTCCTTCTTTTTGTATTCCTTTTTATAGTACTAGCACAAAATCACTCAATAAATAAAACATACGTTTTAGCTGGACTTGACTTGTTCTAAAGCCCACAGTGAGGGGGAACTGAGGTGATTCTTGTCCAAGCTGGCTGGCTGGCTCCACGTTGTTTGAATGACCAAGATTCTAGCACATCGTGTCAGGTCTTCACTAAAATTAATTATAGTCAGACTCCACCCATCACTTCCACGGGAGAGAAGAAAGCAGCTTCCCACAAAAGTCATCCTGGCCACTGTTGGGGGCAGAGGGTCACTATGAGGCCTATGTGACATCCCTTCACGCTGATCATCGAATACCGTAAATATGAGATCATCTTCTAGAAACTATAAGAAAGGGGGTAATAGATAGGATCTCTGCCCCCAAATCACTTAAAACCCAAACTTGTCAGAGCAGAAGAGAGGCCCCCTTACTTCTCCCTGTTCCCTACCAGGTCTCCACCGCCTTTGACAATGTCCTCTCTCGCCTCAAGACTGGCGGGAACATATTTCCTGGCATTCCTACGTGGCTGACATCCTTGTTCTTGGCTGCATGATGACAGCGCATTTTACAGATTATCTGGGACACAGTGTCTCCTGCTTTGCCACAGCCAGGGAGACACGCATACGTACTTTAAAAATGCCTTGTTTCCTTACTGTAGTTATGTATCTCTGTACCGCAAAGCCAGCCCTCAGGATGCTGTGTAGAAGCTGGTGATAATTCTTGGCTCTTCTTTTTGCAGATGCAAGAAAATCTAAGAAAGGGAAGCTATGTCCATTGCCACTAGGAGTGCGTACGAAGGAGGACTGCCTGCCAGCACGGCGTTAGGGAAATCCAGCTCATTTTGTAATTTAATCCCCAGCACAACACTCTGAGGTAGGTGGTGGTATTGTCCATTTACAGATGAAGAAAGAAGGTTAGAGATTAAGTAATGTATGCTGGGTCACCCAGATGGTAAGTAAGAAATCAGGATTTAAACTAAGCTTTCTCTGTTTACGAAGACGCTTCTAAGCCTACGCTATACCACTGTGCGCCCTCAGGCTGGTTACTTAACTTTTTTGGGCCCAAGCTTGGTTAACGAACTTAATAGCTCCCACTCTACCCTGGATACCATTAAAAAAAAAAAACGTAAAAAGTTGCCCAACCAAATTACAAATATTACAAAGCTACAATAGTCATAAAGTTAAAAGAGAATGGTAAGGAAAGGAACAGTAGAGTTCAGAAATAAAGTCAGGTATATGATGAAGGGACCATTTCGAATCATTTCAAATGGAAGAAAAATGGATTATTCTATAAATGGTGTTGGGAAACCTGGTTAGGAAAACAATTAGTTGGCGCCCAATAAGTGATTGTACTGTGTACATTGAGCAGTTATGATCTAACACACGTTGTCCAGCTCCTGTGTGACTGTGGAGAAAGAGTTTGGGGATCACTGTTTGAGTTCTGGACTTTCTAAGTATCTTGTCTATACGGCACTCTGATCTTAATCTGTCACGCGATCTCACAAAATACTTCCAATTTACCAAGTGTTTTCACTACCCTATTAGTGCAGGGTGGGTGCTGTTATTTCCATTTTCTATGTAAAGTCACTGAGGCTTGGAGAGGTTAGGTTCACAGCCGGCATGCAGGGAGAAACTTCAACACCGGTTTACTGATTCCTTGTCTATTATTCCTTGTGTCACCGTCTTACTATCAGAGTCAGCGTATAATCTCTCCCTCACTTTCACACCCACGCAATATAAACCCTGGAAGACAAATAACATCACTCCATTAACACAACAACTATGTTAATTTCTCTGGATTCCTGATCAGTTTGTATCCATAACACACATATTTAACATAATTGCAGTCATAGTTTCATTACAAGTTAGTGGCCCGTTTTCCCACTTAACACTGTTATCCTAAGTCATCAGCGCTGTTCACAGTTTTGAGCAAGTGACTGATGCACATCTTGACGGTCTCTCACACGCTCCTCTCCGTTAAACCCATCCATGTAAATCTCCATTTCTAACCCAATTGCGTTTAAATGAATTTCTTTCACAGGAGTGAGTGCGTGCAGTAGTGTTCCTCAAACAGGCAGCCGTTTATCTCCCTTCCCTCAAGGACAAGTCCTGTTTCTTTTCCCAGTCCCTGGGTCACTCCACATGCTCAGTGTGACTGGTTCCCTCTGCTTTCAGAGTTTCTCTCCAGGAACTCCTCTTCTCCAGACTCTCCTCTGGGTATAAGCAGCGGAAGGGGGCGTCTGTTTGCCTTCTGGGAGTTGATGACCGTTGTATTCACTCCTGTTAAGGATTCTCTCGCCATTCCTTTTTTAACCTGTGGCTTCCCAGTTTAGCTTCCTCAGGACAGTCATCACCAAAACTGTGATTCACCCGCATGGTTTCCTCCCTGGCCAGGGAGAAATTTCACACTGAACATTTTCATCACCATTATGTATACAGTATGATTCATGGAGAACAGACTCTGCTTAGAGTATTAAATAAATCATTGTTTTCAATCAGCCACGCTGGTTGTTTAAAGAGAGACACATTTCTCATACTTAATGCTCTATTCTCCCCATTTCAGAGATGAAAATGGCCTCATGGAAACATACCCTGAGTTGACTGGTCTCTGTTTAAAAACAAGTATATAAAGAGAGACATGGGGAAAAACACATTTTTTGATCAGTGCCTGTCCTAAATATTCATAAGGTCAAGTTCAGTCTACTTAAGGAGTTATAAGGTCTCAACTAGGCACTACTTAAATAGGTTGTCATCAAATACCTATGGAATGTCTGTGCACAAGTCTTTTAGATCTTGAAAGGACATATACAGTCTCTGCTCTCAAGAAGTCGAATCTCTACCACCAGTTGTCTGGCAGACACACACACTGGCAAAAATCTGCCAAAAGAGGGTGAGATAAAAAGAAGGTTGTAACATTTTTACAAAATGTTGATTTAGACCAGGGTTGTAGCTGTGAAGTGCTTTTACTTAATTGAAATGGAGATAATTAAGCTACAGAATAATAATAACAACAATAATAACTGGGACAGATGCTGTTGTGATTTGGTTTTGCTTTCGGACAGTTAGTTGTAAAACATTTGTGCAAGACGAAGAGTGAGAATTGTTTTTTTTCCTTTTTTTGTCCTAAGAACATACGCAGTCAACAAAGTCAACTATTTTCCTTTTCACCATTATGGAGCCTTTCCTGGGGAAAGGAGCTCTAATTCCATTTCAGGAGCAAAGAAGGAAGATGTATGATTTAGTACACCCCAGATTGATTGTAACTTTTCATGACTCAGCAAAGATGGGTTAGGAATGTCCAAGTATATTGGAATGTTATGCTTCTGTGAGGCATAAGCATTGCCAGTAGTTGAAAGTTATGGTAGCTGTGATTCAACAGGGGAGCAGCAGCCTCGACCTGAGAAAAATGTAGCACTGTAGTAACAAGCCAAATTGCTGGCATTGTCAGGAGCTGTGATTTCACTTTATTGATTGTCTCCTGTGAAACATGAGGCTCTTTATTTGAATCATTTGTATAGGTGTCATATCAGGTTAATTGCAAAGCAATTGGATTTAATAATAATATAACTGTGTATCCATGTACATCGATTCCTAGAATCATGAGATGTGAATTACACTTGATCATGAGGTATTGTGATCCAATGCGGTGGGATGAGCCAGTCCCAGGCTGATCGTGTAAATGTAAGCAGCCCAGAGTGAGCTTTAACTTATATGCCAGCTTGGATTGTTGCTGCAAATATTTTATAGGTCTGGAACATGGTTAGTTATAAGTGGGATGCCCTTGAACTTGAATTGTTTGAAAAAGCATAGCTTTAGGTTGAGTTAACGGTGTTCTGTTAAGATTGGTACCAGTATAAACACAGAGAATGAAGGCTTTCTGTTGGCCACACTTTCTTACACATTTTCAAGGTTGTTGAAATTATTTTGCTCTTAGTTGGGCTGCTTTGTCCTTGTTAGTCCACTAAGTAAGGAATGTAAGGTGGTTCTCAAAGTGGACAGAAGTTCTCTGAAAAGCAAGGTCACATACCAAATAAACATAGCAATGACCAAGTTCACCATTTCATCACAGCTAAAGAAACAGCATCATTATAGATTTGCATGATTATATTTATGTTTAAAATTAGTGGATATTTTCCACTTTTTCAGTTGAGGACATTCCTTTCCAAGAGGGTTGAAACAGGGGAAAAAATAGATTCTGTGGGAAAACTTCACATTCATATGTTGAAAACAAAGCTTGAGGGAAAAAATTAAGACAAATCTAAGTAGGAACGTTTAAGAGGTCTCAGAGATAGAAGGAAAAGGAGGAGGAAGAGGAGAATGAGGAAACAATACGTCAGAAAGTAGCATGTAGTAGCACAGAATATATGATCTGTCACAATGTCGGCACTCAATGAATGGTTTTGAATCAGTGACCTGATTAAACCAAGATATTTTAAAAGTTGTGAAGAAAGTTAGTAATGAATCTCAATATATTGCCTAGATCGCTGTCTTTAATGCACTTAAACAGGAGCAAGAAACATTTTTGTCTAGGCCAAACTTCGCTATGTGACAAGTGGAAGTATTAGTCGCTCAGTTATGTCTGACTCTTTACGACTCCATGAACTGTAACCCTCCAGGCTCCTCTGTCCATGGGATTTCCCAGGCGAAAATACTAGAGTGGGTTGCCATGCCCTCCTCCAGGGGACCTTCCCGACCCAGGGATCAAACCCAGGTCTCCTGCATTGCAGGCAGAGTCTTTACCATCTGAGCCAACAAGGAAGCCCTCGGTGTGTGAATTTACATTAAATTATTGTCTTCAACAGTTATATTCACTTTGTCTATCATTTTAGCTAGCACACTTGCCACAACCTTTTTTTCCTGTCATTTGGCATTTTGTGGCTCAGCTGGTAAAGAATCCACCTGCAACGTGGGAGACCTGGGTTCAGTCCCCGGGTTGGGAAGATCCCCTGGAGAAGGGAAAGGCCACCCACTCCAGTATTCTGGCCTGGAGAATTCCATGGACTATACGGTCCATGGGGTTGCAAAGAGTTGGACACAACTGAGTGACTTTCACTTCACTGGCATTTTGGAGAGATCACTGGGAGAATCACTGACTGCTGCAGTTCATCCAAACCAGAATGTAGAACCATTCCCCTAAACCTAAATGCATCTCATTTCCCTTCTGCTTCAGTGAAGCCAACTTTCTCAACAGCTTAAAGACAATTTAGGGGAGGGTGGTACCAAATCAAAAACAAAACTAAATATATTTTATAAGTGTATTTATCTAAGATATAACTATGTTTATTAGTGCCCACAGGTTGCTCTATGAGCACAAACCCTACAAAGTGGTTTTTAACCATTTTTCAGAAACAGGTTTGAATGAATGTGTTAATTGGCTGAGACACAGGTTCTGTCTAAACACTAATGAATTATATGACCATGTGTTCAGAGCTGCTGTGACCCACAGTCGAAAGCTGAGTCCACTGAAAGGAACAGCAGCGACAGGAGACGAGAAAAGAAGCCACTTTTAGCTGTCACAGATCTCTATTTGGTATGAAGATAGTGATAATACTGCAGACTTAGGAGGACTCAAAGAACTGAAAGTGGAAGTCGCTCAGTCGTGTCCGACTCTCTGCAACCCCACGGACTATCCAGTCCATGGAATTCTCCAGGCCAGAATACTGGAGTGGGTGGCCTTTCCCTTCTCCAGGGGACCTTCCCAACCCAGGGATTGAACCCAGGTCTCCCACAATGCAGGTGGATTCTTTACCAGCTGAACCACAAGGAAAGCCCAAGAATACTGGAGTGGGTAGCCTACCCCTTCTCCAGTGGATCTTCCGACCCAAGAATTGAACCAGGGTCTCTTGCATTGAAGGAGGATTCTTTACCAACTGAGCCATCAGGAAGCCCTAAGGAAGGAACATAGACAATTCTAACAGTGAAGTGTGAGTTACACACACTATCCAGAGGAAGACTTCACATTCAGGAATAAAGTTCAGTGCGTGGTATTTTTTGGCGTAATGAGGATAACAGGAATCAGAATCCTTCTGTCATGCCCACAGTCGCATCTCTTTGGCCTGTGATTTCACCATGTCATTGCCAGACGCTGGATTTTCTTAATTAAAGCGAGACTCTTTGTTGAATGAAAACAATAAAATGAAGAGATTCAAGTAAGAATCAACAGAAGAAAAATGACACTAAAGCACTGAGTCTTGCCTTACTGTTCACACTTTTTTAAAATTTTATTTTATTTTTAAACTTTGCAATATTGTATTGGTTTTGCCAAATATCGAAATGAATCCACCACAGGTATACATTTGTTCCCCATCCTGAACCCTCCTCCCTCCTCCCTCCCTGCTGTTCACATTTTCATGTAGCCCCTCCTAAACGCTCCCATATAGTACAGCAGTTTTTAACTGTTATGATGAATTTTGGACCCAAGAAAAGTTAAAAATGATCAAATGTTTTCCTGCTATGGAGATGCTTCCTCTGAATGAATTCATGGTTTTACATTCTATGTATTCCATAGGCACCTTTTTCTTTGTTCACAAACATTTTATTCATAGCCTAGAAACACACACACAAAAAAAAAACCCTGAAAATCTAATTTGCTTTTAGTTCTTGCTGGGAAAATCCCATGGACAGGGGAGCCGGGTGGGCTACAGTCCACAGGGCCACAAAAAATAGGACATGACCGAGCAACTGAACACACACACACTCTCTCAGTCCCCACTCCCTTTTTCTACCTTATTTCTAGTGCCTTGTCATAGGAGTAGAGAGAAACAAGGAGTCTACAGTTTGAGCAAAATCTCACTGAACTGCTCCGCCCTCCAAAACCTGTGTCCTGTGCCCGAGGGGCAGACACCAGCTGGAAAGACGAGGCTGGGGAGTTGGAAGGGGGAGGGGAGGGGGCACCATGTGACCTGGCAGCCCTCTCTTAAGCTAGAGTTTCTAACTTATGAAAGATTTACAATTTTTATCCTGTCCAGGACAAGTAGTACCATGACTATTGTTTCACAATCTATGCAGCCGATTGCACGTACTGATTGCGTGTTTCTTGTTCTATCACATTTCCAACTGTTGCAAACGTTTTTTCCCCTGGGAGGTCAGGATGTCATATGAGTTTACCATGGGGCTGGGGGGTAAGGAAGGATCTGACACCGTGGACAGATAGCCGTCTATCGGACGATGGGAGATGACGCTTACTGCTGCTCTGCCCCAGTCCCAATGCCTGCTCTGATTAAGCACTAATCCACTTGACTCATTGCTTAGCCATCCCCTATTTCACTTCCATGCACTCGTTCATGTCCACATTGACCGTATTTCAAACCCACCAGCTCTAGCAATTATGAACATACCTGGAGGATCATGCTCATATTTGAAATCAAAACTGACTCAGAAGACCTAGAACATGATAGTCATATACACTGCATTTCTTCCTGCTCATCCATCCATAAAAACCTACCCCATTTCTAGGGACTCACTTAAGTGCTCCTCCTTCAAGAAAACTCCTTTTAACTATTCCAGTGTTACCTGACTCCTGTAACTCCTAATAGTCTGTAAAATGTTGCCTTATATTACAATGGTGATTTATATCTACTGAATGCATTACAATGTTATAACCTCATCCACACTTTTTTTAAACCATGTAATATAAGCCATGCACCTGTTATTCTGATAAAAATGTAAAAGAGGGAAGTTTTTAAAAGTATGCTACATGTATGTCATATATATGTATATATATAAAAACACTTTTGAAAATGGAATTAACACATGGCTTTCATGGTATGTATAACTGTTTGCTATTATTTAAGCACTATTCAGCACGGCATGATATATAGTGTTGTAGTTTTTCATTATCTAAGGCAGTTTCTGTTTATAAATTATTTTGCCTACCCGCTTGGCACTCCAAAAAAGACACATCTGTAATCAATTTATTTAAGCAATTATAGATGAAGGCATAGATTGGGGAGGATCTACCTGAAGATCCTCTGTGTCAGTTAGAAATTTCAAACCCAGATGAGAACATTTATATGGCGCCTATTTCCTGTGCCATTCTAGAGGCACAGTAATATTATCTGATAATCAGTGCCCTATATTTTTCTTGCCTCCTTGTTTACGATCTCTATTTTCTAATAGCATTATGCCACTTTGGAGTTTGGGGATCAAATATTACCTTCCATTACCATCTAGATGGTAGAATGTCTTTTACGATGTCCATTATGATCTGGAATGTCTTTTGACATTTTCTACTTGAACAAATACAAAGAACAGAGAATTTCTAATATCAATACTCACTTTATCAAAAAGTTCATTTTTACTGTGAACTGAAATCTGATCCATTGCCTCTAACTTCTTTCTTTTTTTTTATTGGAGTATAGTTGATTTAAAGGGAGAAGGCAATGGCACCCCACTCCAGTACTGTTGCCCGGAAAATCCCATGGGTGGAGAGCCTGGTAGGCTGAAGTCCATGGGGTCGCTAAGAGTCGGACACGACTGAGCAATTTCACTTTCACTTTCCACTTTCATGCATTGGAGAAGGAAATGGCAACCCACTCCAGTGTTCTTGTCTGGAGAATCCCAGGGATGAGGGAGCCTGGTGGGCTTCCGTCTATGGGGCCGCACAGATTTGGACATGACTGAAGCGACTTAGCAGTAGCAGCAGCAGTTGATTTAAAATGTTGCGTTAGTTTCAGGTATATAGCATACTGATTCAGTTGTGTGTGTATACTATATTCTTTTCCAGATTCTTTTCCATTATAAGTTATGACAAGATATTGATTATAGTTCCCTGTGCTATACAGTAGGTCCTTGTTTATCTATTTTGTATATAGCAGTGTGTTTATGTTAACTCCATGCTCCTAGTTTACCCTTCTCCCCTCCTTTCTCCTTTGGTAACCATAAGTTTGTTTTCTACATGTCTGTTTCTGTTTTGTAAATAAGTTCAATTGTATCTTTTTAAAGATTCCACATATAAGTGATATCAAATGATACTTGTCTTTCTCTGTCAGACTTACTTCATATACTATGATAACCTCTAGATCCATCATCTGTGTTGCTGCAGATGGAATTATTTCATTCATTTTTATGGCTGAGTAATATATATATATATGAAAGTGAGGTGAAAATGAAAGTTGCTCAGTCATGTCCGAATCTTTGCAACCTCATGGACTATACAGTCCATGGAATTCTCCAGACAAGAATACTGGAGTGGGCAGCCTTTTCCCTTCTCCAGGAGGTCTTCCCAACCCAGGGATCAAACCCAGGTCTCCCACATGCAGGCAGATTCTTTACCAGCTGAGCCACAAGGGAAGCCCATATACATCTATATACACACACACACACAAAACACAGTCTTCTTTATCCATTCGCATGTCAGTGGACATTTAGGTTGCCATGATTTGCATTTTCCCTAACTTCTAAACTTTGGACCTAGATATGCTCTCTGAAGGAATAAAAATAAATGTACTCCCACTTTTCCATGAAGCCCTTCACCTTCATACATGTGTAGCTTTTAGCCTATTCCATAGGAGTATTCTCATCTCCAAGCTAAACATACTCAACTCTTCTTGTGGTTCTTCTAAGCATTTCAGCTTCCTTCTCCTTCATTCATTCAATCAAGTGTCATTGAAGATCTATCATGTTTAAAGCATCATGTTGGGTACTGTCTACAATGATGAGCAAAACAGACAGAGTTCTCTTTTGGAACCGACATGGATCTCAGAGTCAGGACCAGGAAGACAGACATTCATCACCTAATCACACCAGTGGGTTGATAATTAAAAGTTCACATTAGTGCTCTGAAGGAAAAGAATACAGTTCTCTGCAAACATAGGACAAAGGAAGCCGACCTAGGCTGGGGGGACCAGGAAAAGTTCCTGGGTAGAAGTGACAACCTAGCTGAGACATGAAGAAATAGTCTTCATGGAAGACAGGTTGAGAACATATAGAAGGATCCGCATGTTCAAGGACCCTGAAAAACAGAGTGTGTGGCCTGTTCAGAGAATGGAAGAATAATGTGTTGGAGTACAGGCAGTGAGCGGTAGGGAGGTGAGAGTTCAGACATCACCAGGACTCTTGTAGGCCTGCTAAGTTTTTTATCCTCAGAAAAATAGGAAGTGACTGAAGAATGTGGTAATTTGCATTCTTGGTCACCAAATATTCCGGCTTCATCTCCTCCAGCATTTCTCCCTGAGAAAAGATTATGCATCCCTCCCTACTGAACTCAGAAGAGACTTTGCAGAACTTCCCTGGTGGTCCAGTGGATAAAAATCCACCTTCCAGTGCAGGGAACACAGGCTCGATTCCCGGTCTGGGAAGATCCCACATGCCGTGGAGCGACTAAGCCCACAAACCTCAACTACGAAGCCCACATACCCAGAACCTGTGCTGCACAGGAGAAGCCAGCGCAATGAGAAGCCAGCGCACCACGAAGAAGAGGAGCCCCCGCTGGAGAAATGCCAAGCACCGTGACAAAGACCCAGTGCAGCCAAAAATGAAAAATAAGTAAAATTATTTTTAAAAAATAAAAAGAAGAGACTTTGTGACCTGCCTGCCAGTGAAATGTGGGCAGCGGTGACATGTGTCCCTTTCAGACAGAAGCTTTAAGAGCCAGCAAGCAGATCACACTTTCTCTTTGGTCACTGTCATTGCCATAGTGACCAGCAGTCACACAGAGCCTGCTTCATCAGCTTGAATCCCAATGTGGGCTTTCCACGGAGCAAAGCCACAGATATGTTGTGAATGAGCAGTAAGCTGCTGCTGTTGAAAGCTAACGAGATTTCTGTGGTTGTTACTACAGTATTACCTAATTTATCCTGACAGATACAAAGGATTTTGTGTGCCCCGAGGGAACGTGACCAAACTTGTGTCTGGAAAAGATGGGCAACTACTATTCAGAAAGCCCAATAGATTATTTAAAAGAAACAAAAGTAGGTTCTGGAAAACAAATCAGGCATTTATTACATTAAGCCAAGTAATTGCACAATGGTGAACACAGAGATACAAAAATGTAGATATAGCCGAAAGCTATTTAGGAGGTAAACTTTTGAGGGTTTGGGGATAGATTTGGATCCTTGGCAGAAAAGCAGAATGGAGAGATGAGGGTATTGGGGAGGATGCCGAAGTTTCTGGCTAGGTTTCCGATGAACACTGGTGACTTACGATGAAAATGGGCAAAGCTGAAAGAGGACGACACTCGAGGGAAAAGACCGCGCGGTTTAGAACGTGCTGAATCCGTGGCGCCTTTGAGACGGCAAAGGTTGTTGAGTGAGCAGTTGGCTCCAGGTTTAGGATTCAAAGGAAAGGTCAGGCTGGAGAGAGAACTTTAGGAATCACTGGCATAGAGGTGGTAACCATGGGAAGCAGTGAGTTTGCCAGGTGGAGAGTCAACAGTAACAACAGAAAGAGAGAGCACAAAGAGAAAAGGATTTAGGAATAAGTGTTGAGAGCGCCAACATTTAACATCCGGGTGATAAACTTATCAAAAAGGATTAGCCAGAGAGCAGGGAAGAGAATCAGAAGGATATGGTGCCCCACGAGGTAAAAGGAAAGAGTGTTTCTCACAACGGAGAGAGTGATCCAATGTCCAGGCTGCTCAGAACTCAGGAAAGATGGGACCAAGGACTCTCCACTGGGTGGAGCAGCGTAAAGGTCCCCGAGGCCTTGGCCACAGCCGGCTGTTGCCAGAATGGTGAGGTGCCACACACAGCCCTGGTGTCCCTGCTGGCTGCTGCTCAGGACGCGAGCCGGGCCGGGCAGGCATTCCACGCACAGCCTCCCCGCAGCAGGGCCAACCTCTAGCATCGGTCCTGCTGACAGGCGCGCACCAACATTCACTCACACACTCCTGTGCTACCCAGTTGTGTGTCCCCTTTCTCCACCCTCTGCAAAGGTTAAGAAAAAAACTCTAGCTCCAAACCATGATAAAACCATTATTTAACATCATTTTGTGGGTATTTAGGAAAATAAGATTAACTACACATGCCATGACATTCAGTTACAAAACTCAACAAACACTCAAAAACTTTATTCCTATTAACTTAATCTAATTAAACGTAAATACCAAAACCCACATGGAATGTTGAAAAAAAAACTTTCTGCTGATTAAAATATACATATGTTCTTTTAAATTAGAATAGTTTTGTTTTCTGGGGGAGGATCGAGGAGGTAGGGATAAAGAAAGAATCTCCCTTATTTTTTTAAATTTAAGTATAGTTAATTTACAATGTTATGTTAGTTTCAGGTATACAGCAAAGTGATCCAGTTTTTCGTGTGTCTCTATTCTTTGTCAGCTTCTTTTCCATTTTAGGTTATTACAGGACATTAAACAGTTTCTTGTGCTATACAGTAGTACCTGTTAACCTCAAACTCTTAATTTATCCTTCCCCCACCCCTCTTCTCCTTTGGTAACCATTTCTTATTTTTCTTAATTCCTGGTCCAGATTACTCCTCCAAGTATCATGACTACATATTTCTGGCTTAATCACTTATAAAATAATCTTATTCTTTTTGTCTCTTGAACTGCCTCTCAGATCCGGCCTTTTCTCGCCTATTTCTGCCACCTCTTGCTTCTGTCTTTGCCCCCTCTCCAATGCATTTTGCATAAGTGCCTGCCTGCCAGAATCCTATTCTTAAAAATTCCACTTTAATAATTTCTCTACCCCTTCAAGAACTTAGAGTGGCTCCCTTAGTTCCCATCATGTGAAATTTAAAGTTAGAACACTGGACTCGGTACAATCTATCCTCATCCGATACCCCATCCCCCACACACAGCACAGTTTCTGCTCCATTCAGGCTAGCATCAGAACCAGGGCCCACACTCCGATTTGCCTCTTCTCTGTGCTTTGGGACCCGCCTCCCCTTTGGCTGAAATGCCCTCTGCCAGTCCCTTCACATAACCAGACAAACTCATCTTTCAAGGCCTTGTAGGAAAATCTGCATGTAGAAATTTCTTACCTTCTTTAAGAAATTTGGCAGTTTTACCACATTTTATGGAGACTTTACGTGAATCGTGTCATGGAATACTCAGAATAGCCCCTTCAGTAGACAGCATTTTGCATATGATGAAAGTAAGGATTAAGTTCATCTGTGGAAAAGCACCCAGCACAGTGTCTACCCATGATAAGGAGTTGGTAAATGCTGACTGTCGTTATGCTTACTAGAGAGATTTAGTCATTCTTCCAGGTCACACAGCTGTAAGTGAAAGAGCTAGAACTCAAACTCTGGCTTCAGAGCCCACTCTTGCACTTTGACAAGTGCAGCAATGCTCTGTCTGCCCTGCTGCTACCTTGCCAGCCTTCCTCAGCTGTTAGAGTCAACAATGATTCCTGCTGTCTGAATTCCTTAGCATTTGGAGTGTCTGGTTTGTACTTGACGGCTCTCTTGCTTGGACTTCTCTTTTTCCTCAGTATATGTCTTATGTTACTAAAGACTAGTGGTGTACTGACAAACGTCTACCAACCAGCTCTCAAAGAGGTGAAGGGGCTGATTCATAGTATTTGCTGATTTCAGTGGTATGAATACTGCTACCATGGTTAATTTCAAGATGTCGAAGCAAAGTCAACCAAGTCATAAAATTCTTTCAATTTTACCCATTGGTTCGTGCGACTTGGTGATAGCTGTCTATAGCACACCACTGGTGCTAAGGATTAGATATTATACTGTATTCTCTTGTTTCACTTAGTGCCAGGCTTAGTGCTGAGCAAATAGGATGCATGACCATTATATTTGGAGATTCAAGGTTGCAAATCGTCTATAAACATTTCCTCAGCCTACTTCCCAAAATCAAGTTGAAATGATGATACACAAAAACTAGTTATTTCCATAATCGTGCTTAAGCAAGAAAAAGTGCCAACAGTCAATTAGAAAATTTGACAAATTTATGAAGGACAAGAAAGGAGATGGAAGCCTATTGATAGATAAGCCAGAGGAAACCACACATTGAAGCTAGCACCAGTGAGGCTGCCATGGAGATAGGAACCGTTCTTCTCAGCAGGGCTCTAAGCTCAGCAGTTACGGAGTGCTGAAGTGGACAGTGGAACAAATGACCAGGATAACTAATTAAAGGTTAAGGAATACCTGAACCAGTCTGCCCACTGCCTCCTGTACAGATTTTGAGCATTGTGTCCCTAGTTACAGGTATCAGAATTGCTTTTAAAACCAAATATAGGGCTTCCCCGGTGACTCAGCGGTAAAGAATCCACCTGCCAAAGCAGGAGATGCAGGTGCCATCCTTGAGCCGGGAAGATCCCACATGCCAGGCCGCAACCACTGAGCCTGTACTCTGGAGCCCGGGAACCGCAACGACTGATGCCACAGGCCGCAGCTACAGAAGCTTGTGCGCTCTGGAGTCGGTGCTCCACAGCAGGAGAAGCCACCACACCGAGAAACTCGTGCACCGCAACCAGGAGTAGCCTGCCCGTCGCAACTAGATAAAAACCTGCACAGCACTGAAGACCCAGCACAGCCAAGAAATAAATAAAAACTACTTTAAAAAAACAAGTACTTAAAAAAAAAAGTATGTTTTTCTGAAAAGGACTACCCCCACCCTAACCTCACAATGTGGATATCTGAGGCTGAAGAAATAAGAGCAGAGCCTGTGAGATCTCAGACCTTTGAAAGGACTCAGAGGGGAAAAAAAACTGGATAGAATGAATTAAAATGTGTTTTAGCAGCCAAGTTGTAGAGGAAGGCAAAGGAAATCTTCAGTGGCACAAATGAAGAGAAACATCAAAGGCAAGGCCTTACTTGGAAGCTGAGTGGCTACATCTTTGCAGCTGGGGGTGACCACGTGATACAGTTCCAGCCAATGAGAGGTAAGCAGAGTGGGCTAGGGATTTCAGGGAGAGTTTGGTTTTCCTGATCTGGAAGCCATTCCTTCTTTCTTGTTGCTTTCTTCTCCCTTTTCCCACCTGGACTGTGGCCATGAGGCTGGAAGCGAAATAGGCCAGTTTGTCACCATGAAACAAGCAGAATGGTAAAAGCCATTCCTTAAGGATAAAGAGGTAGGAAGATATAAGGAGCTTGAGGAAAAGGACATGGATGACAGTATTTCTTCCCTGCTCTTGCTATTTCCAACCTTCTTATTACGTTAGAAAAATGAAACTCTTCCAAATGAGGCCACTATAGTAAAGTTTGGTTGCGTTGCTAAATAGTGTCTCGTATGTCTGGGATCTTGGATGGGAGAAAAACACCTTTGAGAAATGGCAACTCCAGGCCTGAGTGCATGGTGGCTGAATTTATACTATATGCTTGACTCAGGAATCCTAAGTTGAGAAATAAAATTTAAAAATCAAGCCAGGATATTTGAAACCTTATCTGTAAGCAGTAAAAATGTACATGCACTCCATGGGAATGTTTTCACATCTCCTGGGAAGGAAACATAATTAAAGATAAGTTCATAGTCAAAAATTACAAGGTCTATGAAAGAATAAACTACCATGGGTGAGTCAACAGATACAGCAGAGAGGAGAATCCGCACTCAGAGAACTGCATGTAAAAGAACATTCTGAGAGACTATGAAATGCCTACAACATGACTAAAGATATAAACCAAGGCACAGAAGACAGGGAAAAAAAGAAGACAACATAAAAACAGAATAAACAACTCTGAAAAAGAACAAAATTGAGTCTCTATAAATGAACATCAGAGTCACTGAAATTAAAAATTCAATGGAAAGGGGAATGAATACTTAAGACAAAAATGAAGAAAGAATCCACAAACCAGAAGATAGACTGGAAGAAATTTCTCAGAATGTGGGACAGAAAAACTATGAAATTGTGGCCAAGAGCCATAAAAAACAGATCAAGAACTTTCAATATATATCAAGTAGAAATTTCAGACAAAAGAAAAAAGAGAGAAAGTGAGAAAGAGATATTTAAGAAAAATTATACCTGAGAATTTTCTAGATATAAAGCAAAACATAAATGAGTCTTCAGATTTCAGAAGCATGCACACATCCCAGCAGTATAATTTTTAAAATTCACAATTTGATACACTCTGGTGCAACTTTGGAATGTCAATGATAGGGAAAAATCTTAAAAGCAACCAGATACTCTAAAAACAAAAAGCAAAAAAGTGTACAATTAGACCATCATCAAACTTGTCCTCAGTCACCACAGATGTCTACAGGAAGCAAATGGCCTCTTTATGTTGCTAAGAGGAATAATACTCATCCTAGAATTCTATACCCAACTAAATTTATATTTCAGACTGAGTGAAGCAGAAATTTCATACCTACAAAGTCTGGGAGTTTCCCACTCATCAACTCTTCCTAAAAAATCTACCATAAGGTTTGCTTCAGTAAGAAAAACAATTGAATTCAGAATAAAGAGGTAGAGACCATAAGGATGAATAAAGAAATTGGTAAACACATTGTCAAAATTAAATAATGATTTACTGTAAATAATAAAACTGATACTAATCTGAGAGGACTTTAAAAATAAGGTAATACTAATACACCAGTCTAATACTAATTAGTCTAATACATTAATACCTGAACTGTAAACTTCCAGATGTTCAAGCTGGATTGTGAAAAGCCAGAGGGACGAGAGATCAAATTGCCAACATCTATTGGATCATTGAAAAAGAAATAGAGTTCCAGAAAAACATCTACTTCTGCTTTATTGACTACACCAAAGCCTTTGTGTGGATCACAACAACTGTGGAAAATTCTTCAAGAGATGGGAATACCAGACCACCTCACCTGTCTCCTGAGAAATCTGTATACAGGTCAAGAAGCAACAGTTAGAACTGGACATGAAACAACAGACTGGTTCCAAATCGGGAAAGAAGTACGTTCAAGGCTGTATATTGTCACCCTGCTTATTTAACTTATATGCAGAGTATATCATGAGAAATACCAGGCTGGATGAAGCGCAAGCTGGAATCAAGATTGCAGGGAGAAATATCAATAACCTCAGATATGCAGATGACACCACCCTCATGGCAGAAAGTGAAGAAGAATTAAAGAGTCTCTTGATGAAAGTGAAAGAGGACAGTGAAAAAGTTGGCTTAAAGCTCAACATTCAGAAAACTAAGATCATGGCATCTGGTCTCATCACTTCATGGGAAATAGATGGGGAAACAATGAAAACAGTGAGAGACTTTTATTTTGGGGGGCTCCAAAATCACTGCAGATGGTGACTGTAGCCATGAAATTAAAAGACGCTTACTCCTTGGAAGGAACGTTGTGACCAAACTATGTCTAGTTATGACTAGACAGCATATTAAAAAGCAGAGACATTACTTTGCCAACAAAGGTCCGTCTAGTCAAAGCCATGGTTTTTCCAGGAGTTATGTATGGATGTGAGAGTTGGACTATAAAGAAAGCTGAGTGCCGAAGAATTGATGCTTTTGAACTGTGGTGTTGGAGAAGATTCTTGAGAGTCCCTTGGACTGTAAGGAGATCAAACCAGTCAATCCTAAAGGAAATCAGTCCTGAATATTCACTGGAAGGACTAATGCTGAAGCTCCAATACTTTGACCACTGATGCGAAGAACTGACTCATTTGAAAAGACCCTGATGCTGGGAAAGATTGAAGGCAGGAGGAGAAGGGGACAATAGAGGATGAGATGGTTGGATGGCATCACCAGCTCGATGGACATGACTTTGAGCAAGCTCCAGGAGTTGGTGATGGACAGGGAAGCCTGGCGTGCTGCATTCCATGGGGTTGCAAAAAGTCGGACATGACTGAGCGACTGAACTGAACTGAATACACTAGTCAACAATCACACAAATCACTGTAAAGGAAGATCTGAGTTTAAACAGTCATAAAACCCAGTGTTAGTTTGGAGGAGAAGACATATTGATTAACTTTACATTCTTTTAACAATTTCTAAGAATAAACATTAAAAGAATAGAAATAATAACTTTTAAATGAAAAGAAGAAAAAAGGAAATTTAAAAAAAGGGAACTTGAGATATTGACAGTTGAATAAAAGGTGAAAAATGAAGCAGATGGAAAAAAAGCAAAAATACAAAACCTAAATAAATTCTAAAATAGAAAATCCAAAAACATAATGTTGAGTGAGACATAACATACATTATACAAATATGAATGTATGTGTTAAAACATGAATCAATATAAAATTGTTAACGGACAGATGAAAGTGAAAAGTAAAAGTATTAGTCCCTCAGTTGTGTTCAACTCTTTGTAACCCCATGGACTGTAATTCTCTTGTCCATAGAGTTTTCCAGGCCAGAATACTGGAGTGGGTAGCCATTCCCTTCTGCAGGGGATCTTCCCAACCCAGGGATCGAACAAGGGTCTCCTGCACTGCAGGCAGATTCTTTACCATGTGAGCCAACATGGTGAAAAAAATATGAAAATAAGGATAGGAAAGAGCACCAGTTTCAGAATAGTGGGTACCTGTGGAGGGAAAGGAATGAAACTGGACTGAATACAAGTACAAAGGCTTTAATGTATGTTCACATTCTTTCCCTATACTGTGAAACAGAAAGAAAGAAAGGAAGGGAGGGAGGGAGGGATAGATGGAGAGAAAGGGAGAATAAAAAGAGGGAAGGAGGAAAAATGATGAGTCATTCACCCTAAGGGTAATTCTACACAAACAGGCAACACACGAAAACTGCCCCCTTAACAAATCAAAATGTACAGAGAACATAGCGTGAATAAACAGGAAACAAAACTTAGGCAGGTTGCTTTGATAACAGTTTATCTTCAGTTACTGGTAGTAGCATTATTAGCGTTCTATGTGCAGAGGTTTCTGAGAGAGAAAATGAATTTCATTTGCAAAAGAAAAGATTGATATTAGAGTGAATGAATCAGGATTATGTGACTCTAAGGATGTTTCAACCTTTAATAGAGGTTAGTATAGACATTTTAGAAGAGTCTTGTTTCCGTAAAATATTTACATATAAGAATGATTTGACTAATAAAAATCTCTTTCGGAAGGCAAAATGGTACACTAGATGGCTGTTCTCCAACGTGTTGGCGTGCAGACGTCTGGGTAAAAGAACCACAAGTGGTGAAAGCCCTCCATGGGATGCCTCCAATTCAGAAAGTCACGAACTAAGGAAGCCCCAGCGCCCACTGCTGTTCACCACAATTTTGACGAGAAGAGGGAAGGGGATGGGGAGGAGGAGGGGAGAGCCCAGGGAAAACTGCATAAACCACTCACCTACTTTTACCTGCTGCTGCTGCTGCTAAGTCACTTCAGTCGTGTCCGACTCTGTGCGACCCCATAGATGGCAGCCCACGAGGCTCCCCTGTCCCTGGGATTCTCCAGGCAAGAACACTGGAGTGGGTTGCCATTGCCTTCTCCAATGCAGGAAAGTGAAAAGTGAAAGTGAAGTCGCTCAGTCATGTCGGACTCTCAGCGACCCCATGGACTGCAGCCCACCAGGCTCCTCCATCCATGGGATTTTCCAGGCAAGAGTACTGGAGTGGGGTGCCATACTTGTTCCCTTTTTCTCACTCAGGCAAAGGGTTGGATGCAAAAAGAGAACTGGAACGAGCTTTTTGAAAAACAATTTTTATTGTATTTATTTTTGGTTGCGCTGGGTCTTCATTGCTGTGTGCGGGCTTTCTCTAGCTGTGGCAAGTGAGGGCTGGTCTCTGGTTGTGGTGCGTATTGCAGAGGCCAGGCCCTAGGGTGCACAGGCTTAGTTGCTCTGCAACAAGTGGGATCTTCCCAGATCAGGGACCGAACCTGTGTCTCCATTGGCAGGCAAGATTCTTGACCACTGAGCCACCAGGGAAGATCCTGGAACAAACTTCTAATGTAATCGCTTTCTATTGTACATTTCCTCTTCCTACAGTTTTCCAGACAGCTGGCCTCCTGAACCTCCGCCAGAGTGCAGAGAAAGTGGGGTCTAATTACATTCCTTCCAACTCAAGCTGGCCGTGGGGACAGTATCAGTGGGAACATTTGCTCATGGGTTTTATTGTTAAGCCTCATGGCAGCTAGAAAGGCAGCCCTGCCCTTTGTCTTTTGTCACAGTGATGGCGCAGATTTCCACCCAGACACAAGGACCACCAGGCAGGACAACCTGGGCCGGCCCTGCACTCCCTCCCTGCTTCCCGAGTGGCCCCGTGACTACTTTGAGGACCATTCTGCCACCCATTCTGAAAAGTCATTTCCCCAACAATTCTCTTTTTTTCATTGAGGTATAATTTATATATTACAAAATACACACATTTTAACTTAATTCTATTAACTTTGATAAAATTATACTCCCATCTCCATCAGGGTACAGCATAAAATCACTTTTAAAGGAAAATTATTTTCTGGATGGACCCAATAGCAATGAAACACAATGGCTTCTACTTCTAAATCTTATACTTGCAATTTTAGAAACAGTATCCAAGACTTGAAGATAATGAGCTACAGAGTAGTAAATAGTACATTTTGCCCCATCTGTAAGAATAGTTCTATTTTCCATAGTCATTTAGATAAGAAACAGAAATGCTATAAATCACTGTAAAGTGACTTGTACTTTAAAATACAAATCTTAACATTTGTCTGCTGAAAAGTGATTAATCATACTTTATTTTCTTTTCATATTTTCTTATAATGCCACATGAATAAGCCGATATACCTTATCTTCTTTCCTATCTGAAAAAAAATCTGGATTAACAGCCCAGACTGAATTCCATGCTAGCAACAGGGGTCGGTCAGTTCAATTCAGTCGCTCAGTCACGTCCGACTCTTTGCGACCCCATGAATCACAGCATGCCAGGCCTCCCTGTCCATCACCAACTCCCGGAGTTCACTCAGACTCACGTCCATCGAGTCGATGATGCCATCCAGCCATCTCATCCTCTGTCGTCCCCTTCTCCTCCTGCCCCCAATCCCTCCCAGCATCAGAGTCTTTTCCAACGAGTCAACTCTTCACATGAGGTGGCCAAACTACTGGAGTTTCAGCTTTAGCATCATTCCTTCCAAAGAACACCCAGGACTGATCTCCTTCAGAATGGACTGGTTGGATCTCCCAGCAGCAGGGGTATGGAGCTACAAATGGTTCTCTTTAAATCAAACAAAATAACAACAAGTATGGGAACACCTTACTCTGTAGTTTCTGTATTTGGGTTTAAACCTCTCTTCACAGGCTTTTTTCAAGTCTCTGAAGCATTATTAAACGATCCTACTATTGACTTTCCGTGACTCAGTCCTGGTGAAAGTGGAGTGACTTGGACCGCTGACGACTACAGTTCACTCGTCGTCTGAAGGGCAGTCACAAAGCCTGGGCTCATTCCTACAAGCATCCTTATAATTTACATGTCGACTCCCGGAAATAGGAGAGGTGGGAAATAGGACACAGAATTCAACTCATCTCTCTTACTTAAATATAGCACTGCTGCTATTTCTGTTGCTTATCTTGGGGAATTTTGTTAAGTATTGATATATTTTGCTATTCAGCATTAAGTTGTATGCCTCATTTCTACCTTTGAAATCCAAATTTCCAAGTAATCACTTTTAGGAAAAAATCCTCTATTTTCAGCTTCATTCTCCATGGACCATTTATTTGTGATGCCGAGCCACTGAGTAACTTGAAGTTACAGTAAGAATTTGTCATGCCAGTTTCCATCTTAACAAGGAAGGCTTTTAAGACAAACCAATTTTTGTTAAATGGATAAAAGAAATGAACAAGCGTTTCACATAAGAGTGGGAAAAGAATGGTCTCATAACTTCAACCTTGTAAATAATTGGAAAAACGCAAATTAAAATCACAATGAGACACCACTTCAGCACCCCATCAGATTAGCAAAAATTTGTAGTCTGACAATACCAAGTGTTGATGATGATGAAAAACTATAGAAATTCTCATACAAACTGGTAAGCCTACACACATTATAATTTATATTATGTGGGTTTTAAATGACTATATGTCATGTGACTATGTTAGGTGATATTAAATTACTGTTAATTTTCTTAAGTGTTAATTCTGAAGTATTTGGGAGTGAAATGTCAAGATGTCTACAACTTTATAAAATGGTTCAGCATAAAGAATGTGGAGAGAGAAGGAAAGAGAGAAAACAAGTGTGATTAAATGCCTTTTTAAAAGTAGAGGGCAAACTATGGGGGCAGAATCTGTAAGTCTGAATTGTGACCTGGCCATTTATTGATTGTAATCTGGGTAATTAAGCTCTCTCTACCTCAGTTTAGTTATCTGTGAAATGGGAGCGATGGTGGTATGTACTCAATAGAGTTGTAAGCATTAAATGAGGTAAGTCATGTAAAGTACTTAGAGCAGTTGCTGCTTTGTCATAAGCCTTCAGTCAATGTTATTACCTCTGTTGGCTTCATTCTGCAGATGATGTCAGTTGAGACTCAGAAAAATGATGTAACTCGTTCATTCCCAAAACTGCTACTGGAGGTTGGAGCTGGAAGAGCTGGAACCGTCAGGAAGCTCTTCTGCAAGTCAGCAGCAACACACACAGCAGCCCTCTTTACACCAGCAAAAACCTGACACACCCAAGTGCCCATCTACCAGAGAATGGATTGCTAAGTTGTGTTACACTTCTGTACTAGAACCCTATACAGCCAAGGAAAGGAATAAGACAAGTTAATGTGAAAGGGAAAGTGAAAGTCGCTCAGTTGTGTCTGACTCTTGCTACCCCATGGACTATATAGTCCATGGAATTCTCCAGGCCAGAATACAGGAGTGGATAGCTTTTCCCTTCTCCAGGGGATCCTTCCAACCCAGGGATTGAACCCAGGTGTCCCGCATTACAGGCAGATTCTTTACCAGCTGAGCCACAAGGGAAGAGTATCAAAAAATTGAAATAAGTTAAAAGCTGTTATTTTATCCTTAAAGATTTTAGCTGCTCGAGCAACAGAAGGACTGATTAAGCCACTAAAACTACCATGAAGAAGATAAGTAAAAAAAATGTTTTGGTTCATAAACACTTTGTACTTCATCACAGCATTTTCCATAAGAGTGAGAAATTACTATCTAAATGTTTAACAGATGAGTAGTTATATAAACCAAAGAATTATTCCTACAGTGAACTAATTTGTAACCATTAAAGTTGCGTCTTTAATGAATATTTAGTGATATGGTAGAATGCCCACTATATAATGTTGAATTTTAAAATATAGAATATATTTTATTTTATCCCCAAACATTAAATACAAATATACAATTGACCCTTAAACAACTCAGGGGTTAGGGGACATGACCGCACCCCAGCCCTCCTGCAGTTGAAAATCCATATAATTTTATAGTCGGCCCTCTGTATTCTCAGTTCCACATTCATGGATTCAACCAACCACTGATCAAGTAGCACTATAGTATTTATTGAAAAAAAAATCGCATGTAAGTGGACACAAGCATGTGTGTTCAAACTCGTGTTTTACAAGGATCAGCTGCATACACATATATATTTGTATGTGTACACATATATCCATATAATAACATGTATATACCTATACCATGTAATGTACTTATATATATTCACATATGATACATAAAAATACATACATCTCATAGAAGAAAAAACTTGGAAGATTATGGTGGTGGTGGTGTTGTCACTAAGTCGTGTCCAACTCTTGTGACCCCATGGACTGTAGCCTGCCAGGCTTCTCTGACCATGGGATTCTCCAGGCAAGAATACTGGAGTGGATTGCCATTTTCTTCTCCAGGGGATCTTCCCAACCCAGGAATTGAACCCAGGTTTCCTGCATTGCAGGCAGATTCTTTACCAACTGAGTTATGAGGGAAGATTACACACAAAAACAAATTTTTTAAAGTGAGTTTCTTTGGATGGAGAGATGGGAATGACTTTTCCTTTTTATTTTCATTGCTAATTTGGATTTTATTTCTACAGTGAAAATGTAAAACTGGAAACTCTCAAGAGTAAGTAGACAGGGTCTAATTAAGTCATGGATTGTGCACCTAGAATCCTGACACATTTCCTGTCCTGGGTGAAATTCTTCACATGTGTCTATAAGAAACATCTACAAGAAGGTCCACAGCAGCATTGTTTACAATGGGGGAAAGTAGGAACCACCACCATCTCTCAACAGAAGCACATCCGTCCAGACAGTGGATATCTAGGCAGCAGTTAAGAGGACGGAAGCAGAGCTACTGTAATCAAGGTTATCACAACAGGGCTTCCCAGGTGGCTCAGTGGTAAAGAACCTGCCCGCCAATGCAAGAGATGTGTGTTCAATCTCTGGGTGGGGAAGATCCCCTGGAGAAGGAAACGGCAACCCACTCCAGTAATCTTGCCGGGGAAATTCCACGGACAGAGGAGCCTGGAGGGTTACAGTCCATGGTATGGTGAAGAGTCAGACACAACTCAGCAACTAAAAATAACAAAAATCAATACATACATGACAAAAATATTTTTAATGTGTGACCATGATAAACATCAATTCATAAGAGGGATGTGAGGAAAGGCAATAAGATTAGGAAGGGGACTCATGGTGTGGTGGGGGCGTCGATGACACTTGAAAAGCTTCATCTCTTGGGCTGAGTAGTAGATGCTTGTTATATATTAATAATTCTCTGTGGGGCTTTTGGTATGCCTGAAATGTTTCACAATAAAAGTTATATAATGAAAAATTCAAATGTATCTCTAGAAATGAAATTCATTTTCATTTCTAGAAGGTGCAATCATGGACTTCTGGACTACTTCAAATATTTTTACATCTTCATTTTTTGGCATAAACAACAATTCCAAAGAAGAATAATTATTTTCTGCAAAAATAGAAATGACTTTAAATAAGTATATTTGATTACAATTACTGCCCAATTTTGTTCAAAACTCAAACGATCTTCACAGGGGAACAAAGTTAATACATATGACACCCTCTCTAAAAAAATGCATACTTAAAAGAGGGAGTTTAAAGCAAGGCATTGAATCTGGAAAAAGTAGTAGTTCTTCTATTCTTTCCATATATTCTAAATGTAGAGGGAATCTGTGCTGGGAGAACCCCATGGTGTTGAAGCTGCGCTTCCAGCCTTGGCATGGCCAGTGATCCCAATCCTGGCCAACGTGTCAGGAGGCAGAATTACACATTTGCACATGGTTAAACAGTTTCGTCAGTGAAACAGATTTAAACTAGCTTTCAAAGAAGGAAAAGAAAACATTCGATGCATTCCACGTTTTCCCTAAAGTATAACTGTACCTTCAAGTTATGCTGCATTTTGCATTCCTTAGAGCCCCCCAAAACTATTTAAATTGTGCACATAAATCATTCTATCCCTTGTGAAATATAGCTGCCTCCTCCAAGAGAAGTAAGGGGCGCCCTGTCCCAAGTGGCTACACCCGGGGGTGAGGAGCCCAGCTCAAAGAGAATCAAAGGCAGGTGAGGTGAAGGGACACGCATTCCGCCTTGAAGGCAGACTGGAGAGCTTCGGGGACGTTCTCATGGTTTCTGGATGCACCACAGGCTTTGGGCTAAAAGCCCATGTTTTTAAAGCTGGTAAATTCTGCCTCCTGATGACACGCTTCTCAGCCATTCCAGTAGGTGGGAAGTGGAGGGTTACAAGGGCAGAAAAGATCATCCAAAAAGAGGACCGAAGAGAGAAACTCAGAGCCAAGCTGGAAAAGGTGACGACCACCTGAAATCAACAATGATATAAATGGCGGGGGTGTATTCTCCCAGCAAAGAGGCTTTCCTTTCACCAAAGAATCCACCGCGCGGTGCCTGTAACTCTCCGACGCGACGTGATTGACAGCAATTCTGTTTACACACCACCCGCTCCGGGAACCGCGGTCCAGCGTTCACAAGCCGGTGCCTGCGTTCTGTTCTAGACGCTTCCTCTGGGAAGGAGCGGCCTGCGCGGGGCGAGGCGGGGCGTCCGGGCCTCCCCACCCGGCCCCCACTCGCTGGGGAGGAGGGAAACCGGTTCTCGAGCCAGCCTACCCGGGATCTGGCAGAGGAGGGCCAGGCGGGGCTCGCAGGAGGCTGTGAAAACACCAGGCATCTGGCTGGCACGTCCCAGGGCCTCCCTCCCAGCGCCCCGACTCTTCTGTCTGCCTTATTGATGAGGGCCTCTGAGAATAGACCCCAACCCTGCCCCACGCCCAGCACACACACACACACGCAGTCACCTGCAAGCGCACCCACACACGCGTCCCCTGAGCAGGCAGGCGTCTCCAGTAGGTGCCCCTCTTTCTCTGGAGGTGCTTAGTAGCCGAATTGATCGGTGCTCCAGGCCCTCCCTGAAGAGGGGGTCAGAATTCGGCGTCTAGAAAGCCCTGGCCCAGGCCGAGGGAGGGAAGTCCCCCTTGCCTTCGGTTGGTCCCAAATCGCCCCTTTCCTTTGGGGGCCTGGCTTTTCTGTAACTAAAAGAGCTACGTCCCACGTGAACCACCACTCAGCTGCTTTCCGTGGAGTAACTGTGGGCTCTTAGGTTCAGAGTCAAGTCCATCCCCTATCAGGACATGGGCACCATGCTAGGCACCTGCACGAAAATCAGCTCACCTTGTCCTCATGCAAGGTTATGGGACTGTAACTCACTTCTGCCTAGAAAGGTGAGGGGAAAGGGTTTCGTAGGTCCTGCCGCGTGTGTCAAGTCGTACAGACTAGCTCAGGCTTGCCGGCCTAGCTTTTTAAAACTCCCGAGTTTCAATACTACGGTACCTAGACGTGACTTCACCTTGACCTAGCCTTTTTCCCTCCAACCATTTCTCTCGAGCAGTCTTCCTGTCCGCCGCCGCCGCCTTTCCTTGTCCTTTTTCTTTCTGCTCCCTTCCTCCACGCAGTCACTTTTTTTTCCTACACACAGGGTGGCTGGAGAGCGGAGGATGAAAGGGCGGCACGCGGGGGAAATCTTATCCCATCAGGAAAGGATGAGGGCAGAGCCGGGGACTTCTGCTCCTGCTGCCAAGTTAATCTGGTACGAGAACCAGCCGGGTCGGGTCTGGACATGCTTTTCTGTTCTGCAGCTCAGAGAGGTGTGGGGTTTTTTTTGTTTTTTTGTTTTTTTGTCACTTTAACTTCAGTGATCTTCGGTGCCCCTGAAGGCAAGTAGCGCACCTGAATCATAAAGCTTCAGATGAGTCGAGTTCAAAGTTTATTTTCCCTTTTTAAAGCCCTCAATAAATTAGGCCAAAGGTAGATTGGAATCCAGCCTCTTGCCCGGCCGTTCCTCTGGGATTATTAAGGTTGGCTGAGCAATCTGCTCTTGAGAAACCAGGTGTAACGAGACCTGGGCGGAGAGATCTGGGAGTTGTTTGTGGAACTTTCTTTCTCTCTCTCTCTCTGTCTGTCTCTGTGGCCGATGCCGGAGTCTTTCTGGAGCAGTCCTGCGGGCGGGCCGCCAAGGCTCTGTGGTGTAGTCCTGGCGGACACACCAGTGAGGGGGTCACTGAATCCAGGGCTGCAGGCTCAGGACACCTCTGTGCCCTCCGCCTGCTTACCTTCAGCCTCACCTTTAGAAGCCCCGTTTGCTTATATTCAGAAAGTAATGCTTCAGAGCTCTGCCACCAACTTGAGTTGTTAGGATTAAAGGGATGTATAACAGTCAAAATGAACTTTGTGCACGAAGCTAAGTTGATCCTAAAGAAAGCAATTAATTCTCACTGTTCTCTGTTTCCCTTATCTTTATATGGAATGTTTTTTTTTTTTTTTCTCCTTGCTCTCTAATGTTTTTACACTGCCAGCCAAATAGTTGTTTCTTTCTAAGACCCTTAAAAATTATAGTGTCAGGGATAGGCAGCCATTCCTCTTTTTTGCCCCCTCTGAGCATGTGTATCTGCAAACCTCCTGCTATAGCAACTAACGTGCTTTTTGAAACCAAGCTGCAGAGATGCCATTTGCTCTAATTTTCCAGGTTGTGCTGCTTCCCCGGGGAGTGCTCAGAGACCCTGGGACACGTGTGTGTGTGTGTGTGTGTGTGTGTTAAGGGACAGGAACTCAGAGCTGCAGAAGGAAGATGGCACGAGGTGGCTTCATTCCAAACCTCTGCAATGCCCTGCTCCATCAGACCAAAATCCTGTTCTGGAAGATCCACCCAGTCAAATCCGGTTCCCAACAAAACAACTGACAGAAGTAGGTGGGAGTGGGAACTATGGAAGGATCAGCCCCCCATGGAATGGGCTGGCCCTGCTTACCAATGCCTTCCTTTTGAACGGAGTGGAACTCAGAAAAAAGAGGCTTTCTCACACGAAGAAAACAAAAGAGAAAGCAAAGTACTTATCAAAGATAAAGGAAGTCTTTTGCACTCTGCTTTGTACTGTGATCTAAACCTACTGGAAGTCAGAGCCAAAAGAGCTGCAAACCCAAATTGACAAGAATATCATGCTGTCTTCTCCATGGGGTTTGAAAAAAGTTGAGAAATGACTTCATTCCTCACGACCCTCCAGGACATTCTCCAATGATCTTCATGGTGGTACCAGCTGTTTCTGTACCTCTGGTTATTTACTAGAGGGTGTTCTGCATAGAGAAAAAAGATCCCTTTCTACTTTATTCCAATATAGTGGTCATTTTTTATGGCCCTTTATCTCAGTGGTCCCCAAAGCATTTTACAGAGGAATCTAAATCTATCCATTATTAAGGGGAAAATACAGATTTTTAGGGAACTGAAATGAGAAAACCCTTTGGCTGGAATAACTTATCCTTTATTTCACAAGGCTCTCAGTAACATGGAACCTATCTAAGCGGCAAATAGATTCAAAGTCATAGAGAAAATGACCCAAAGATTACATTTTGTTTTTACTATTCCATTAGGTTCTTTGAGTCAATTTAGAAAGTGAATAATATTCAAAGTGGGGTAGTCTTTCACTTACACCTTTACAAATCAACATTGACACATGTCCTTAAATAAAATTAAAAACCGACTCCTAATCATTTAAACCATGGTGGAAAAAAAAAAAAAAAAGCATTTGTTATAACCAGCAAACCAAAGGGCCATTCACAGAGTAAGAGGTAGATGAATGAGACTGAAGGGGAAGAATGGGGATTAATCTAAATTACTGATTGTTCCTTTCCTCAAAATTCTCTTTTGGTAAAGATTAAGTTGCACCAAATATCAATCAGTTTTTTTGATGATAAGACTATCAAGCTTGTTTCATTAAACACTCTCCCATCTCTTAGAGCTATCTAAATAGGATTTTCCCATTTAGGCCCCTATCAATCCAGATTTATGAATATGCTGTAACTTGGGAGATCCTTGTATCAAATATTAATATTTGTATAGTTATTAAAGTATTTGATGATTTGCACAGGGACTCTCAAATTAAATATAGCATGTCATTTATAGTCTTTTCAAAGACTATAAATGGAAAATTATTTTCTAACCTTTGGTCTTTGCTGGAGCAACTTGCAGGATGATTTACATTTTAAGCAGTATATATAATAATGAAACACTTTAAAAGTACAGCATTTAGGCAAAATCTTTTACATTATATAGTGCAGTCGTTTTTCAGACTACGTTTATCCAAGGACTCTTTTCTAAAAAAATTAAGTAGAAGCCAAATAAATAAAACAGATAAAAAACAGTGTTGGGGGGAGTGGGCAGTGGGGCAACAGGTTTTAGTATTGATATTTTTAACCTTTTCAAGGGCTACAGAAGCACCTTTCAGGAACATTGGAGTTCTGGGAAGTGTGAAAGCCAGTGTAGTATTGTAAAACGTATTAAAAAGAAAAAAATAAAGGGCGTGTTGGAGATGACATACCTCTTCCTTACAACTGTATGTGTGTATTTGTGAAATCTGACTCAGATAATATCTGACTACTGTCTTTATCCTTCTTGCTCTCAGGTTGCAAATTTTGTGGCATTTTATGATAGTGCAAATGGATTCCATGTTATGAGTTTCAAACTCTTTAAAAAAAAATCTTAATAAGAGGTCAGAGGGCATGTTAGGGCAAACTACATGTGACCTCCATGAAATTATATAGATAAATATTTCTACTTTGTAGAATAACAGTAACATCTCAAGAAATGGTTGTCAAATTATGATTAGGACTTTAGAGACTATTTCACCCCAAGATTCTGATCTTTTTTTCAGTTGAAAATACTGGAAGTTGAGGGATCTAAACACGGTTACAGGAGTAAATTCCAGACAGTAACACAATTATCTTGCCCTGAGTCACACACTTTTCCCACTCTTCTGTGTGTTGCATTGTGTAAATATCAATATGAGACTTTTACAACTTGAAAATATCAGAATTAACTATTGACTGAAATCAGTTTAATATTTCTACGTTTGTCTAGCCTAATCCAGTCTGGTTCATGTTCAGTCACAGGCAAGAAACACAGCTTGTGTTAGATCAAAGATCATGAAAACATCCTTAAGCAACACATGTCTCCTGCAAAAGGATTTCAGGAAGTCATCCAGGGAGACAGAGAATACTAAAATACAAAAAACTTCCATGCCTTCCTTGGAAAGTAGAGGTTGCATAAAGCATGCTACGAAGACAAATTAGGAAATCCAAGGCTGAGATTGGAAGGCTGAAACTTTGGTTTGGAAGAGTCTGGTCCTTTCCCTTCCACTGAGAGCTCCTCTCACACCTAATTCCTTGAGCAGAAAGTGGGGAAAGACTGATCCAGAGGCTGACCTTCTCATAAACCCAGAGCAAGAAATTTGGGGCTGGATGCAAAGGTCTGTGATTGTTGATGTATGTTTTGTGTATGTACTATCAAAATAAGGGAGGTTTACATGGTTTTTAACTAGTCCGGGGTATTTGTGCCTATGCCACATACATTTTCAAAATTATGTTAATTGGATATTTTATTTATAAGTCACATTTCTTTAAATATACCATTCTCTGCTCCAGGCTAAGTCAGAATTGTTTGTTTAGGTTCCTTTTGAGCTTTCAAGAGAAATAGTGGAGAAGGATTTGCTATGAACCAAATTAATACTTTGGATTCCATTCTTGGTTTTTGGCAGCTTTGTTGCTGCTGGGGACTATTAGCTCCTGTAACACTGGCTGTTGTGTGCCTAATTGTATATACAATTATATTACATGTGTTTCAATATTTATAAATGCAAATGCTTTAGAGCAAACAACTACCATAGGCTTCAATGAGGCAGCCGAACAAGGGGGCAGGTCTGTAGGTGAGGCTGTTCAGCCAAGTCTACAGACAGTGAGCCACAATGGGTCTCCAGCTGGGGGCTTACCTGTTGTTCAGAATGGTTTGGTAATTGAAAGATAATTGTCTTCTCAAAAGCATCTGGGGTACTTAAGGCAATGATGATGTTTGTTATCCAAGTTATTCAGATTACATTATCCAAGTTGGCCTTGATTTTTAAATTATATGCTGTATTGGGCATATAAAGTTTCCTCAGAGTAAAGCTGAAAGGAAAAAGAAAAATGCTTATTGTCTATGATTCACCTGTACACCCTATTTCACAGGACTGGTGTGAAAAGCAGGTAAATTTGAAAATTGTAAGGGATGTTGAAAACTGTAAATGTTGATGTAGATACTTGTCTGAATTATATTTCAGCACTGAAGTCAAGAGAAAAAGTTCAGACGACCACTTCAACCCACTCCAGTAAAAACATACACAACTTATTGGGCTTTCCTTTAACAGTTTTACTGATGTATAATTTACATACTGTAGAATCCACTCATTGTAAGTAGTAAACAACTTACTGACTTTCAGTAAATGGATGCAGTTGTGCAGCCATCACCAGAACCCAATTTTAGAACATTTCCGTGACCCCAGAAAGTTGCCTCCTGCCCATTAGCAGTTAATCCCTTTTCTCACTCCCAGCCCCAATCACTGGTGTGCTTACTGTCCTGTAAATTGCCTTTCCTGGATATTTATATAAAGAGAGTCATACAGCTGTTGTCTTTTCCATCTGGCTTCTTTCATTTAGCATACATTTTTGAGATTCTCCCATGTTGTAGCATGTATCAGTACTTGGGTCCTTTTTATTGCTGAGTAGAATTCAATTGTATGGGGAAACCATGTTTTGTTTATCCATTCATCAGCTGACAGACATTGGGGTTGTTTCGAGTTCTGGGCTATTATGAAAAATTCCACTATTCCACTATTCCACATTCACATATATATCTTTGGACATATGTTTTCATTTCTCTTGATTAGTGCATAGGAGTGAATTATTGTATTTCGTGGTAAATTTATATTTAACTTTTTAGGAAAATGCCAGTCTGTTATCCAAAGTGGCTAAATCATTTTTTTTCCCCATCAGCAATATATGGAGGTTCCAGGTTCTCCACATTCTTGTCAGCACTGTATATTGCCTGTCTGTCTTTTTTATTATAGTCATCCTAGAGATACGTAATCATTTCTCACTGCGGTTTGGATTTGCATTTTCCTAATGACTAGTGATCTATTTCTGCGTTATTGACTATGCCAAAGCCTTTGACTGTATGGATCACAATAAACTGTGGAAAATTCTGAAAGAGATGGGAATACCAGACCACCTGACCTGCCTCTTGAGAAACCTATATGCAGGTCAGGAAGCAACAGTTTGAATTGGACATGGAACAACAGACTGGTTCCAAATAGGAAAAGGAAAGGAGTACGTCAAGGCTGTATATTGTCACCCTGCTTATTTAACTTCTATGCAGAGTACATCATGGGAAACACTGGGCTGGATGAAGCACAAGCTGGAATCAAGATTGCCGGGAGAAATATCAATAACCTCAGATATGAAGATGACACCACCCTTATGGCAGAAAGTGAAGAGGAACTAAAAAGTCTCTTGATGAAAGTGAAAGAGGAGAGTGAAAAAGTTGGCTTAAAGCTCAACATTCAGAAAATGAAGATCATGGCATCCGGTCCCATCACTTCATGGGAAATAGATGGGG
>NW_011494720.1:6208074-6228538 GCF_000754665.1 Bison bison bison
CTAAAAAGTCTCTTGATGAAAGTGAAAGAGGAGAGTGAAAAAGTTGGCTTAAAGCTCAACATTCAGAAAATGAAGATCATGGCATCCGGTCCCATCACTTCATGGGAAATAGATGGGGAAACAGTGGAAACAGTGGCTGACTTTATTTTTGGGGGCTCCAAAATCACTGCAGATGGTGATTGCAGCCATGAAATTAAAAGACGCTTACTCCTTGGAAGGAAAGTTATGACCAACCTAGATAGCATATTCAAAAGCAGAGATATTACTTTGCCAACAAAGGTCCATCTAGTCAAGGCTATGGTTTTTCCTGTGGTCATGTATGGATGTGAGAGTTGGACTGTGAAGAAGGCTGAGCACCGAAGAATTGATGCTTTTTCACTGTGGTGTTGGAGAAGACTCTTGAGAGTCCCTTGGTCTGCAAGGAGATCAGCCCTGGGATTTCTTTGGAGGGAATGATGCTGAAGCTGAAACTCCAGTACTTTGGCCACCTCATGCGAAGAGTTGACTCATTGGAAAAGACTCTTATGCTGGGAGGGATTGGGGGCAGGAGGAGAAGGGGATGACAGAGGATGAGGTGGCTGGATGGCATCACTGACTCGATGGACATGAGTCTGAGTGAACTCCGGGAGTTGGTGATGGACAGGGAGGTCTGGCGTGCTGTGATTCATAGGGTCACAAAGAGTCGGACAAGACTGAGTGACTGAACTGAATGATTAGTGATATTGAACATCTTTGTGTGTGCTTATTAGACATTAGTGTATCTTCCTTGTTGAAATGTCTATTCAAATCTTTTGCCCATTTAAAAAAACTAGATTGAATGCCTTATTATTGTTTACCTTATGTTGCTTGTTTTTTTTTTTTTCACTGTTAATTACCAGGTCATTTTACACTCACTTGTGGCTCTTGTATTCTGCTGGCTTCCACTATTACTAAACTCCTATATTGTTGTTTACCTTTTAGTAAATGCATTTTCTTTCCCCAGACCTGTTTATTTTAAAATTTTTAAATTGAGGTGTAATTGACATGTAACATCATTTTAGTTTCAGATGTATAGCATAATTCAATATGTGTATATATTGCAAAACGGTCATCACAATAAGTCTAGTTAACATCCATTGCCATAAATAGCTATAAATTTATTTTTCTTGTGATGAGAACTTTTAAGATTTACTCTCTTAGCAACTTTCAAATATGCAATACAGTATTATTAATTGTAGCCGTCATAATATATATTATATCCCCAGGACCGACTTATTTTATAAGTGGAAGTTTGTACCTCCTTTTGACCTCCTTCAATTTAACAGTCCTCAACCCAGCCTCTAGCCACACCAACCTATTCATCATATGAATAAGCTGTTTTTTTTAGAGTCCACATATAAGTGAGATCATATGGTATTTGTCTTTCTCTGACTTATTTCACTTAGCATAATGCCCTCAAAGTCCATGCATGTTATCACAAATGGCAAGATTTCCTTTTTATGGCTGAATAATACTCCATTGTATCGTAACATGTACCACATTTTCTTTATTCATCCATCAATGGACACTTTCTCCAAACTTGATTTTTAAATTACCTCAAGAGAATGAGCACTTGCACTTTCTGTACTTTATTTTTTACAAACTAGGCCTCCAATATAAAATTATCACACAAATGATAAAAAGCTCATCATCTTTATGGTAATATTTTCAACATACCTGGTATCATAATTTAGTGAACTGAATTGAATTTTGTTTCTTTATTACTTATTTTGTACATCAGAGTTTTCAGATTTAAAACCATTTTTGAGAGGAAGGAATACTTCAGAGTATAAAGTTGGACAAACAAATTTAATTATCAAGAAAAATTAAAAGAGATTCTGAGGAAATATTAATATTTTATGGTAATTAATACATTTAAACAAAATTAAAATTTTAGGTATTTTTTTCTGCAAATGTCCCTAAGTCCCTTAACAAAAATAGCAAAACACAAAACATAATTAATCACAAATAGTCAATGCTCTCAAGTGTACCTACAAGTGAGTAGAAAGTGAGGAGAAAGCAAACTATCATCAGTACTCTGGACCCAAAATAAAAGATTTCAATTTATCAATATAGATTTACTTATGTATAAGCCTGAGTGTAAAACAAAAACAACTTTTCCTATAACTGGTAAATAATAGGGGGGAAAAAAAAAACTTTTAAGCCTTGCCTGGAAGGATGCCAAAGATATACACTTGAGAATATTTTAAGGTAATTAGCATTTTTGTCTCTGTGTCAGTAAAAATAGGCTTTTGCCTGCTACTAATTTTCTTTGGGTTAGTGAGACCATTGTATGAATGAAGGGCTGTTAAAGGCCATTTATATTGTGCAAACAGAGGCACAAATTAGAGGGCATGTTAATAAGGAGAGGGGGCTTATGAGTGCTCAATTATGAGCCCAGAACCTGTTTCTATTTTAGGGGGATAGAAAACACATCAATCTTGCTTTTAGAATATTTTCAATTAAAATGAACAGCACATGGCACACTAAGAACCAGCAAAGGCTGCAGCCATGTGGATTTTGAATAATTCTTACAAACCATCTTAGTATCAAAACTGAATACGTATAATGGGCTGAAATATAATTTGGGATCCCAGAAGACCGAAGTCCCTGAGCTGCATAAGAAATTCTAAAGGAAGAGAAGTATAAAACTGGACCATCTGTTTCACTTTTTAGCATACAACCTTTGGAGTAGAATATTTGGAGGAGGATGCTGTTTAAAACCTGAATAGGGATGAAATATAGCGCCTGCACTCCCAACATGTCACTAACCTCCTCTCTCCTAAGTATAATCAATAGCGTCTGCAAGCCTAGTTCCCCCTGTGAAAAGCACAGCACAACGTTAGCCGAGCAGAGGTTCATGTCTCCCTCCACCAAGACAATAGTGAGTAGATTTCTCTCTGGCCCTAGGCAGTGCCTCCTGCCTAACTGGGGGTGCAGAGGGAGGCGTCCACTCTGCACAATTTGCATGTACAACTATATGTATCAGCGGCATATCCAGTTTGCCCCATTTTAGCCACTACTTCCAATCACGTAAAAATATGTAATTTTATATGTACTTATGAAAACATTTCAAGATGCCCCCAAAGCTGCGTTTTCCCCTATATAAAATACCTATTTTAGAATTACAGCTAACAGGTAACCAGCATTCACATGGTGTTCATGGAGTGGAAAACCACTAAATAAAGCAGCAAAGGGTGACAAGAAGGAACGCCTTTGGTCTCAAAGCAGAAAAGCCATCACCCCCCAAGGCTATTCAGTAAGTCCAGTGCTGAACTTCTGCAAACCATGATTGTATTGGACTTTTGGCCTTTCTTTTTCAGGTGGCGCTAGTCCTCTCTTGAAATCTTTGTAACTATTACGGCTGAAGTGCCATTTAAAGAAAAAGAAAGGCAAAGAAATGAGCTAAAGGAAGCCATGGTGAGTCGTTTGTCAATGTATCCTTTCTTGAGCTCATGGGGGAATCAGGCTTGACGGTGGTGGGATCACAGGCTTTATTTTGAATTTGTCTGTTATAACCTTAAAGCTTTCTTCAAGGGAGATACATAGGGCTCATGCCTGATATACAGTGTCTGTTGCTATGGAAAGGTTTGTGCTTAACCATATTACAGTGTTCTGTTAGGAGCAGGGAAATCGGGGTATCAGTTCATCTCTTTTTAAAACCATACCTTTTATGGGATAAAACAAAATAAAACAAAAATGTGTACAGCACATACTTCTGACATTGGGAAACAATTTTAAGGGCCTTTTTGTATTGTGTGTATCAAGAAGTTATTCTGCACCCTAAGATTCACAATAAGTAATGCCATACATGGCAATTACTCAGAGTGTATTAGCTAATCTCCTCTGATGTTTTCATCTCTAAATTCATTTCCTTGTGACATTTCTCATTTCTACCTGAATATCTGCTGTTGGCTCCACAAGACAGCTTCTCCTTTGTGCAGGTTGCCTAGTGCCCCATTCTTAGTGAAGAGTTTCATTGTAAGATGGCACAATGAGTGTTCACTGACCCTGAGTCCTCTGTTCAAAGATGGAAAAGTGGAGGCTGTCCTGCCATGAAAATCTTGGCTTTTCTGGGAAAATGAACCATTGCTTAATCCAAAAATGTTCAGCTTTCACATCTTTCTTTGTATCCAAGATGGCAACGTATTGTTTGTTTCGTGTTTCAAGAGGAATATATTGTATGGTGCTAACTCCTACCGTTGTAGGAACATTTACTGGTTCAGAGCATGGAGCCTCAAGTCAGACCACCAGGATGTGCATTTGGATACACCATGTGTAGCCTGTGTGATCTTGGGCAGTCTCCTGAACCTCTCTTCGCCCGTTTCTGCATCTATGGCACTGGGTTAATAATAGTATCTATTTCGTGTAGTTGAAGTGGAACTAAATGAGATAGTTCTGGTAAAGCACTGAAAATAGTGCCCGGCACATAGTAGGTGTGAAGTGTTTGTGTATTATGATGTTGAATGTCTTCATCATCCTGCAATTTTTAATCTTGATTTCCCCACAGATATGCAACCATTTCCGTTAATTCAAAAGAATTTTAAATGGCAGAATCTGGAGCAGGGTGGCAGGATGCTTGAAAAACATGGGGATGGCGGGGCTTTGCTGTTTCCCCAAAATAATACTAAGAGTATAATTGAAGGTTTCCCCATACCTGTAAGGACCACTTTGCCTTTCAGTCTGCAATAACGATGATTCCTGCTTTGCCCATTGTCCTGCTGAAAGCTCCTTTTTGGTTCCAGATAATATAAATGTAAAAACAGTTTGTCTAGAGGTGTATGTGTTACATATGCACACTCAGTCGTGTCCAACTCTGCAACCCCATGAAATGCAGCCCACCAGACTCCTCTGTCCATAGATCTTTACAGGCAAGAATACTGGAGTAGGTTGCCATTTCCCCCTCCAATCTTCCCAACCCAGAGACTGAACCCATATCTATTGTGTCTCCTGCATTGTAGGCAGATTCTTTACCGCTTGAGCCATCAGGGAAGTCCATATGTGTTACATATATCCTTACAATTTGTTCACATCACTGCTTTGTTAACAATCTTTATATGTTATTAAAGGTAGAAAGAGGTTTAAAATAACTTTGATAATTTAACCCAGTACATGCAAGGTTTTACCAGTATCCCAAGTAGAGTAAATGTAGAAATACAGAAAAAGACAAAGGGCTCATTTTGTGCCTATTCAAACTGATGCCTGAGCTTTCAGCCCAGACCTGGAATTCATTGTCAGTATTTGGCATTTATCCACGACCAGCGGAACCACTATTAGTAGGCCTGTTTTCTTTTCTCAGAATATAATTCGGTACTGTCAAGTCAGTCTAGCTACAACTGAATGGAATTTTTTTTCTTTAAAGTTTTTTTTTCTTTGCATTTTGTTTATATACTATCTCTAGTGAGGTCAAATCCCCCTGTAAATATCATCTAATTTATTCTCATAACATCTCTAAGAGATAGGGTGCATTTGTCTTTATTATTAGCATCTGGAGAGTCACACTCACTTTGTTGGGAATCACCAGGAATAAATCTCATGTAGACACTAATGGAAAAATATAATAGGAGATAAATATAGGTATGACTGCAAATGAAGATATTTTCCCACCTTTGAAATCTGTTGACTAAAAAGATAAAAAGTGGAACAACTTATGATGATTGAATAGTAATAAAAAGCAGCATTTAATCTAAATCTTTCCTTCCCATGATTACCGCATGCTAAATATTACTCAATACTAGAGAGTCTGCTGATGAGCTCTGTAAATGTTTTCCAATAAAATTAAATAGATTAGATTTGGAAAGCGAATGCTAATGTTTCTAAGGATGTTAAAGAGTCTTCTTTTAAAACTTCCCTGAAAAATCCAGCTTAGGACTGCATCACAGCGTCATCAGCCTGAGCAGTCCTTATTTCCACAAGGACATGCTAGGCAGAGGCAACCAACATGTTCGAGAACTTCTTGTCATCTCCGACCCGATGTTGCTAATTCTCTTCGTGTATTTCGCCTGCTGCTTTGTTTTGGTTGTCAAAGTTTGTTACTGAGACAAGACTAAGATCATCCCACTCTGACAGCCTGAGATTGAGTTGGCATGACGCACCATGAGGTGAGTCTAATTGCTGTTAATATTGGAAGGATGAATAATCCTATTAAAAAGAAGAACAGTTACAAAAAAGTAAATAAGGGGAAGCAAGTTTAGATTACATGAAAGGACAGCTTGATGAGGAGGAACCCATTAACCTGAATGGAAACAGTGCTTTGCTTTCAATTTAGCAGGCATGAGCCAGACCGCATTCATACTAAATTGAAACGGAAACAATTTTTCTGATTCATTTATAGACTTAAATACTAGGTTTCCTTATATATGAAAAAAGAGACCCCACTGTGATTCCAAATTGTTAATAGAAGACAAAATGCCACGTTAGGTAGGTTTATGGGAAACCTTCATCTTGTTCCTTAGGTATGATTAATGAGTTAAAAGAGGTAACTATTAGGTGGAGAGGGCGATACTCTACATCAGTTTGCTTTCCAGACATGATGTGCATGTGCGTCACCTGGGATCTCGATCGAGTGCAGATTCTGACTCAGCAGCTCTGGGATAGGGCCCCAGATGCTGCACTGGAGAGGCTCCCAGGGGGCTGCCATGGAGCACAGTCAGGACCACTCTCGCAGAAGTCAGGCTCCAGACAACTATTTCAAAAAGAAATCTGTGCAAGTACAGTGTGACTTGCCTTATCATTTCAGGAACTTGAGGGCATTGGGATAACAAACCCCAAACCACCAGCTTTGTTAAATGGAGAGAATGCGCCAACTCGGAGCATCAAGGACTCTCTTAAGGACACCTTGAATTTCTGGGAGAGTTGAAGCTATAACGGAACAGTGTGGAAGGGCAGAATGTCTCCTGGTTCCTGTTGGAGCTTCACTCGTGACCCCCTCCAGTCCCTCCTTCTCTGTGGCCATCGTCTTCAGACGGCCACAGAAGTGCTAAAGTAGTCCCTCTATATGATAGACTTCATACTTGAATTCATGAGGCCTTAGCAAGACAGAGCGTTATGCATCTCTTCCTTCATCCTCCTGCAAGCCAAGTTGTTAAGAGAACACCACAGCAGTCTCAAGCATGCACATTTCACCCATGCTGTCTGTGCCCAGGACATGCAGTTTATCGCTGGTTACATACTGGTAAGATCATCTGATACCCCCAGCACGAAGTCTTGTGTCATGGGCTCTTGAATACATTAATCTTTAAAAAGAATTTTTTATTGATGTATAGTTGAATTACAATGTTGTGTTAATGACTGCTTTATAACAAAGTGACTGAGTTATACACATGTACATTCTTTTCCACATTATTTTCCATTATGGTTTATCACGGGATATTGAATACAGTTCTTTGTGCTCTACAGTAGAATCTTATTGTTTATCCATTCTTTGTATACTAGTTTGCATTGACTAGTCCCAAACTCCCACCTTTATTCATCTCACCTCCCTCCCCCTTGGCAACGGCCAGTCTATTCTCTATGTCCCGGATTTTGTTTCTGTTTCACAGACAGGCTCATTTGTGGCATATTTTAGATTCCACATATACGTGATATTATATGGTATTTGTCTTTGTGTTTCTGACTTACTGCACTTACCTTGATCATCTCTATGCATCCATGTTGCTGCAAATGACACTGTTTTTTCTCTTTTGTGGCCAAGTTGTATTCCATCGTGTATGTGCACCACGTCCTCTTTATCCAATGAATGCATTAATCTTAACCAAACCCCAGATAGCTGAATAAGAGGGAGAACATAGAAATACTTGAATAACTAAGAGTACATTTGAGTCAGGAGAGCTTTAAATGGGGAAAATATGTTTCAAAACCTTGACTGCATGTTAATTATGCTAAATTCTGAGTGATCAAAAACTATCATTTAATACTTATCCAGTAAGTACGTAGTGAAAGTAAAGTCGCTCAGTCGTGTCCCACTCTTTGCGACCCCATGGACTGTAGCCTACCAGGCTTCTCTGTCCCAGGAATTTTCCAGGCAAGAGCGCTGGAGTGGGTTGCCATTTCCTTCTCCAGGGGATCTTTCCGACCCAGCGATCGAACCTGGATCTCCCTCTGCAGGCAGATGCTTTACCGTCTGAGCCACCAGGGAAGCCACAGAAAGTACATAGGGACAGCATAAACCTGAAAAACAGATGGTAGGAAAGCTGATTACAGCTATTATATATGAACAGTATGTGCATGTATGAGTCTGCTCAGGCTGCTATAACAAAATACCACAAACTACAGACATTTAGTCTAAAGTCAACGTGCTGCCAACTCAGTTCCTGGTGTGCAGACAGTTACTAATCCCATCATGAGTAACCTCACAAAGTGCTTTTGCATTTGCTTCTATTAGATTCCTAGGGGTCCTGATTCATCACTTCCTCTAACCTCAATTATCTCCTGAAGGCCCCGTCTTCAAATACCATCACATTAGAATAGAGCTTCAACATACAAGTTTAGAAGACACATTTCCATTTCAGTCCACAGCAGTGTGTTGAACGTTGATGAAGATATCAGTTACTTTGCAATTATAATACAAGCACAAAGATGCTTGTATTATTCTTGCTTCTCAACTTATATTTGTTCCTTACATTTGCTCTTTAAAGTCATAAGTCTATATGTATATCATCCTGATATCAAGTCTGGAAATAAAGTTCCTTCTGATGGTTTCATCATATTATTGAAACTTATTTGTTCTAGAATGAATTTATTCTTCCTACTCACATAGAACCTTTTAAAAATATAGTTGTGACAAATTTACTGACTACTAACTCTTGTAATCCTACCCTGCAGGGACAAATTTGGTCCAACTCTATGAAGACAAATGTACTTCTAGTGTGTTAGAAAATATTTTTTCATTTTCTTGTATACACAACTAGAGAGTGAGCATGGTGGACAGATGGATGTGGAAAGCCTGCCTTCCTAGTACAAATTCATGGAAGTCATGGATAGAATGAAGCAACAAAACTCCCTGAATGTCAGAAATAAAACAAGAAACCAAAGCCAAAGAAATAAGTATAAGCTGATGCTACAAGGACCCATGGGGGTTTTAGTCCTGGATAAAGATTTGTGGAGATGAGGATGGGATGGGAATTAAGGCCTCAAACACATTGGGTAGGGAAGCTGAGGCCAGTCCCCTGCAGAAAGTCTAGAGCCTCAGAAGGCGAGTTAGAGAAACACCAATTGGCCTGTGCAAGGAGCAAGGAAGTTTGCTGTTACTGATCCCTAGAGTGAGCACAGGTCAGGGAAGAGACATCTGCTGAGAGAAACTATTAATAACACCAGCCTGGTCACATATGGAGAGGTCTGAATTTATACTATTTGCTTAGAACACTAACCCTAAGTCCATTTTCTTGGAATGGACCCCTAAGTCAGTAAAGTAACATAAAACAGGGCCAGAGCCTTGAACCCCTAGGAATCTGATTGTAGCAAATGCAGAAAGGTTACTTTCACAACCTAGGGTTCAGAAACTGTCTTAATCTGCTCAGGCTGTGGTAACAAATATCACAGATTGGGTGGTTTACCTAACAGAATTTATTTTCTCACAGTTCTGGAGACTGGAATTACAAGATTGAGGTGTTGGCAGGTTTGGTTTCTCCTGAGGCCTTTCACCTTGGCTTGCAAACAGCTGCGTTCTTGCTGTATTTTCTCATGGCCTTTACTCTATGTATGAGAGCCTTGATATCTCTTCCACTCATAAGGAAAATAGTCATATTGAATCAGGACCCATCCTTATGACCTTAATTAATGTTAATTAGCTCTTCATAGGCCCTATGTCCAAATATAATCCCACTGGGGGTTAGGGCTATAATGTATGAATTTAAAGAGAGTACACAACTCAATTCATAACAGAAGTCTCATGAAAAACAACTGAACCCACTGAAGATGAATTTACAACAACAGCAAAATGTTTTAAAGTACACAAGGATTACGACCCTAAAGGAGAGCAATCAGAGGCAAAAATAAGGAGAAGGACCAAAATAACTATAGATTGCAGATCAAAACCAAAGACACTCTAAAGTAAATAAAAGAGCAAAAAGATTTTTTAAAAAAGACTTGAAAACATCATGAAACAATAGGACACCATGAAAATTAATAGGCAGATTTGTAAAGAAACAGAATGTCTAGAAATGGAAATTGTAGTCATTAAAATCTCACTAGATAAGCTAAATAGGATATTATGTGTATGTGTGTGCTCAGTCCTGTTTGACTCTTTGCAACCCCGTGGACTGTAGTCCACCAGGCTCCTCTGTCCATGGGATTCTCCAGGCAAGAATACTGGAATGGGTTGCCATATCCTCCTTCAGGGGATCTTTCCAACCCACAGATCAAACTCTCATCTCTGGCATCTCCTGCATTGGCAGGTGAATTCTTTACCACTGCACCACCTTGGAATATTAGTCACATCCAAAAAGAAAATTAACAAACTGAAGGATACATTTGAGGAAATCACTTAGAATGAGGTATAGAGAGAAAGAGATGAGTGGGTCAGAAATGTAGAAGATACAATGAGAAGGCCCAATGAACATGTCTCATGGAGACAGAGAGTAAAAAATGAGAGACAGGCAACTTTCAGAACAAAGTCAGTAAAAATTTTCATAATGAAATGCCAGAGTCCAAAAGTGGAAATGCACTGATTCTCAAGCAGCAAAAACAAAAGTTAGTGTATATCTAGCTGGAGAAAAATCCAGCAATTCTAATGTTTCCCACAAAGGGAATTTCAATAAATAACAGAAAAACTGGATTCATATGTAACATATTCTCTGATCATAATGCAGTAAAATTAGAAATTAGTAACAAAACAATAGCTGCTAGGAAAATGAAAATTGCCATAGTATCAGTAAAAAGGGTCCGGATAACACAAACCATATTAAAACATGAACTGAATATTTTAAGCTATCTCATCACCTCAATACATACAAGAAAACAAAACTTTAAGGTTTTTGGTATACAAAAAATTATTTTTTACAGTTGTTTGTAATTGATTATTTACAATTCTGGCTTCATGAGCAAGTATTTTTCCTTTGCATCATGGCTATTCCTGAGACTATTTTGTTAGTCTCTGTCTGACCTTGATATTAAAGGACTGTATTTTATTGGAACTTTACAAACGTACTTTCACATACATCCTATCAGCATCTAGTCTCTGCCTCTTGGTGAGACAACTTAGAGATGTATTTGCAACGCCTTTAACTAGCACGCAAATCGCTTACCAGTATGTGAATGCACAAATACTACTGGAGTCAGAAATTTCTTGCCAAGTGATTTTACTTTCTTTGATAGCATACAGAGACCTCATCAAGTATGCCCAGTGAGTAGAGCTTTACAGAGGAAAATTACTGACATTAAGGATGGACTTGAAGACAGTATTTTTCCCCCAACAGTAAGTATTAGATACATGTTATAATCGATTTGTTGTTTAATTGACCTAATTCTGAGTAGCCTCAAAATATGGTATAATGGAGCAGAAACAGCATACATAGAAAAGCTTATTTTTCATCTAATACCTGACTGAAAATTAAATAGATTTAAGAATGTGTACCATTTGGGGGAAAAAAAATATTTAACTGACTTTTAAAACATGATCCTTTTGAATTTAAGTTCCCTTAAGACCTAAAATTCTGTTGAAGATTATGTTCATGTAATTTCTTTACTACATCACCGAGAGAGGCCTGCTTTGGGAGGTTTTTGTCTCTGAACGTGTTTCTAGTGAATTCTGCTTGCTGTTCCAGGGGGGCAGGCCACTGTGTCTTGAGAAATGTCGCATAGGCCCAGTAGCATGCCAACCCCAGATGCAGCCGAATGGCAGAGCATTTGACATAAAACTCTCTCAGTGCTTGTTTATTTATTTCTGGAGTATCCCTAAGGTGTCTGCTCTCCTTTTCATCCTTGTTGTGCTGTTTCTGCCCAGAGCCACATTGGTATGAACTCTTTCCCTCCACAGGCTTCCACTAGAAATCCAATCAGGCCAGTATTCTTAACGATTTAGTGCACCTGGTGGCTCAGAGGGTAAAGCGTCTGCCTGCAGTGCGGGAGACCTGGGTTTGATCCCTGGGTCGGAAGATCCCCTGGAGAAGGAAATGGCAACCCACTCCAGTACTCTTGCCTGGAAAATCCCATGGATGGACAAGCCTGGTAGGCTACAGTCCGTGGGGTTGCAAAGAGTCGGACCCGACTGAGCGACTTCACTTTCACTTTCTTGATGAGTTACATCCCACGCTCCCTTTCACTCCACAGCCCATCTCTTACCCCATCCCTGACCCCAGGTTCCCAGCCATCTCTCACCCCATCCCTGACCCCGGGTCCCCAGCCAACGGGAGTCCCAACTTCTCACACACTCACCAGCCCAACCTTCACTGGAACTTCGCTCTTTCCTCCAGGATTTTCTCAATTTAAACCTGTTTGCCACTTCCCTCTACTCCCGCCTATTAACCAGGGTAATTTAGTCAGCAAGCCCAAGTCCTCTAGCTTATCCAGAACCTAGTAAACTGACAGCCCTGCAGGTACAAGAATTTATCCTCAGAAAGCAAGGAGAGGTACAACCAGAAAGAATTTCGTTACGTATAAATGTTTTATTAAACTAGAGATAGGGACATTTTGCCCCCAAACCATGTTTGTCTTATGAATAAATTAAAATGCAATATAAAGTAATTTTAAAAGAAATACAGTCACCTGACAAAAGGCTTGTTATATTTCCACATTATTACTAATATACCTTAACTTAAATTTGAGTTTATTTTGGGATAGACAGACACTTCTGGATTAAAACCCCATGGATCTGGCTTTCACAAAGTCCAGACAGCACCTGACTCAGACTTCAAATGCTTTTAATTCAGTTCTCATCCAAATTAACCTCAACAAGTTCTTAGGAAATATCAGTTTAATGAATGGAAGGGTCAGTAAATGCTACAACTTCCAGATTCCTTGGGTCAAAAGTCTGCCTATCTTCTGATATATCTTTTCTTTTTTTCATTTACTTAGTCAAAGACAAAAATACACTAGTGTCCCTTGCCCAAACCAAAAAAAGAAAAACAAGGAAAATAAATATAATAAAATAAATAGAATATTATAATATTTTTTCAAATAGAGTGTGTGTGTGTGTGTGTTAGTCGCTCAGTCATGTCTGACTCTTTGTGACCTCATGGACTGTAGCCCGCCAGGCACCTCTGCCCATGGGATTCTCCAGGCACGAATACTGGAGTGGGTTGCCATTCCCTTCTCCAGGGGATCTTCCTGATGCAAGGATAGAACCTAGGTCTCCCTCATTGAAGGCGGATTCTTTACCATCTGAGCCACCAGGGAAGCCAGCTAGGGTAAAATAAATAGGAAATGAAATAATATTTTAAATAACCCTTACTTCATTCATATTTAAAAGTAAACTAAAAATGCTTACTTTCCAACATATTTTAATCATCAGATTTTACTTTAGTCACTTCATTACAACGCCTGCAAGTTTATATAGACTCTGTGGTGGTGGTTTAGTCGCTAAGTCATGTCGTACTCTTGCAACCCCATGAACTGTAGTCCGCCAGGCTCCTCTGTCCGTGGGATTCTCCAGGCAAGAATACTGGAGTGGGTTGCCATTTCCTTCTCCAGGGAATCTTCCTGACTCAGGAGTCGAATCCATGTCTCCTGCATCGCAAGCAGATTCTTTACTGCTGAGACACCAGGGAAGCCCTATAGACTCTGTACTCCAAGGGATAATTCATTTCTTAAGATTATTCAATTGATTAAAAAAATAAACCATCAGAAATAATCTGAACCTGAAACCATGTTTTGTAAACACAAGTAAACAGTTACTTCCACATAAAATTCTAGAATTGTTAAGTTCATAGAATTTTAGAGTTTAAAGCATGGAATAATATGATTCTTAGAGATTTAGAAAAATTAAAGAATTTCATTTTTCATAAACCCACCTTTTGCATTTAGGTTACTTCATCCAGCATCAATGTTCTAATTTTCCAGCAATAACAGTTTGATGAGTATTAGTTAAATCAAGTGGGTTAAAACACTGTTACTGATAACCATATGCCCAGTGATTTGAGCCTTAAACAATGATAAAATTGTGTACGAAATCTAACAATGATTAACTTTTAAATCAAGTCTATTTCCCTCAAAATATATAAAATTTCAGAAGATGTGTGAGATAATTTGGGAGAGTATGGATTAAAAAGAGGGAGTCTGAAATATGTCCCCCAAAGAGAGAATTACAAGTGATAAAGAAAAAATTTGGCAAAGTAATAAAGGAGAAAGTTCTGAGTGAGGCTTGAAATCCTCATGAATGTTCTATGCTTTATACTCTTAATTTATTTTTTCTTAAAGATTTCATAAGAATGAAGATGGTGATCATTATTCTTTGGTTTGTCATTGTTCTTTCCTAATAGATTTCATAAGAATGAAGATGGTGATCATTATTCTTTGGTTTGTCATTGTTCTTTCCTAATTTTTTCCTTCTTTCTGAAACATAAATCTATCCTTGAGATAAGGACGGTGTATTAAAGTTACATCAAACAACTATCTTAAAATTAAATCAAATAGAGGAATGCATTTTTGGGGGGAAATTGATTAAATCAAGGTTCCCTAGTGAGAGATAAAAATAGAAATGATTTTAAATCAAATTCACTCTGGATAAGGGATCTACTGGTAAGATTAGAAATATCCTTTTAAAGCAAAATGTTTATTACACATTCTTGGAAAAACATTTTCAATACATATGACAAGGTGTTAATTTCTTTAATATCCATATATACTTACATGTCAATAAAAAGGTAAACAACTTTAAAACAATAGTTTTCCATGTTTGCAGGGAAAAAACTGGTAAGCAAATAAAAGTTCAAGTTCAGTTACAGTTGAAGAAATGACAATTTCTAAAATTGAAAGTGAATTTTCTTCTTTCATATTGCCAGGGATGAAAATATTTGTTGTGGGTGTGGAATTCTGCAGTCTCAGATTCATCAGTAGGAGTGTAAACTGATACAACCTTTTTAGAGCTCAATTTGGCAGGATGTGTTAAATTTTAACATAGGAATTTTGTTTTTAAATTTAAATAACATATCCTTTGATCTTACGATTCCATTTAGAAATTTTCCTTATAGATTTTTTTACACACATGAACAAGAGTAATCATTGCCATATATTTGTAAATAATTTAAAAAAAAAGAACCCAGCTGAATATCCATGAATGAGGATCTGGTTCTCTTAAAGATTATGGCACATCTGTGCTTATATGCAGATGTTTAAAGGAAGGAAATAGAGCTATATATGCTACTAGAAAGAAGTCCAAGATAAAATGTTTCATGTAAAAAAAAAGCAAGTTGGAGAACATATATTCTAATCCCATTTGTCTGAATAAATATTTTATGAATATTCTCTGGAAAAAAAAAAAAAAACATTGCAAGTGGGATGGTTAGAAGCCCTTTGCTTTGTACATTATTCTGTCCTGCACCACGTCCTTTATTTTCTCTCTCTTTCATTTTCTTGGTGTTCTGTTTTATTTCTTTGTTTGCTTGGTTGTTGCAATGAGCATCTATTTTTTTATAAAAATGTAATAGCTAATGGTGAAAGTCATTTTTACCTATCGTAACTATTTTGTTTCAATGTCCCTAAACTGGCTGGGAGCCACAACATCTGGACTTTTTCCAACAACAGGAACAAGACTAGGAATATTGTCAGTTCCTATTTCTCTTGTCCCCCTCATAACATCCCTGGTGGACTCTTCTTTAATTGTTGCCTATAGAGAAAAAGATGCCTCTGAGGCCAGAAGATGCTTAGGAACTTGTGTACACCAGGTCAGAGGGGAAAGTGGGCTTTAAAACCAGAGTAAAGAGTGCTTTGGCAAAGAACATACACTTATGTATGGCCCCTTTTCACCTCCTCTCATATTGTCTCACATACCAGCCACTAAATATGAGTAAGCGAAAATGGAGAGGAATTAAAGGCACAAAATGAAGCTAATATTTGGAAGCTATCTTTGATAGGATAGATTCAATTCCAAATAACTCTTCCAATTCTAAATAGCAGCACCAACAAGAACCAGGATTGCTTCACATCATGTAGACATCAGTTATGCGTGGAGAGAAAAATAAAATATTCGTGCTGCAGGAAAGTGACTCTTACAGACTGAAAAGCAACTGTGATTCACTTACAAATGCTTATTTCAGTGAGATATTCTGCCATTGGACTCAATGCACTGGGGAGAAAAAATAAAGGAGAGAAACAGGTAGTCCTAATCGCTGTTTTTATTTTTTTTTCTAATAGTTCTTTCTTATTTTCTAATAAAAATTGTTCTTATTTTCTAATAGCTGTTTTTATTTCTCTTATTTTCTTATTTTATCAAATTCTCTTGCAAACGCCTTTGTAGGTAAAAGTGTATTTCAGGAGACAGTACCTTGGTTGAAGCTGCTTTTCAATAAAGAGGAGGATGGATTAATCTGTCCTCTTTCTAATTGCTTTGTGAAGCCTTCCCTTCTCCCTAATCTCACTGTAGTTTCTCAAGAAATGAGGCACTTACATATCCCAAGGGGTTAAATGGAGATTTCTGCTGCAGAGGGTAAAGTAGGGAGTTTGCTGCATTAATCATTGAATAACATCAATCAAGCATCCGCTTGGGCAGTTAAATTTCTGTTGAACAAAGTACAGAAGTACCTGGGGAATGTCTCCCTCTTTGTAAGTGGTGTCATTAGACATCTGTCATGAAGGCCTTGTAAAAATAGATTTGGGGATGCAAACAAAGTCATTTCAATGCTAACACAATTGTAGGCACATCCTGAGTAATATTCTATAAAAATCATTGAATTAATAAATAAAACTGTAAAATAAATTATTGTACCAATTTCCTAAGGAAATTCTTAATTACGTTCTTACTCCAAATATGTGTGCTCATTGCAACAAGAATTATCTTCCTTAAGCACTATTTTGATCTTTCAGACTCATTTTAAGTAACTAACAGGTCCAAATTTTTGCTCTCATAAAACCCATACTGCTGGTCCATGTTGAAATGTTTTTTGACAATTGGTTATCATCTCCCTAAATCCCCTTTTTAAAAATCGTTGTATATTTATGTTATCTTTGCTAGCCTAGAACACATGTAAATCTGCCTCATTACTTGCTTCCTCCAGTCCAAATGCTCCTTTTGCCATCTGCAGTGCCTTTTACCCTCCCCTTCACCATTCCAGATCAATCCTCTTATTGACACTTGTATTGCGGCCAGATTTGCAGGGTTTAAGTACAGAGCAGTGTATGTACAATAATAAAGTTACAGAGAATTTCATTTCTGTTCTACACAGCTTCATGTCAGCTCAGGCATGAGCATGTCAGAGGCAAACGCTGCTTTCATGACTTTCTTAATTCTTCTCAAAACGTTTAACCTATGCAAGAGGCCTGTTAGCCAACTTAATGTCAAGGATCTGATAACATCTCAGAAAAAGGTCAAAATGACTTCATATGAAAATAAAAAGAAATGATGTATTGATGCTACTGCTAAGTCACTTCAGTCATGTCCGACTCTGTGCGACCCCATAGACAGCAGCCCACCAGGCTTCCCCATCCCTGGGATTCTCCAGGCAAGAACACTGGAGTGGGTTGCCATTTCCTTCTCCAATGCATGAAAGTGAAAAGTGAAAGTGAAGTCGTTCAGTCGTGTCCTACTCTGTGTGTCAAATATTTACAAATCCACCTAAAATTCTAATGAAGTTCCAATTTAAGTGCCAACTGTGGGATTCCCCTAGTGATGTAGTGGCTAAGTCTCCATGCTCCCACTGCAGGAGGCCCGGGTTCAAGTCCTGCAGGGAACTAGATCCCACAACTAAAGGATCTTGCATGCTGCCATGAAGACTGAAGATCCCATATGTTTCAACTGTGTCCCAGTTGCAGTAGATCTATGGGTTTTTTTGTTTTGTTTTGTTGGAATATATTTTTTAAAGCACAATTCACTATGAGAAAATTTTTAAAAAACTGTTAGGAAGAATACAGCACATCAGTTATTATGCAAATACATAAAAGCTAGAATAATTAGGGCTATGGCACTGGTGGAGGAATAGATACGTAGATCAAATAGAACACAACTGGGATTTTAAGATGATTCATGTACATACAGGGAAGTTAATTTTTCCTGGAGATAACATCTTGTATCAGGGGATAAAGGATGACTTATTCCACATATGTTGAAATATCTGGTTAAACTCTTGGAAGAGTAAAAATTTAGATCTCTTCCTTAGAACAAAATAAATACCAGATGGATTAACAGTTTCAAAGTAAGTCAAAGAAAACCAAAACAACACACAAAAGTATTAGTGGATATTGTAGGCAAATACTTCTAAACTTGTAAGAAAACAGAACTTTCTGAAAAAATGATACCAAAGAAAAAATCAAAAGAGAAAATCCTGATAAAGTTTTAAAATTCTGCATAAAAACACCATAAACAATGTTTATCAATAATGAACTGCCTGAAAAAAATATTAAAGCTATGTAAATCAGACAAAGGGTTAAATACTCTCTCTCTCTCTCTCTCTCTCTCTCTCTCTCTCTATATATATATATATATATATATGTATATAGTCTTTTAAAATCAATGTGAAAAAGACTACCTTGATAGAAAAAAAGATCAAGGAACTTAAAAATAGTAACATATAAAAGAAAAAACACAAATAGCAAACAAATTTTTAAAAATCTCTAACCCATCCTAGAAATAAAAAAATACCATCATATTCTTGGCCTATCTTATTGGCGAGGATTGGAAAGAATGATACTTAATGTTGGAATGGGTATGGAATAACGGAGCACTTTTATACCTGGTTAGTGGAAGAGTAAAGCTGTACAATCTTACGGAGTAAAATTTGGTGCTATTTCTCAAAAGCCTTTAAAAGAATATATCACATGACTTACACATTCCAGTAGAAGAAATGGGGAAATACATGCATAAAAGGATGCTTATAGCAGCTGATCATTATAGCAAAATACATAGGAAAACATGTTATTCAGAAAAATTCCAAATAGTAGTAGCTTAAATAAGGTAGAAGTGTGTTTCCCTGCCCTGTAAATAAAGTCCTGAGATAAGCAATCCATGATCAACAATGACCCAGTTTCTGTCTATCTTGTGTCTACAGTTTTTTCTCTATGAGGATTCTACCTTGAGGTCTAAGATAGTTATTTGATTTCCAAGCATCTCATCCATATACATCAGAAATCATATCTGAAGATACACTAGGAAAAAATAAGAGCAGAAAAGACACAGGTCTCCTCTTCAAGAACATTTCCTGGCAGTTGAACGGACACGCCACTTCCATTTGGTCACACACAAATTGCAAAGGAAACTGGGACATAAGCCTTTATTCCAAACAGTACCTTCCAGCTAAAAAACTAGAAGTTTTGTTGCTAAGGAAGAAGGGAAGAAAAGATGTTAGGAGATAACCTGCAGTCTCTGCCAAAGAGCCAGAGTGCTGACTCACAAATGGTTCAACAACAAATAAAGCATGGTACATTCAGACAATGGATTATTTATCTGTTTATCTCGTACTTATCTATCTAGTCATATATGTTTTCAGTGTTAAAGTGCTTTTGGTTTCTAAAATATTAGAGTATTTAAATTACCTTATTGTTTTTTTAGCTTCTGACCATATTGCATTGTGATATGAAATGTGCTCTGTTGTGAAATGAATCCTTTGGTATTTGTGTGACTGGACTGTGGTCACTCTCTGCTAATTACCTGTTTTCTTTCATTATTGGGAGCAAGATTCTGTATATGTCCATTATAACAAGCATATTGTGTTGTTCAAGACATTTTATACTTCCCAATTATTAGTGGACTCTCTATATCAGTTTCTGAGATGTGTGTTAAAAAATACCCACCATGATGGTGGAATTTAAGTTATTTTAATATGTAATGTTATTTGTCTTTACATATTTTTGAGGCTAGGGTTTGGGGTGCATGCAGGTTCAGGATTATATTCTCTTGGTAATTGCTTTTTTATGATTATGATTTTTTTCACCTAATATTGTTGCCTTAAATTCTGTTTCATCTAATTAACATTGCTTTCCTCCCTTTATTTGTTTACTATTTACACAGAATATTTTCCCCATAATTTTATTTCATACTTTGAGGGTCATTGTCTTTCATGCTTGCAAAAGACATACATATAGTATTGTATTTCACTTCAGATCAGTTCAGTTCAGTTGATCAGTCGTGTCTGACTCTTTGTGACCCCATGGGCTGCAGCACACCAGGCTTCCCTGTCCATCACCAATTCCCAGAGCTTGCTCAAACTCATGTTCTTTGAGTCGACAATGCCATCCAACCATCTCATCCTCTGTTGTCCCCTTCTCCTCCTGCCTTCATCTTTCCCAGCATCAGGGTCTTTTCCAATGAGTCAGTTCTTCCCATCAGGTGGCCAAAGTATTGGAGTTTCAGCTTCAGCCAATT
>NW_011494720.1:6228638-6228954 GCF_000754665.1 Bison bison bison
CCACTATGAGGTACCATTTCACACCAGTCAGAATGGCTGCCGATCCAAAAGTCTACAAATAATAAATGCTGGAGAGGGTGTGGAGAAAAGGGAACCCTTTTACACTGTTTGGTGGGAATTGCAAACTAGTACAGCCACGTATGGAGAACAGGTGTGGACGATTCCTTAAAAAACTGGAAATAGAACTGCCTTATGATCCAGCAATCCCACTGCTGGGCATACACACTGAGGAAACCAGAAGGGAAAGAGACACGTGTACCCCAATGTTCATCGCAGACACTGTTTATAAATAGCCAAGACATGGAAGTCAACCTAG
>NW_011494720.1:6229054-6231267 GCF_000754665.1 Bison bison bison
TGCCTTCATCTTTCCCAGCATCAGGGTCTTTTCCAATGAGTCAGTTCTTCCCATCAGGTGGCCAAAGTATTGGAGTTTCAGCTTCAGCCAATTCATATAATTCCTGCTTTTTAACAGATGAAGTTAATGTTTACATTTTTAGTATTGCTGTAGTTGGATTTATTTATACCATCTTATTTTGTGTTTTCTATTTACCATATTTTTATACTATTTGATTTTTTCCCTCATTTCCTATTGAATTGATTGAGTTCGTTCCCTTTTCCCCCCTCCAGTGTTTTGGAAGATATATATTCTATTTCTTTCAGAGGTTACCCTTGAATTTTGAATATGCTGCACTTGACTTAAAGGCCAAAGTTAATCAATAGCTCTGATCTCTCTTCTCCTATATTATTGCTGTTTAGCTTATTAGTTTCACCTGTTTTAAAAATCTCTCCAAATTAGCCATTATTATTAAGGTTGTAGGGTATACCATACATGTGCTATACTCAGCTATGGCCGACTCTTTGTGACCCTGTCGACTGTAAACCCCCGGCTCCTTCTGTCCATAGGATTTTTCAGCAGGAATACTGGAGCAGGTTGCCACTTCCTTCTCTAGGGAATCTTCCCAACCCAGGAATGGAACCTGCCTTTTCCTGCATCTCCTGCACTGCAGGTGGATTCTTTACCGCTGAGCCATCAGGGAAGGCCCATCCCATACGTTGTACTTCTCTGGAATTCAGAATCAATTTGGAGAAAGAAGGGAGGGGAGAGGTAGGAGTAACAGATAGAAAATCAAGATACAATATTGGCTTTATTTGAGATAAAGCTGATAGGAGAAAGTGGTTTTAGATCAGTGGCCAGATGGGCTTGCTGATACTTTACTCCTGAAATAGATGGACTGAGCCCCTGATGGCGCGGTGCAACACCAGAAGGTTTCTCTAATAAGGCTGGTCGCTCACCACCTGGACACAGGCGGACTAGAGCTTTCCTTCAGTCGGGCAGGCAGTTCTGAAGGAGAGAACAGCAGGGGGGTGAGGCAAGCATCTTACTTGGATCTTCCTCCTCAAGCATCCAATCCCCCTGCCTTCCAAGAGACATGGTTAAGGCAGAAGAGAGAAGTTGAGAGTGTTCTTATATTATTCCTTATGGAGACTGGGGTGGAACTGTTCTCTTGTCTGTAAGACAAGAGTAAGTGGGAAGTAATTGTCCTTGTCAATAGTGTTTGCTGTAGTCCCCACTTAAGGCCGATTTACCCTGAAGCTAGGGGTTGTGCTTCAGGGCCCTTAATGTGATAGCCCCTCTGGAGGCCCTGGTACCAGAAAGAAGCAGCAACTCCAAGAAATTTGGCGGAATGTAGTCCTGACAGCCTGGAGGTCATTCTTTCCTGGGGGGTGGTCTTGGAACTGCAGGAGATGGGGCAGGCGATGGGCACGTCTCCAGTGACAATCTACAATCGATGGGCCCTGTGAAGCGTCAGCATCTCCCCAAGGAGAAGAATCCAACTGAGACACTGCTCCACTCTCAGCTTGAGGGCCATGTGACTTGGCTTTGTGGTCACCTTGGCACACCCCACTGCTGAGAACTGCCCTGCCAAGGTAGCGGGTAGGAGAGATACTGGGCGTGGTGAAACCCAGCCAACTTTGGTCAGCCTGCTGTGACCTAGGATGAAAGGACTGGACTTAACTGATACTCCCCGACCACCAATAATGAGGCTAAAGTAAACTTTCCTAAACTATGACTGATGAAAAAAAAAAAAAAAGAACACATTTTGACTATGTTAGAAGATTGGTTTATCTTTCTACTTTATATAAGTGATATTTAAAAGTAATTATCTGCAAATAGTGAGAGTTTTACTTCTTCTTTTCCAATTTGGATTCCTTTTATTTCTTTTTCTGCTCTGATTGCTGTGGCCAAAACTTCTAAAACTATGTTGAATAGTAATGGTGAAAGTGGGCACCCTTGTCTTGTTCCTGATTTTAGAGGAAATGCTTTCAATTTTTCACCATTGAGGATAATGTTTGCTGTGGGTTTGTCATATATAGCTTTTATTATGTTGAGGTATGTTCCTTCTATTCCTGCTTTCTGGAGAGTTTTTATCATAAATGGATGTTGAATTTTGTCAAAGGCTTTCTCTGCATCTATTGAGATAATCATATGGTTTTTATTTTTCAATTTGTTAATGTGGTGTATTACATTGATTGATTTGCGGATATTGAAGAATCCTTGCATCCATA
>NW_011494720.1:6231367-6243258 GCF_000754665.1 Bison bison bison
CCTGTAGTTTTCTTTTTTTGTGGGATCTTTGTCAGGTTTTGGTATTAGGGTGATAGTGGCCTCATAGAATGAGTTTGGAAGTTTACCTTCCTCTCCGACATACATCACAGCAGGATCCTCTATGACCCACCTCCCAGAATATTGGAAATAAAAGCAAAAATAAACAAATGGGACCTAATTAACCTTAAAAGCTTCTGCACATCAAAGGAAACTATTAGCAAGGTGAAAAGACAGCCTTCAGAATGGGAGAAAATAATAGCAAATGAAGCAACCGACAAACAACTAATCTCAAAAATATACAAGCAACTCCTACAGCTCAACTCCAGAAAAATAAACGACCCAATCAAAAAATGGGCCAAAGAACTAAATAGACATTTCTCCAAAAAAGACATACAGATGGCTAACAAACACATGAAAAGATGCTCAACATCACTCATTATCAGAGAAATGCAAATCAAAACCACTATGAGGTACCATTTCACACCAGTCAGAATGGCTGCGATCCAAAAGTCTACAAATAATAAATGCTGGAGAGGGTGTGGAGAAAAGGGAACCCTTTTACACTGTTGGTGGGAATGCAAACTAGTACAGCCACTATGGAGAACAGTGTGGAGATTCCTTAAAAAACTGGAAATAGAACTGCCTTATGATCCAGCAATCCCACTGCTGGGCATACACACTGAGGAAACCAGAAGGGAAAGAGACACGTGTACCCCAATGTTCATCGCAGCACTGTTTATAATAGCCAAGACATGGAAGCAACCTAGATGTCCATCAGCAGATGAATGGATAAGAAAGCTGTGGTACATATACACAATGGAGTATTACTCAGCCATTAAAAAGAATACATTTGAATCAGTTCTGATGAGGTGGATAAAACTGGAGCCTATTATACAGAGTGAAGTAAGCCAGAAGGAAAAACATAAATACAGTATACTAACGCATATATATGGAATTTAGAAAGATGGTAACAATAACCCGGTGTACGAGACAGCAAAAGAGACACTGATGTATTGAACAGTCTTATGGACTCTGTGGGAGAGGGAGAGGGTGGGAAGATTTGGGAGAATGGCAATGAAACATGTAAAATATCATGTAGGAAACGAGTTGCCAGTCCAGGTTCGATGCATGACGCTGGATGCTTGGGGCTGGTGTACTGGGACGGCCCAGAGGGATGGTATGGGGAGGGAGGAGGGAGGAGGGTTCGGGATGGGGAACACATGTATACCTGTGGCGGATTCATTTTGATATTTGGCAAAACTAATACAATTATGTAAAGTTTAAAAATAAAATAAAATAAAAAAAAAAAATAAATAAATACTTTTAATGTAAAAAATAAATAAATAAATAAATAAATAAATGTAGCCAAGGGAAAAAAAAAAAAAAAAAAAAAAAATAAAAGTAATTATCACATTAAGAGGTGGGCAAAGAGTATGCAAGGCTTGGAGGCTCAGTGGTAAAGAATTCACCTGCCAATTCAGAAGACTTGGGTTTGATCCCTGGGTTGGGAAGATCCCCTGGAGAAGGAAATGGCACTCCACTCCAGTATTCTTGGCTGGAAAATCCGATGGACTGAGGAACCTGGGGGTCTCCAGTCCATAGGGTCACAAAGAGTTGAACACAACTGAGCAACTAAACAATAGAAGAGTATGTAGCCAAGAAACAGAAACCAATTTTCACTTCCATAAAGGAAATAAAATTATGATGAAAATAACTAAAGATTATATTACATTCCTGGATATTGTGAGGTTTTGTGGCATTTAGCGACAGTTTAGATTTTTATCTGTTGTGATTTATATTTTCATTCTAAGGTAATATAAACGTTTGCACCAAATTTTCTATTCATACTTTGAAATTCTTTTCTTAAAAATCCCAGAAAATGTGGATTCACCCCTGTTTTTTCCAGTTTTCACTTTTTTTTTTCCTTTGGACTAAGCAACTTTTCAAGAGCCTGTTCTTAATTCAACCTCTTAATTCCAGATATTCACCTTGGGTAGACCCAAAGTCATGTCTCTTGTTTCTGTGTAAGGTTTATTATACTCTATTTCTGTCTAAGGTTTATACCCTATTTCTCCATGGGCTTCCCAGGTGGCGCTAGTGGAAAATGTAGGAGACATAAGAGATGCAGGTTTGATCCCTGGGTTGGGAAGATCCAGGACATGGAGGAAGGCATGGAAACCCACTCCAATATTCTTGCCTGGAGAATGCCATGGACAGAGAAGCCCAGCAGGCTACAGTCTATGGGTCACACAGACTCGGACACGACTGAAGGGAGTCAGCATGCATGCATGACCATGACCCCATTCTCTAAGTGCTGGTTTTATCAGGCTAGCCTTACAGCTCGAGCTACCAGAGGATTTCTATTTCTTCCTTCCTAGCTCAATTGTCTGCTTACTTAGAAACACAATTATCAGTAATTTATTTTATTGATTATAGTGGTGGTGCTTTAGTCACCAAGTCGTGTCTGACTCTTGAGACTCCGTCCATGGTATTTTCCAGGCAAGAATACTGGAGTGGGTTGCCATTCCTTCTCCAGGGGATTTTCCCCACCCAGGGATCAAACCCACAGACCCATGTCTCCTGCATTGCAGGCAGATTCTTTACTGCTGAGACATGAGGGAAGCCCTTTATTGATTATATTTTACTCCCCAAAGCTATGTGTTTATTATGAGTGTGTCTGTATCTGTCCCTCATGTTGCTGAACCAGTAGTAACAAAAAAAAGTCTTGATTTACACCCAAATTTACATCATATTTAAATAAATAGTCCCCATTGAGTGGGATTACAGGTGCTTTGGATTTTCTATTAAAACTTTATTTTATTGTTCACACTTTATACAGTGACTATGAAACACATTAGTTGAAAATATTATTAAATTTTTTTTCAATTTTGAAAAGAAAGTTTAATGAAAACTAGATTAGGATATCATATTACCATATAGTTCAGAAATTATTTTACCCAACTGTCTGTGTGAATCAGGGAGAGAAATCAAACAAAGTTTTAAAATTATTTTACACTTGACTTTAAAGTGCATTACAATTGGTTACAAACGTCACCAGTTCAGACTAAATGAGGAAGATGAATCTAAGTTAGTCTAAAGTCTGAATATTTTTAATGTTTTTAAAATTTCTTCAAGTAAATGCAATAAATGGAACAAGAAATGGAGTCCATTAAGCAAGGTTCTATGTTCTACAATAAAAAATATTGTTTTATGTTTCTAAATAGATAAATATTCTGCACTCCCATTTCTACTCCTCAGTCCTTGTATTTACTAGTCGTTACCATTAAGTTCAAGCAAGCCTCCTTGAGACGGTTGGACAGATAACCTTAAAAACTATGCATTTATTTGTCTGGCTGTGTCAGGTCTTAGTTGCAGCGTGTGGGATCTTCAATCTTCATGGCAGCATTTGGGATTTTTAGTCGTGCTAATGCGGGACCTTCACTTTGCAGTATGCAAACTCTTATTTGTGGCGGGTGGGATCTAGTTCCCTGTTGTTCAGTTACTCAGTTGTGTCCAACTCTTTGCAACCCCATGGACTGCAGCACACCAGGTTCCCTGTCCTTCACCATCTCCCAGAGCTTGCTCAAACTCATGTCCATTGAGTCAGTGATGCTGTCCAACCATCTCATCCTCTGTCGCCCCCTTCTCCTCCCACCTTCAATCTTTCTCAGCATTAGGGTCTTTTCAAATGAGTCAGTTCTTCCCATCCAGAGGCCAAAGTATTGGAGTTTCAGCTTCAGCATCAGTCCTTCCAATGAATATTCAGGACTGATTTCCTTTATGATGGACTGGTTTGATCTCCTTGCAGTCCAAGGGACTCTCAAGAGTCTTCTCCAACACCACAGTTCAAAAGCATCAATTCTTTGGTGCTCAGCTTTCTTTATGGTCCAACTCTCACATCCATACATGACTACTGGAAAAACCATAGCTTTGACCAGATGGACCTTTGTCAGCAAAGTAATGTCTCTGCTTTTTAATATGCTGTCTAGAACTGTGGTGTTAGATAAGACTCTTGAGAGTCCCTTGGACTGCAAGGAGATCCAACCAGTCCATTCTAAAGGAGATAAATCCTGGGTGTTCCTTGGAAGGAATGATGCTAAAGCTGAAACTCCAGTACTTTGGCCACCTCATGCAAAGAGTTGACTCATTGGAAAAGACTCTGATGCTGGGAGGGATTGGGGGCAGGAGGAGAAGGGGACAACAGAGGATGAGATGGCTGGATGGCATCACCGACTCGATGGATGTGAGTTTGAGTGAACTCCGGGAGCTGGTGATGAACAGGGAGGCCTGGCGTGCTGCGATTCATGGGGTCGCAAAGAATCGGACACGACTGAGCGACTGAACTGAACTGAACTGAGGTTTGTCATAGGTTTTCTTCCAAGGAGCAAGCGTCTTTTAATGTCATGGCTACAGTCACCATCTGCAGTAATTTTGGAGCTGAAGAAAATAAAATCTCTCACTGTTTCCACATCTATTTGCCATGAAGTGATGAGACCGGATGCCATGATCTTCATTTTTTTAATGTTGAGTTTTAAGCCAGATTTTTCACTCTCCTCTTTCACTTTCATTGAGGCTCTTTAGTTCCTCTTAGCTTTCTACCATAAGGGCGGTGTCATCTGCATATCTGAGGTTATTGATATTTCTCCCAGCAATCTTTATTCTGGCTTGTGCTTCATCCAACCCAGCATTTCACATGATGTACTCTGCATATAAGTTAAATAAGCAGGGTGACAATATACAGCCTTGATATACTCCTTTCCCAGTTTTGAACCAGTCCATTGTTCTGTGTCCGGTTCTAACTGTTGCTTCTTGATCTGCATATAGGTTTCTCAGGAGGCAGGTAAGGTGGTCTGGTATTCCCATTTCTTGAAGCATTTTCCACACTTTGTTGTGATCCACACAGTCAAAGGCTTTAGCATAGTCAATGAAGCAGAAGTAGATGTTTTTCTGGAATTCTCTTGCTTTTTCTATGATCCAACAGATGTTGACAATTTGAGCTCTGGTTCCTCTGCCTTTTGTAAATTCACCTTGAACCTCTGGAACTTCTCCATTCGTGTATGTTTGAACCCTATTTTGGAGCATTTTGCTAGCATTATTTTGCTAGCATGTGAAATGAGTGCAATTGTGTGGTAGTTTGAACATTCTTTGGCATTGCCTTTCTTTAGGGTTGGAACAAAAACTGACCTTTTCCAGTCCTGTGGCCACCGCTGAGTTTTCCAAGTTTGCTGGCATTTGAGTTGCAGCACATTCACAGCATCATCTTTTAGGATTTGAAATAGCTCTTCTGGAGTTCCATCACCTCCACAAGCTTTGTTTGTAGTGATGCGTCCTAAGGCCCACTTGACTTCACACTCCAGGATGTCTGGCTCTAGGTGAGTGACCACACCATACTGCCCATTCCAAATTATTGGTGGTCCCAAGTTAGAAGAAGTAAGGAAAATGGTGCCTGTGTTACGGGTTAGGTGTGCATGAACTAGCCACAGGAGGCCAGAACAGCTTGGCAGGGTCCAACCCTGGAATATGACTCATATATTAAGTTGAACGGAAATGACAGAACCAAATTCAGCCCAGGAAACTGGGAGAGGTGCAGCAGTTCAGGCTTCTCCTAATTTCAGAGAGCATAGCCACTGGCCACAGGACTTCCCTAACTAGCTAAAACCAGCTGAAGATGCCTCCCGTTTAGAGTCACACTTATTTTGTGTCCATTCCCAGATTCTTCATTTACTGGTTTCATGAGGTTAAGTTATTTCAGTTCACCTTTTTTCATGATTCTTATCCCTATACCTGCGTTTCCCTGGTGGCTCAACTGGTAAAGAACCTGCCCTCTAATGCAGAAGATGCAAGAAACGTGGGTTTGATCCCTGGGTCAGGAAGATCACCTGGAGAAGGAAATGGCAACCCACTCCGGTAATTCTTGCCTGGAAAATTCCATGGACAGAGGAACCTAGTGGGCTACAGTCCATGGAGTTGCAAAAAGTCAGACATGACTGAGCACTCACTCAGGCACACACATCCCTATACCTGCCTCCTAGGATCTTCATGAAGATCAAATGAGACGATGCATGTGGAGACCTTGGCCCCACGCCCTGTCCCCATCCCACAGCAAACACTCATCATCATTGTACAGTTACTCTAGTAAGTAACTGTAAGCAGTAGGTAAGCAGTAGGCATCAGGGAGTGTTCAGTAAGGAGGAAGGTGATGTTTGGCAATCCAGGCAGTCAGGCAGCATCAGATACAGCTGTCAACAGATACCAAGGCCACAGCCATGAGCCAAGAGTGGACGGACCAGACTCCAGTGCCAAGGGAGGATGGGAAGTTAAACTGCTGTAGTGTAAGAGCAAGGCAGTACTCCCAGCTCAGGATAGAATAACAAGCAGGATTCAATGACTGGGACCCAAGCCCAGGAAACAAGACAAGGATGTGTAACCAGCAAACCTCGTGGAGAAAATGAAGACTGACCTCGGCTACAAGCCACAGCATAGCCCTGGGCCACCAGCAGTAAAGCGGAGTGGATGTCCAGTGTAAAACTTCTGGCCATAGCTTTTGAAATCTGCCATATGCCTCACCCCACTCCAGTTAATTCATGACTGGTCCTTGAGCCAGAAAGGGCTCTACCTGCTGGAGAAGATTAATGGATTTTTTTTCAGCTTTAGTTTGATTTATTTTTGAACATGTATGATTCAGAAGTGAAAGCTATACAGAAAGGTACACAAGGGAAGTCTCGCTTACAGTGTCCTCTCCACTCTCCTCTCCTCCACTTCCTACAGATAACCACCCACTGCAGAGAGTTATCCTTTCTGTGTTTCTTTTTATAAATACAAACATATATGTGTACATATTCTTTCCCCCCTTACCTCTTATACAAAAGGTAGCACGCCATATATACCTTCAGTTTTTTACTTAGCAAAACACCTTGTAGACTTCTCCACACTGGAAGATGGAAATCTTTGTTCTGTTTCATGGCTGCATAGAACTCCACCATATGGATACATCACAGTTTTAAATTATTTATTCATTTATTTGGCTGCCCCTGGTCTTAGTTGCTCCACGTGGGATCTTCGGTCTTCACTGTGACGTGTGAGATTGTTATCGGCATGCCAATTCTTAGTTGCAGCCTGTGGGATCTAGTTCCCTGATCAGGGATTGAACCCGGGCCCCCCACATTGAGAGCATGGAGTCTTTAGCCATTGGATCACCAGGGAAGTCCCACACCACAGTCATTTTGAACAAATTTCCTATTATTGCTGAGCACTTGGGTTGTTTCTCATCTTTTGCTATTAGAAACAACGGCACAAAGCATGATCCTGGCTAGATACTATTTTGTACTTCTAGAAGGTATCAGTAGGAGAGATGCTTAGAAGGGCAGTGGCTGGTCAGAGGTAAGCTCATTGAAAATTCTGCTCATTATTACCAAACATTTCAAAAGGAACTGTTCCATTTATACTAGCAGTATATGAGAGTTCCTGTTCCTCCACAGCCTCACCAACAATCAGGTCAAACTTTTCAGTTATCACCAAGCTGGTGGGAAGGTTATAATTCTGGAGTCTAATGAAAGGTGACGGAGAAGGCAATGGCACCCCACTCCAGTACTCTTGCCTGGAAAATCCCATGGATGGAGGAGCCTGGAGGGCTGCAGTCCATGGGGTTGCTAGAGTCGGACACGACTGAGCGACTTCACTTTCACTTTTCACTTTCATGCATTGGAGAAGGAAATGGCAACCCACTCCAGTGTTCTTGCCTGGAGAATCCCAGGGACGGGGAAGCCTAGTGGGCTGCCGTCTATGGGGTCGCACAGAGTCGGACACGACTGAAGTGATTTAGCAGCAGCAGCAGCAGCAGCAGCAGCAGCAACGAAAGGTGAACTATACTTTCATAAAAGCCACAGTAAGTAATGTTTTATTATTTAGAGTGGTCCTTCTTTCCTTCTTTTCTTTCTTCCTTTAAATGCCATCAATCCAACTATTTTGTGGTTAGTTATGTGGGTTTAGTTATATATCCAAAAACCTAAGGCGTTCTGGCTATGGTGAATTAGACTGGCTTGTGTAGGTAAGAAAGATGAAGAACTGAAAGTTCTGACTGATGGCTGGGTTCTGGACTTCTCCTCCCCTGGGGCCATCTTGGCTCCTAGCCACCCTCTAGCCTCTGCACCAATACATGCTGGGTCTCCTCCACACTGGGCTGACCTCCAGTGTCTGAGCAACATCTCCATGTTCATTCTCTAACCGCCGGTAGCCCTCTGGCTGCCGCCTTCCCTGTGGCACGTGGGATGCGGTGGGAAGAGTTTTGGAAGACATGCATGTTAGTACAATAATTAGCAGACTAAGAACAAAATCACCTTGAGAGTTGTCACACAGAGGCCCCAGCCAGGGTGACAAGTTTGTGGAAGAGCACATGTTATTTCCATTAAGTTTGATTTTCAATGAATGGGGTCTAGAAGGATACATCTTCTTCTACCTTATATTTTTCTCATTTGGACTCTAATCATCGAACATGGTTTTGAGTAAACTCCAGGAGCAGGCCTAAGGGTTTTTATGGACAAAGGGGAGGCTCTTGGTACTCAGGACTGGAAGAACAGATGCCAGCAGGGAGTCCTGGGTGTGCTGGCATGTCCACCTCTCCATCCTGGAGACGATGCTCCCACTTGTGCGAGGCCCCTGCTGCCGATCATGTGGCCACCTTCACTGGGGAATTTTCATATGGAGGCTGCCACAAGCCAGACTAACACTTTTTGAGACTGTGAAATAAATATATTTCCCCCAACTTTGAAATGTAAAAATTTTCAAAACAAGAAATAAAATCAGATCCTGACAGATTAAAACAAGGCCGAGATGGCTCACATATCACACTAGCATCTTAAACTGGGATGAAAAAAAATTAGAAGTTAAACTAAAGTATCTGGAAAGTTTAGTCGCTCAGTCATGTCCAACTCTTTGTGACCCTAAGGACTGTAGCCTACCAGGCTCCTGTGTCCATGGGATTTTCCAGGCAAGAGTACTGGAGTGGGTTACATCAACTCAGCTATGACTAGCCTAGTTTTAGATCAATCACACTAATAATTTTATTCTTTGTAGTACAAAGAATATTTAGTATATGTATCTATTTATTTTAATTATCTTGGGACAATGGGCTTCCCTGGTGGCTCAGATAGTAAAGAATCTGCCTGCAGGAGACACAGGTTCAATCCCTGGGTCAGGAAGATCTCCTGGAGAAGGGAAAGGCAACCTACTCCAGGGCTCTCTGAAATCATAGTGAGAAAGATTTTGCAACAGAATATTTTAGTTATAGCACCTTAAAAAAAATCCTAATTCTATAAAGTGGCCAAAAAGTCATTTTTGCTAGTTAGAGGCTATACGTATTTGTTCCTCTTCACAGAAATCTTCTTTTCATGTTGTTCTAGGCATCTCTGATACTACCAGCTGAAAATTACTGAAACATCCATGATAGCTATTCTTCTGTCTTTGACTCTTGTTACATGGAGCGGAGAAGTTTTTTTCATATTGTGCCAAGGCAAAATTCCCCATTTGTGAATTCCCCATTAGGGACCCCAAGGAGGTCGTGCTCTGGGACATTCTCCAGCTCCAAGAGAGAATGCTGATGCTCTGTCTTGCTGCAGGAGGGAGGCTGGCTCACTTTCCTGTGCCCGCACCAACCACCACGAAGTGCATTCAGATGAGCAATGATATGGTTCCACTGAGCAATCTTCTCAAATCACCACCTACATCCTGCCATGTGGAGGACTCTGCTTAATTTCCTTAGAATAACGTATTGATTACTAAGAATGCAGTCTCATGAGCAGGGACTCTTTGGCACCTCAGAAACTGTCAGAGGAGCTCAAGTATATCAGTCACACTGGTACCATGCTGGAGGTAGGGAGGGGATGTTGATGTTGACCTATGGCCACTTTGACAGGTTCAGAGGTCATTCATTCACTCAACAAACACTAATGGAGGACCAGGTCCTACATCAGGCCCTGGATATTGTAAAAATGTGGGGTGCCCTCCTGGAGCACTCAGTCTAGGGGTGGAGACATAAAAATTCACAATATAATAAAATAAGGGCGCAAACAGTGACGTCCACAGTCAGTCTCATAGCTCACAGGGTCTGTTCCTCTTGTTGTTCTTCAGTCACTAAGTCATGTCTGACTCTTTTCGATGCCAGGGACTACAGCACTCCAGGCTTCTCTGTCCTTCACTATCTCCCGGAGTGTGCTCAAACTCATGTCCATTGATGATGCCATCCAACCATCTCATCCTCTGTCGCCCCCTTCTCCTCCTGCCCTCAGTCTTTCCCAGCATCAGGGTCTTTTCCAAGAAGTCGGCTCTTCACATCAGGTGGCCAAAGTATTGGAGCTTCACCTTCAGCATCAGTCCTTCCAATGAACATTCAGGGTCGATTTCCTTTAGAATTGACTGGCTTGATCTCCTTGCTGTCCAAGGGACTGTCCCCCTAGGTATGCAGGAATTGTGATCAGAAGACTTCACAAAGGGAAGTCTTTTGAGCTGAACTTCAAAAGACCAAAGCTCTTGACCAAACAGTGGTAAAGAAAATAGAAAGCAGCAAATGTAGAGGCAGGGAGGTATGAGGGAGTCTGGCGGGGCAAGTAATCAAAAATGTAATTCACAAGGGACGACATCTCAGAGCAGGTGAGCAGTGAGCCAGACCCTGGAGGAAGTGGCTGGACATGCAGCAGAATGAAGTGCATGGAAGGAGGAACCAGCCAGCGTGTATCAGGGCAGAGAGGGCGCCATCTTGGCCAGGCTAAGGCTGTCCCCAGGGTCACCAGGGTGAGCTGCCTGGCTTCAGGGAAGCGGCCCTGAGAGAACAGGAGCAGGTATATCCTCGGGGTCGGGGGCTGGTGGCTCAGAGGAAAAGGTGGTGAAGGGAGAAGAGAAAGCACAGAAGCTTTGGGCTAGATGGCCTCAGGAAGTCAGAGGATGAGAAAAACAATTCGGAGACTTGAGAGTAGGCACCAGCTGGCTCATTTGTCTCCTTTTGCACATCAGGAAGTTGGAATCTCTACCAGTCTCTGTTTTATGCCCTTGAAACTGTCATTCCATCCATGCCCTCCAGGTGTTTCATCCCTACTTGTCACTTAGAAGAGCTTAGATAATCTGAATAGACCACCGCCAACTTTAACAAGCTTTTTAAAATGGACTTCCCTGGTGGCTCAGTGGTAAAGAACCCACCTGCCAATGCAGGAGATGCAGGTTTGATCCCTGGGTGGGGACGATGCCCTGGGGAAGGAAATGGCAACCCACTCCAGCTTTTTTGCTTGGGAAATGCCATGGACAGAGGAGCTTGGTGGGCTCCAGTCCATGGGGTTGCAAAGAGTTGGAAATGACTGAGCAACTAAACAACAACAAACTTTAATAAAACAGGAGTAGAATGAAAATCACAGAACACTGTGCTTCAGGTTTCAATATATGTATTTCCAGAAGATTGAAACCAAGGAAAGCCAAGAAAAGGCAAGTGGATTTTCCTGGGAGAAATTAGAAATTGGAGATGAAACTTTCCCAGTGGCCAGGTAAGATTACAAATAATCTTACATAATCCCTGGAAGGGATTATGAAATAAAACAGAGGCCGGTGGACAACTGTCCAGGGGAATGTATCCATGGAAGGTCAGCACGAAAAGTTACTCTAAAGCGCAAACTTGAAACTAAAATTTTTATGACTTCCACGCATTATCTCACATTAGTAAGAGGGTCTAGCCCAGTGAAGGACAAATGTATCACAGGATACATTGCAACTTGCAACACTATCTTTTCAGATCCTGTGAGATTTCTAGTAACAGTGTGTCTAGCTATCTCTGGAAGTCTCTGTCTGTGGTTTTTCTCCCTCCCTCTCTGTTTTTTCTTCTCTCTTTGTGTGTTCTTCCAGTTTCTTTTTTT